>NC_134040.1:46467620-46779027 GCF_965140245.1 Athene noctua
GCTGGCTATAAAAATAGATACTAATGCCAATCAGAATTACTCATATTGTGCTGTGAGAGAGTGAGACTTACTGTTACTATCTCCACTGTTTAATATTCTCCACAAAAAGTTGAAAAGAGTTGTGCAAACTGAGAAAAGAAATATATTCTGGTAGTAGGAAAATTGTACTGAGTGCATCTCAGTAGTACTTGGACAATGTTTAGTGAAATGGGAAATTGAAAAGGAGAAAGAAAATCCCCAGGAAACTGTCGTCTAAATATGCCACAAACAAATGGGATTCAGTTTGTTTGAAAGCCAATTCCTTGTCGTGCACTGAAGCTAAACAGCAGGAGGTGAATCCGTAAATCATGTCAAGGAGTAAAGCAACTTGGAAAACTTTAAAGTCATTGTGTACAAAAGTCCTCATTAGCTCACTAGTGGTTTTCTGTTGCATCTTTTTTTTTCTCTCCAGATAAAATAGACATGCAATATGGGGAAAGGCTTGCAATGGCTAAATGGGAACAGCATCTGCCCTGTATACAGCAGTTTCACATTCCATTTAGAGACTACAAACTCTTCTTTCTATACTTTTGTATAAACTCCCATTCTGATAATTTTCTATGCTAAAACAATTGTAGTTAACATTACTTGTTGCTTGCATTTTCATATGTAACTCTGCTCTTTTGGCACTCAGCGTTAGAAACAGCAGTGCTGTGAGATCCTCTGAAAGGATTGTCCAGATTTATAACCTCAGCAGTGCTCAGCAGCTTGTGTGTGCAACGGACTTCTGAGCTTCAGCTCAAGCTCCAGGCCTTTGAGTTTCCATCATCACTACTGTAAAAGATAAACTTATGATTGGCAACCAGACCATGCCAGCCCAGATCTGTAGCACTCATGTAAATCCACAAGGAACTCAGACAGACACCAGGCTGCCAGACAGCAGGCCTGATTCTAGCTCTCTTTGATGTAAAATCACTAGCTGAGCTCTGTAGAAAGTGATACGTGTATAAAGTTAAGGTAATAATTTTTAATGCTTTACATTTACATTACACTTTTAAAGTTTAGCAAGACTCAGGTTTTTTTATCTGTCTTTTCTCTGATGGTGAACCACAGCTCCCTGTGCAAGGCTACGTTTATCAACTCATACCGTTTTAGCATCATTATATCATTTTTACCTACTCACTAGATTCTCCTGTTGCTAGAAAGTCCTTCACTCATCTCTATTTTCCTCTTTTTCCATGTTTATCTTTTATGTGGGTACGTTCATTCCCAAGATACCTTGTTATCTATTTGCATATTCAACGTGATATATTTCTGTTATTTTAACCTATGTCTCCTAGAAACAAAAAAACAATCATGTCTGTGGTCTAGAAGATGGGAGAAAATGACTACCAGGTCTCAGGACAGAATCTCTAGGTAGTTGATTTAATCTAGCTTGGACTAAGTCTACACAAAAAACATTGCTGGCTTAAGTATTTTGGATAAGATTATTGGGAAGAAAAAAAAAAAAAAAGCACATGTTTCCTTCTTGAGGTAAGCACACTAGGAAACCCCGGTATAGATGTCACTATATTAAAAACTTTATTTCAGTATCATAGTTTGACCACCTCACTGAAGGTGCCACTATGCTACAGAGAAAATCTCGAAGATATCCACTGGCATAGTTATGCTGAAATAGCTGTGGGTGCAGAGCTCTTCTGCTTTAGAGAGACCCTAAATTTAGTAGTTGTTTACTGTCTCCTAAGTCCTGGTAAAAGCAGGGCTTTCTCTGAGTCCAGAAAGGGCAGCAACATCATTGTCCCTTTGCTGGAGATAGGAAGGAGTAAGGTGACCCAGGCCTTGATCCTATATTGAATGGACAAAAGAAAGACTGTAGCTCCCACACAGAAAGTAGTAATGCCACGCAATCATCTGCTTCAGCGCTTATGCCAGGTGGAAAGGAGGGTCAACACCCAGATCTAACTGTAACCCCTATTGTAAATTTCCTCTCTAGACCCCAGGTAGCTCCTAGACAAGAAGAGTTTTGCAATTCTGCATGTTCATTCATCTCTGGCTGCCTCAGAACTTCCTTTCTAAGTCACTGATTGTTTTCCTTAGATGCTTGTGCAGCTAAAACTGCAAGGGACTTGAAGACTTGGTGTTTAGAACCTGTCTGGGTGAATGGTAAGCCAGAAGAGCAAGTTCTGTGGAACATGGAAAATGTAGCTAACCAATTTAGACTCCAGGACTGGGTTCAGAAGGGCAGGAGAAAGTAAATTTAATCTTATCATTTCTTAAAGAAACTGTAAATTGAAAGTGAAATAGAAAAGAAGATGAGGTTATTTTAAGTTGAATACTCTGCTAAAGAAATTATTTTGTGACATTGAGCTCTGTACAGGAATTAATCTCTGAACATTAGAGAGAGATGAGACAACATTCCTGCTATTGTTTTGATGAACAGTCTATGTGAAATAGCCATTGTGATTCTTTACAGTTTATTTTTTCCTCATCTGCATTTCTAAATCCTGTGAATGGAAACCTAAACTCATGGCAGTTGTAACAAAGCATCTGTACCTGACTGACTCTGGAATTTAACTGCAGAAACCTACTTTTCTGTTGTTGTCACTGTTGTCACAGTGTTTCCCCAGTGGTCTTTGTGAGGCTTGTGTAGTTTTTATTCTGTCCTGTTCTTTCTCTAGTATATACAGAAGTTTTAACACTTGAAATCACTTTAGCAGATTAAATTTAGAACTCAAGTTATGATTCTCTTGCAAAAGTGAAAAAAAGAGCCCTGTGTTTTAGATGCTGAGAGGATGTGCTCTTTGGACCGGTATAACAAATACCTCTGGCATTAAGTTGTAGGGTCTCATATGGTCATGCGAAATTGTTCAGTTTTGTGGCAATAGAATCCATATAAAGAAATTTTTACTTCTGTTGGCTCCATTTTATATTTCACTGTGTTTGCAGGAACGTAATTTTGTGCTGGGTGACAGTTATATGTGCTGTAGTTCAGCCAACTATATCACCATGAATCTAATTGTAAGCAGATAGCCTGTGTGTTAATTAATGCATGTATATTTACACAAATTCAGTGCTTGAGCACTCTGCTGGCTTATGACTATTGTTAGTGCGTGTCATATGCTACTTCTGACTGAGAAGGTAGATAGGTATCAGTATTTCTGGGTTGTAGATTCAGCCCCAAAAGATCTGAAGAAACAAACTTCCAATATTTTTTTTATGCACAGCATATCACTCCATGTTTTGTTGATTGCTTATTTACATTTCCACAGTGCATGCATGTATACTGTTGTATGTATATTCTACAATTGCTGTTGTATAGCCTGTACAACGAGACTTGTTCTAGAAACATAACTAATGCTAATGTTTAAGAAATCAAATATTATGAGAAATTAATCCTAGTAGCTTTGTCTTTACAGACGTTTAGAAGAGGAAGGTAGATATGATACTTGTCCATATAATTATGAACTCTTAAGTGTGTAGCTTTTATCGCTTCACATTTTAAAGTCCCAAGCATGGCTGTGGAAACTTAAATTTTGCCTTCCTGTATATGTTCATGTAAACAGCTTATATGCTTGGAATTTCACATTGAGTTTGAATGACTATCACAAATCTCCTTGCAAAACTCAAAATTGCTGTTTCATTTAGTTCCACACGAAAACTGAAGAAACAACAAAGCAATTTCAAGCTTACTTGAAACTGAGCTAAGGTTGTCCTAGCTTGCTTATGTGTGAAAAGGTTTGTGCTACTATATAAAATGCAGTACTAAAGTCAGTTAGGGATATTTGGCATTCGGGTCAGCCCCACAGCACCATTAGCTTCTTACAGAAAGTAAACCCACAATTTAAAAAAATAATATTAAATTACTTTTCTGTTTTTAAAGTGTTTTTTACTTTTTTTTTTTTTTTTTTTAATCTAGAATTTAATGTTCAGGCAAAGTTACAAGCTGTTTACACTGATGGAAAATTAGTAAGATTGAATTGCTTTCCAGAGCTCATAATGGGTTCTTGTCTCATAATTCAATGAACAGAAGTATTTTTGCATCTAGAATTTGAACTATTAGAGGATCAACTGATTTTATACACTGTATTGTAACTGTAGAGGCCGCATTATGCTTGGATTTATATGAGGAATTTGCTTTTAGCCTTGGGTATAATCAGCACTTCACAACCTTGAGAAAACATAGACACACTTATGTGTGTCTGTGTGAAGATAAATTAGAAAATGTCTGGTTTAGTTAGTGTTTTATCAATTGAATCTTCTGTCTGCATCTTCTTCTTCAAAGAAAAGGCCTCCATGCCTAACAACTTTTGGGAGGGGAGTTTAAGAAAATTTCTGTGGCTGTGCTTAATATATTCAGAGCCTGAGGTTTTACTCTATGTTCTGTAATTAATCTACACTGGTGTAGAAATGGATTGTTATTGCAAGTAATCACCGATGGTTATCTGCTGTGAAAGTCAGAAAAGCACATAACAGTGTGTGGGGGGCTCTCAAGTAAAAAAAAAAACCAGCATTCAGCATTTGGTTGCCAACTAGAAGCCAGAAACAACAACTACAATATATTAGGTATTATCATATTGGAGGATCATTTGCACATTATTTCATATGTTTTATACTCATGTATAGAAGTTTTATACTCATGTATACTCATGTATAAGAAGAATACTCTGTATTCTTCTTGTACAGAACAGTGATGATTCTGTGATTGAGTTGGGGATCTGCTGATACTTTAAACTTCAGAAATGCTTGATTTCTTTACCTGTTAAAAAGTTAAGTGCTAGGTAGGACTTTTTTTTTTTTTTTTTCCCAGGATGAGGAAAGATGGATAAAAAGAAGTTAATATGGATATGAAAAGTAATGCTATCGTTATTAACCAATTTCCATGAGTATCCCATTGGATTGAGTCATCTCCAGTGGGATTTAAAAAACATGAATCAATACAAGGCCTGTATTTGATCACAGCAGCTGCTTTAGAAGGAAGGAAAAGGGGGTTGGGAATTTAAATGGGAATCACAAAACCATGATCATTAAAGATCTTACCAACTTTTAACAAACTATATGTGAAACCCTGAGAGAGCAAGAAAGGGACCACACCAACAAGATTTCTTTGACCTCTAAAGAAAAAGCAGTAATGAAGGTAGTGTTTTCCCACAGAGAAAGAGAATTCACAAAGAGTGGTCTTTTGTTTGGGTTTAGGTACTCAGTATCACTATGATAATGTGTCTAGGGCCATAGTTTGTCTTATGTTGAACAGCCCCATATCATATTTGTTAATCTTGTCTTAAAATGGCTAATAAATCCAGAGTAGTTCCTCTTTAATGATTGTATAGTTACTAGTGGTGGCAGTTGTGTGTTGCCTTATTTTTTTCTTTTTTTTTTAATGATTTGTCCAAGTCTCCAAAGAGCTTTGTGATTTGTTCTTTCATTCTCTGTTCCTTTTTTTCCCCTCTCCTCCTTTCTAGCTAGCTACTTTTGGGAGCGACAGGAATAGCCACTGACATGAAGTATATGATTTCATCTCCTTATAAACCCAGGGAAGATACAAGGCAGTTTACTTCTGAAGAAGAATAGACCGGGAGATCTCGTCTTATAGGAAAAGATGGTTTTGTTCATGGATTTAAAAGGAAAATGACTGCTTCTCATTCAGGAGGAATGCTTGTGATTGTAATAATTGTCCTTGTTGACAGCATGTATTTTTGATGTTGTGGGAGAGCACAGAGGAAGATGTCTTCTTTTACGGCAACAACACTGGAAGGTTCCTTCTTGCCTAACTCACAAGTCACTAGTCAGACAAAGGCTGAGTCAGGCTCTATGCTGTCTTCTGTATGATGGTCTTGTGTATGAAGTAAACCAAGAAAGAGCACAGTGGACATTCTTTACTCCTGAGATACTAAGATTCTCACTTTATTTATAAATGCTAGGATTTTTCTGTTTTACTTAAATATGTGGATAGAATACATGTAATATATAGGTAGAGCAACTGTCTCACTAAAGGGCTCTTTCTTAAAGGAATAAATGTGGCACTACATTCTTGATCTTGTTTTTGATCTAGCTGCTAGTGTACTTCACAATTCTGTACCTGGTTTGGGGCCTGAACTGTGAATAGAGAGACAGAGTTTAAGAAAATGTGACCAACATAAAGATGAGTTAGTGGAGTCTTAGTAAAGGCTTTTTGTGTGTTTGAGGAAACCAGGCAATATACTAGTGCAGGGTTACAAAGACGAACTTGTTTCATGTGGCTTTAATCAAATCTGGGATGTCTGGAATTAAGGGTCATCACCCTGCGAGGCACCTTGAGAAGAATTGCTGTTTCAAATAAGGCTGTTGCTGACATGAATGTGGACTGAAAGTTATGCTTTGTTAGAAACCAGGCATAACAACCAAACCAAACAAAACCAGAAAGAAAACCCACATATCAACAGAACATCTCAATTTGTATTTTACAGTAATTTATAGTACATTAAAGAAGGAAGATTGTTTCATTGTCCAAGAAAACAAGAAATTTAACTTGTGCAGGCACATCTAATATATTATACAGTAATGATTCCCAACAGTTCTGTAGCCAATCCATACTTGAAAAAGTTGGCAAGATTTGTTCCCTATTATATCCACTTCACCCTTCTCCCAAAGTCAGCTGCAGCATCCTTGCCTCTGCTGACTGCAGCAATAGCACTGAGTTTGGGCTAATAGATCTGGTTCCACCTGACTGAACGGGTCTGAGCAGCTCCTGTATCCCTCCATGGTGCTCCCCAGTACTCCCAGTTCCAGGACTGTGATACAGGGGCAGATGAACCAACCTTACACTGAACTCCACGGCCTGACAGACTTCATGCCATGGGGCTCCGTGTTGTGCGTGGCTTTGTAATATCTTTGACCCCCTATGCAGAGCCCCAGCTCGTCAGGTACCACAAACTTCCTCTGGCAATAGCTCATTTTAGGTGGTCAATATGTCATAGCGCATTGCTCTTTGTGCATTCTAATGGGGAGTAGATAAAGATTAATCAAAACTGAATCTTCAGTTGATGGTAAAAGAAGCATATGTAAGTTAGGTATGCCAAGGGTCTGCAGGATTTGGGTCAGAGGTTAAAACTACCATTGTTTCTGTCAGTGATGCTGGGCATTAGCATGGTTAATTCTTTGAAAAAGGAGATGAAGATAACATGAGAACTCCCAAATTAATGTTTTTGGTCTAGATTTTGCATTCAATTTCATCTTGTGAAATAAAAAAAAAAAAAAAAAAAAAAAAGAAAAAGTTGGGCATGTATAGTTTAATACAATGCAGTTTTATCAGGTCATGGGTAGTTGTGGCCACTTGTTGCCTAGCTATCCTGAGTACAAATAAACAAACCATTCAAGGTAGTTCTGTATGGTGGGAAGGGCTGAAATGTTCTTCTGAAAGACTTAAATAAGCAGATGAAAATAGGTTCTGACACATTATACTGGGCTGTTCTGGCACAAAACTAGCCCTGTTTTTTGGCCAAAAATTATATCAAAATTGTGTTAGGATTGAAAAAATAAACCCCTCCAAGATAAAAAAGCTCAGAGATAAGACTGCAATAACATATGACATCCCTGCATGTAACGCTTCTACCAAGCTCTATGGTTTCCAGTTACTTGTGAAAGAGGATTGGATTGTTCTGCAAGGACAGGAGCCATCTCCCTCGCAGTGACCACAGGAGAATTAACAGCACAGCTCCCAGTAGGTCTCTGTAAAGAAATTTCTATACGCTTTACCCATTGAATCCTTGTGAGATTCAAATTCAAGTTTTAAGAGAGAAGTAGAAGCCTGAACTTTCTAGTTTAGCTCTCTTGATACGGAAGATTTCATGGTGAGGGAAGAAGATCAGAAAAGGGGAGGAGGGAAAGAAAATATCTATATGTGGTCAAAAGATAGTTACAAATCTATGTTCATTTGAATCTGAATCTCTAATAACTGTAAATCAAACGTTTAAATTTAGGTTTATGTAATGTAGGACATAGAGAAAATAAAAGGGAAATGGCAAACATCTTCCCGGTGTTCCACTTATTTAACATTATAAGGGAGCTATCGTACACGCTGTTGAGGAAGCCCCAGCCATGTCTGGGTGTTTGCTCTTTGCTAGGAACGAGGCTGCCGGTGCTGTTGTCAGGCAGCTTGCCCAAACTGTTTTCATTTCAATGTGCACCATGGATGCTCTGGGCATATGAAAGCCAGTAGCCTGTGTCATGGGATAGCATAGGCCTGACTTGTACCAAGTAGTGTAATGTTCTTGATACAAGCACCTAAAACATTGCAGAGCACATCTGGAGTCTCTCGCTTTCCAAATTTAGCTGCACAGGAGGAATTGTAACTTTTTTTTCCCAGAGCGTTGAATACAATCCAGCCCTTCCAAACTGCATGCTTAGAACTTTT
Organism: Athene noctua; assembly: GCF_965140245.1. Lineage (NCBI taxonomy): Eukaryota > Metazoa > Chordata > Aves > Strigiformes > Strigidae > Athene > Athene noctua. The sequence continues at coordinate 46,475,989 of NC_134040.1, forward strand.
ATGTTCTGTGAGAATTTGATACGCTGTCTTGAAATTTATGTACCTTACCATTTTTTGTACAAATGTAGTAAATCAGTAATGCTAGTAAATTCTGTCTGAAAGGTAGCTGCCAATAGGCTGCTTTCTTTAATAGTCTAACAGACTAATCCTCCTTATGGACAAGCAGTGAAGTAGCATCTGTGGCTGCATTCTCATACTGCACTTGAATGAAGTTTATTGTCATTTTGAATCAGCTTGCAGTTACATTATCGAACCCAAAGAAATATAGACAAAAAAATTTCCTAAATAGGACAAGATGGTTACATCGGTTAATGCTGTAGAATTCAACATGCTGTAGATTGCCAGAATACAAGTATATTTTTGTTTTTACTTCTCCCTGCCAAACCTAGTTAAATACTGAAGTATACTGTAATTGGATATTGCTATTTGCAAACATCTATAGGTGATTTTCACTTCAAATTGGCAACTTCACTTCTGTCTTTCATATCAACACTTTCAAAGACATGTTTGGCTGATGGTTGTTTGAATGTATAATATGTAAACTAACTCCATTCAATTTTTCATGTGTATACCGTACTATTTTGTGACTTGAATGGTTAAGCATTTGGGCCATTGAATGCTTACATGACTGTTCCTGATGCTGTTTTCATTTTGGGGTTTTTTTTGGTGTGAGGGCTAGAAGTTATATTAGGATTCTTTTAGAAAAGCCTTCAGCTTATTAAAAAAAAATCCAAAACACCACAAAAATCTCAAAACAAATTTGGCATATCTTCAAAGCTATCTCAACCATACAGATGTGCTTGTGTTATGCAGTCCAAATAGTTTTCTTAGACCCCCCACCCGCTGGCTGAAGTAAACTTGCTCAGCTGCATAAATGAAAAAGAATGTCATACTGAGTATGTTTGAAGGAGTTTAATCTACTGTCATTATCATTTATATCTTCTTGTGCACACAATATTCGTAGCAAAGCAGTTAATACATTTAAATTACTGTTCTTCCATGTCTGATAATCCTCCCAATCCCAGACAGAACTGTAGTCCTCATCGTGTAACATGGCTTCCCAGTACCTTTACCCAGAGCAATTTCTTTCAAATATGCCTGTTCAATTCTTTTCCTTAAAACACCCGACAGATGAAGGAAAGAGAAATGTCAGGAAAGGTGTCAATATGCCAGTAAACTAAACAGGGGGGAAGCACAATAGAGCTGTTTCCAAAAAGCCCTTACCACCACAGATACGTGATATATGTGGAAGGACAGAAGGACTGAAAAGACAAGGGGAGAATAGAAGAAAGTAGGGGAACACCCAGTTTAGGAGGTAGCTCAGCCTAAACAATGCAAGATTTTTGAAGACAGATTTTTAGACAAAGATTATTTAGAAGTGGATTATTCAAGGACAGAAGTTGGGGCTTATGTCTCTGTATGAAGAAGGAGATCGGAGCAGCACACTGCAGGTGTTAGAGCCTGGGGAGGGACAAGAAAAAGGTGAGAGATTAGATGAGGCTCTGACTGCAAAATGTGTTCAGAACCGATCCACTTAGTATGTCAGATGTGATGAAAGGTAGGTTTGCAGATAAAGGGCAGTAGTTGGAAGTCATAAATATTTCCAGAAAAAGGTGTATCTGCCTCATAAGCTTAGATCCTGGCCTGTAATGTTAAATGGGACTATTCTGTGTGGACTCTTAACTCATCCCTACCCCTCATCAGCTCTTTCTATCTTCTGCAACAGTGACTGAAACCAACTCTTCAGCATAATTCCATTGCCATTAATCAGTTCTGCTGATCACATCAATACAAAAGCTAAACACATTTCTAAAAAGCGTTTGCTCGAACAGTCCTGGGCCCAAGCTAAGAATTTGGTCCTGGCATCTAAATGCCTCAAAATCTATAAATGCAAAATATTACAGCCATCTCACCCATACTGCAGAAGTCTGAAATGGGTTGAAATACAAAGCTTGATTGTTATTTCTGACTTTTTGGGTTGGATCCCATCTTTAGGTCTTTGGGAGTATACAACTTGTCATATGCTTTGATTACTAGTACCTATTGTCACTCTATAGTCACACAGGCTATTAGTAATTACTGTAGTTATACAACAAGCTTTGAAACTAGCCATGCTTTCTCTTGCAGTTTTAATTTTAGATGTTCTAAGGAGCATGCTAAAAAAATGGTGTTTTACAGATGTAGCCATATCTTGCATGTGTACTGTCAAAAATGGACTAGATTGCCATTTAGTATTTTGACTCCTGGCAAGAATTAGGTATTTGTCAGCACCAGTGGTCCATAACCAAAAAAGGTATTACTTGGAGAACAAAAAAAAAAATCTTTAAAACATTTTCAGTCTCTGCTTATGATTGTAAAAAGGCAAGCAAATGAACATTTTGATTGTGAGCATGGAAATTTTCTTCCAGCAGATTTAGCTGTTAGGTTTTCTTCCATAAAGATTGGTTTAAATCCCAGTGCTCAGGATGTTAAACTTTGCATAGGAATGCACATTTTAGAATGGAACCTGTTTAAGAGCACATTTATATTTATTAATTTGAACTAACAGAAATATTCTCACCTGTATTTTGTTCTCATGCATACTGAAATACATGCTGAAAGCCTAGGACTGTTTTTATTGCTTTTCTAAATTGAAGTGTTTAGGCCTCCAAACTACACCAAGTTGGAGTTCTGCTGGTGCTGTGTATAATTTTGTGTTGCTGCATGCTGAGGCTGCTAAATAATACCTAGGAGAACTCAGAAACCTGTGGGATGGAGCGCTAAGAGGAGGCAGGAACAGGAAAGGGTGTAGGGAAGAGGGCTTATCTTTCAAATTATATGTTTGACCTCTGTCAGTCATTCGCTTTGCACTAGGAATTATACAAGCTAAATCATTGGCCTTTTGCAAACTTTGAGAACTCTGCTTTGCAAAAACTGGTTGTTTTGAACCTTTGAAGGAATAGGGAACTCAACTTCAGATTCCAGATCAGTTTGAGGTAACTTGGGGTATCTTCATTATTCTTTTTTTTAAAGCATAATTCCAGAATACCACCCAGAAAACTCTAATAAGTGTCTATGTTGTCTTGGTAGGACACTGTATTATTCTCCTGAATATATGACCTAACAATCTCTTGTAATATATGACTTTCTCCTAACTATTCTCATGTGTCAATACTTTTTTTTCAATGTGATTTTTCACTCAGATATAACTATCTACAAAATTTACTGTCAAAGAAAAGAAGTCTAAGGAGTAGGAAAGAATACTCCTACATTGTAACACCACACTTGTCTCAATAATAGGCAGTACTTTGTCACTTACACTTACAGTTTCTTCCCGAATCTCTGGCTTTGGTATAAAATGCAATGCCTTTTATAAATTAAAATCATGTATTTGCTTGCTGATTAATACCTATACCAGTGCTGAACAAATTAAATCTACAGTCTTCAGGAAATGTTCAGGATGCTTCTTTTAAACAAGAAAATCTCTCTCATTAAATCAATTAGTTACCACTCAGAGGAGAAATGATCCAGGGTATCTGAAGGTATTGATAGACTGTTGGGTTATTTCAACTCGATTAGGGTCATATCCTGGCCAATGGTTTGGTCAGGATATTTTAAAAATCTGGAGTCACATTTCCAGAGCAACCATTGCCCTCTCTGCAGGTGTTCCACAGGAGTCCTCAGCAGAAGAGGGAAGGAGGGGTTCATTCACAGCCCTATTCTCTCATGCTGTTGCTTCTGTTTTCCCTTCATCTACAAACAGGCAGCAGTTCCTCAGTCTGTAGGAAATTAGTGCCTTGCTGCACCACTGCCTGCTATGGATCCTGAAAACTGGCCACTGCCTGAGGGGCCAGGGTGTGCCAACGCTACGTGTGCAACTCTGAACATAATCGTGTCCTGAGAACGTCTGCAACTGTGCAATGCAGTGGCCCATGTTAGACAGCAGTAATAACTCAGTATACTATAAAGCAAATCTATGAAGACTCTGATTTCTAGGGTCATAGCCATTTCTGATTTAGAGTGCCTGTTTATTTTAATAATTCACTTAGTTCTACTGATGCACTGTAATTGAATTCAACTGAATTATTTCCCTGTCTGCTGTCAGCCTTCTCCCTCCTGCAGCTCCCTGGCAACCAGGTCCAGGATAGGTCTTTAAAAGAACCACAGACTCTTGAGCTATACTGTAAAACCTGAGCTATACTGTAAATCATAGAGTCATCTGAAGTTATGCAAGATTCTTGGGTTTGCAAAAGACTGACTGCTTGTGATACATCCATGAACCTAGTTTGGCCAGTGTATTCTCAACTGATCAAACACTATGAAGGTGGAAGGGGGTGGAGAGGGCTTTGAAACATTTTTTTCTTTTAAAATTTAGCTTTGAAGACTACAGGATATTCTACATATATTCAGAAGAAGATTCAAATGCAGTTAGTCTCATGACAATTTGAAATGTGCATCATTTTCCTGTAAACTCCCTAGGAATGGGAATTCCGATACAGGGAGAGTCTTGCCAAAATACTGTCCTGTTTTTGCTTTCCAAATGTGAAACTCCCATTGAAATAACTTGTTTGATTTCTATTAACTTCAGCCTCAGTTGGAGCAATCTTAGGAGGAACACTCAGAGAAAAGTTCCATAGTGCTACAAGCATGAGAAATTAGCACTTTTGGAAACTTTAATTTATATAAGTGGCCAATATTGGACATGCATTTTCACATCAAAATGAAGCCACGTAATAGTTGCTTGATATTTAAGGGAACACAGAATATGCCTTGACTACAAGTGATGAATGCAGCAAATTCCTTTACAATATATGTGCATTAAGGACAAAGTAAAAATCTTTTAAAATTATCTTGCTAGAGTAGCAACATGTAACCAGCTAGTGCTGAACTTTAAAAAAATTTGCATTTCTCCATATCTTTCATGGAATGCTTGCTGAACAGTCAGCATCCCCCACCCAGCTACTGCATCTTGAGAATACATACACCAGGTAGCATGTGCATTTCTATGCATATTCCTAATAGTAACGATCACAAACACCATTAAAACTTAGCTTTGTAAGACATAACACCAGTTTCTCTCCCTTTTCTAAATGAAAGATAAGATATACTTGAGTGCTGCAGAACACAGAAAAGCAGAACTTCAAGTGGCATATTGGAGACCTGATTTCATATATGAATCATAAAAACTAAGACAAGGGTTGTAACAAAAGGATGCAACGATTGCTCGAGTACTACCTCCTACCTTCTGATCAGCCTCCCCTTTGAATGGCACAGTGAGCAAAAGCTAGAAGGTGTGAAAATACCTCTTTCAGGTCCTCATGTTATGCCAAAAGTTTCAAATGCTGAATCATAAACAGTAGCAGAAGTTTAAGATGGAAAAGGCCGCCTTCTGCCCTGACTTTACTATTGTATCCTTTAAGACACTGGGGAGAAAGCAATGCAGGGAACAATACAGTAATTATGTCCTTGTAGCATTTCATTCTCTCATGTCCACAACATATCTGCTTCTGTCAGGAATGTTGTTTTATTTTAAGTAATTTTATTTTTGTCGGGATTTTGAGGAATTTCAAATTAGCTGAAGTACATGGGGTGCAGTAGAAAAGTCACGTTATCCGTGCACAGCTAAGTAAGTGGTGATTCCCAAGTTTGTTAGATGTTTTTGGCAGTCAGTGATTTGCACTGATGGATGCAGGAGTTTCACTTCCCGGCCAGACCAGAATAAAGTAAATGTAAAGTTTGCTTATGAAAGGAGATTTCTGTCTTATCTACAGAACTGAAACCAGGAGTAAAATGTTTTATTCTTTCCTGACCTCTTCCCCTTCCCTTTAAAACACTACAGTATTATGTTGATTTACAGCATTCTGAAAAATTTTGATATTTTTCTCTTTAAAACTGTACTTATCATGCCCAAAACAGAAGATAATTTGGTTTGGTTTTATTAAAATCCTCTCTGAACTTTTTACACTGTAGCTATTCTTCTCAAATGAGTCATACAATAACCATTCCCAGTTTGTAGCCAGTTCTCCAAAGAAGCAGAAGAAAAAAGAAACAACTTCCTTTTAAGGGAATGAGACCTGTTTGTAATGATAAACCTCTTTCCATTTCTATTTGAAGACATTCTCCATAACCCAAGAATTGATAGTTATAAAAACACTACCTACTTTATTTGGATTACAAAAACATTCGTAGCTGTAGAACTTTGTTTAATGTTAGCCTAAAGCATCTGTATATATGCTCACACAAAGGGGTACTGTTAAAATTACACATATGACATGTTAAACAAGCAGCTAGTTTACCAGAAAACTGTAAAAAACAGCTTAGAAATGGTTTAATTTCATTTTACTTAGTATTTTAAATAAATGAGTTTAAACAAGAAGTATTTCATATTTATGTGGAATGAAAACGGTTCAAAAGTATGTAATTATATAAGTAAGCTAACACAGCAAAACTCATCATACTGCTTGAATGCTAGAGTATTCACATGTTTTTAGAATTTGGGAAAATATCTACATGTCACACATCACTTACAATTTCTGTAACTTCCGAAAACCACTGTTATTTTAACAGCAGCTATATTGTACAGCTACTCAGTTTCTGTCCGTAGAAATCAGGTATTTAGAAATTTAGGTGCCCTCACTGTGCATTTTGTTCTCAGGCTGTGATCCTTCCAAGCTTCTTCCATTAGCCCTGCAACTAGTAAATAACAAATTCTCTAGTACGACATGAAAAAAGATGTAAATATTAAAACTTGGAATTACTTATTTTTCTCTTCTTGTGGGTGGGATCACTTTGCAATCCAGAATATCCAGAAACATATTCTAATTTTAATGAAATCTGTACGTCAGTTAAGAACCAAATTTCAGTAACTGGTACTGTAAGGAAAATAACATGTCATAAGACTCACAAGAAATTTTAAAAGGTTATCCAGATGATGGCCATGGTTATTTTGCGGGGTTTTTAAAGATACTTGACTATATGTAAAATCTTTTCAAGATATTAATTTTAAATGTGTAAAATGGGTGTTACTTCATACAAATTAAAATATTTCACTGGTTGTGTTACTTAGATGGAAATAAGAATAGAGTTACAAACAAGGTAAGGGTTGAAGGGGAAAAAACCCTGATACTAAATTCAGACTCAAAAGCAGAGATGAATTGTTTAAGTTGTATTCCCATCCATTTAGCTCTGAACCCCTGACACTATAGTTTATTAGAGAGGTGGAGACAACAGAATTCTTTGTAACATGGATTTATATTACCAGAGGAGCTACAGCAGACTTCTTCTGTGTTGTTAAAATAAATTAATCTAAACCAGCAGGGGAGCGTCCTTGAATTACAATGGTTGCATTATTCAGAAACTGTAAAGATTGAATTTTTAAGGAAATCCAAAAGGCATGTAGCTTGGGAAAGAGCCAGTTGTTTTTTAATGCTGCCATTTTTAACAATTCTTAATATAAGAAACTGGAGTATTGTTTCAAGCAGATCTTTGGCATACATTTTCTATGGTTTTATTTAATTATCTTCCTCTGAAGTATTATTATGTACTAACCCAAGCATAATACAGCATCTCTCATCCCAGATAGATTCTGAGGTACTTAACCTTTGGCCAAAGTCTGTGACAGCTTTACAAAATGTTGTCTAAGTCAAAGATGAGTTATATACACAGAAGGCCACAGCCCACACATTATGAAATGCAGCAGTTCTATACCAAGAGCACCACTATGTGTGCCTTCTAGGAGGTAATGTACTATTTTCCTAACAAAATGTTCAAAGAGGAAAGGTATACAGGGTAACTAATGTAATCAGATCATAGGTACAAGTTGGAATTTGGTTGGAACACTAAAAGTCGAGTCTCTCCTGCAAATGGATTTTTTAAACGTGAAATTACTGCAAGTGGTCAGAACCCCCAGGTACACATTTCATGTGAGGATTACTCAGGGGCTGACTCAGCAGGGACACAGCCATATACTGAGTGCACAGCATTAACTTTCTGCAACACTGGTTTTGTCAAGGAAGGGCCTTGAAAAACAAATTCACAATTTGAAGTGGTATTATTTACATTTGATGCACAGTTTTTTATTTTAGCATAGATATAATTTTTATAAAAACATACTACTAAATGTAACAGACAAATATCACTGCTGTTGCTAATTTCATTAAGTGATACATAGCTCGCAAATGCATCATATCAGCCAGCTGTGGTCTACCGATCAAGGGGTCACACAGAGTGGATGTATGGGTACATCACCATTTCCTGAAGACAAAGAACTGAATTGTGAAAGCATCAGTACCTAAGATATTTTTATAATGGAAGAGCACATATAAAAAGCTTCGGTGCTTTTTAAAAACATCATAGTTCCTGTGCATTATAATGTCACTAAACCTCCATGTAAATGTTAAAACCAGTTAGTGGGGACAACCTAGAACAAAATCCTACTTGTTTAATTAGTTGAAATTAAGTCCTGAATTTGCTGCTATCAAACACTCATATTTTGAAAACTTTAAGATCTGAAACCTGCTATAGAGTATAAGTCTGAAGAACACTGTGTTACCCCAAATTACAGTCATATTGTCCCATGTAAGCTTTTTTTGTTCCCCCTTAGCTTTGTTGAAAATGCACTACAGTTCTTCTAGGGTAGCTCCATCAGCTTCTGGAGAGTTATGCACAGAGGTATGGACTATTCTGTACAGTGTTACTGAAATAGATTAGCTTAGAACCTAAAGTAATAGAATAGGTTAGAAACTAAAGTCACAATAGGCTTCTGTTCTTTTGTCTCTTCTTCCAAAACCATAAATAATAGAAATAAGGATTAAGAAAGATAATTGAAAAATGATATGGGACTAAAATAAAAAAGTTTTTCCAATCTTACTCAGATGTTAAAATAATAGTAAGTTTTAAAGAATTTTCTAAAAATAACAACAAAAGAAACAAGCACATGCAAATGAACAAGATAATCTTGACTGTATCAAACATCTGGAAAATATAAGCACACATAAAAGAGCTACTCATTTTAAGGATTTAGTTTAATATCTCATCCCATTCAAGAAAATTAGCATGTGGCTTTAAAATACCTACTTGCCATCAGAATATTTCACCCAAATATAGTTGTAAGAGTTTTTTGACAGCCCTAGTTATATTAGTTTAGGGCAACAGCATTCTTTTCCATTTTCTGTGGCTACTGTTGGTCAAGATTTCCTACAAGATACCTTGATTATTTTCCATCTATTAAATAATGCATCTAACTCAGTGGCATTGTTATAGCCACATGGAACCTTGAAGTAACCTTGGTATGGATAAATCCAAAACTGCCAGATCTTCATGACTTGATTTTCAGAGTGAGCCCTGACTTTACTATATAAGAAACCAACAAACTACTGTATCTTGTACAGAGTTAAGAGGCACTTTTTGTAAGTACTTTTGAAATTAAGGCTCTGGCAGCCACAAAAACAAAATCCTCCATATAGTATTTCCCTTTAGATCTATGGAAAGTGTTTCAACTCCCAACAAACATCAAATACTAGCTTTAAAACATGAGATACAAGCAGAAGGGGAAATGGAAATCACTCTGTCTTCTCCTTTCATATCCATTGTGTTGCTTTCAGAGTTTATTCCTGAAAGAAAAAATAATCTGAAGGAACATCTGATGATATGACAGCATGGCATTCATGAACGATTGTTTGAGGGACTGTCAGGAAACCTGCAGTAATGGCAAAGACAGCCCTGATCTGCAGAACTCTTCCAAATGCCAAGAGCCAAATAAAGGGAGTAGCGGCTAGAAGGAACTTGTGAAGGCACAGCTAGAAAGTGAAAATACATTTATGTGGATCAGTTCTGTAATTCTGTACTTATTTCCTGAGGAAGTCCTTCCCTATGATTCACATTACTATATACATTGAAAATTGATGAGTGATGTAGCTCCTTATCTCATGGCACTGTTTATAGCTGTCCAATAAACCTTTACAGTCAGACACAAATTTCAGCATCTTGTTGATGTAAGAAGACATTTAAAAATCAACTGAAGATCAAGAGTGGCATTTTAAGCAACTGGCTAGGAATGTAGAAATGTAGAGTGATCTTTTTCACCTAAAAGAAGATAATCTGACTTAGATTAGATTTATAACTTTGCTGACACCCCCCTTACTGATATAATTTTGAGGGAAGGGTCCTGTTATATGAACTGCTAGTATCTTCTCAAGTTTCTCTGGGAAGCACACTTTTTAAGGATTGCATAGTCTTTCAACAGATGTCACAGGTCAGCACCTTCATAAATTAAATTCAGTGTCAGAATCAGTGTCCAGTTTCCTTTTCTCTTTATTATTTTGCCCTGAACCTTACCTTTTTCTTATTAACTTAAGCCTAATAATTAATTTAAAGAAAACACACAGCAAGACCATTTTAATGTCACTGTATCAGTGAGATTGCTTTCCAGTTCTTTTCTTTTTGCATGGAAGAAACCAGAAATCTGCACATTGAAGTAAACTTTGTCTCATCCTCTGTGCCTGAAGAAAGAAGCCTTGATGCCAGAGATGACTGTAATTTGTGCAAAGAGAAGACCAAGTCCAACCTCTCCCTTCATGCCCCCCACCCTGTACTCCACACATGTTGCATAGTTTTTTTACTCTGTGAAAGTGTTTATCCATGTCTGACACCATAGGAGTGCAGCAAAGCTTTCTGCATTAAAAAGAAGAGGGATCCAGAGATGGATGCGATTTTTCGATGAGGACAACCTAAGCAGATCTGACAGACACATACTTGCTTCACGATAACCAGTATTAGCTGAAGGACGGAGTTGGGGCCTGCTGCTGGCAGGATTTTGCCTTAAATACTCCTTAGCTCTGTGCTCAGTCCAAGCAAAGCAGTCATACAGAGATATTTCTAACCAGTCAAGTGCAGTTGTGGCAGGATCTGTATTTGTGATACTGGTTTAGAATGTGATTTATTGTGTTTAAATGATGGAGAAACTAGAGGTACATAAGGTCTAAGGCAGCCAAGTGAAATAGCCAAAATGAAACCCAAGCACATGTAAATATCATCTGGCCTGAGAGTATCTTGCAAATGCAAAACTAAAGAAATCAAAAAAAGTTCAAGGAAGCTTTTAAATGAAACTAAACTCACTTAGGCCAATATGTAAGTTTTGTTTTAAGTGATGTACAGGTATAACATGAGATTATGTGACTCCTAAGGGAGAACAGTACTTTCCCTAATACTACAAAACTATAAAAACAGAGAAGACTTTGTAGCATATAGTTTCCTCTCCCAGCAAGGAGAAAGCTGTACAAGAGTCCTGCAATACAAAAGGGACTGGCAATCACAAATAAACCTATTCATACAGTGTTTCAACCACATAGAGACCAAAGATCTTCTCCAGATATTAAACTCAGTCCCACAATCTGTAGATTACTAAAAATATTATGCTAATTAAAAACTGTTAATGCCAGATAGCACAAGTCTCATTTGAAGGCTTACTCATAATGATCTGATGGAAACCTATTAGAAGAAGCTTTTTAGTTTTAAAACAGACAAGCAAGAGGCACGGAATAGGACTGAGGCAGTAGGTAACTCCTACATCTATGACTGTCACTGGGTGCGCATCCAGAATGATTGATCCAGTCACTGAAATAAATTGTGTTCCTTGTTCTTGATGGAACACACCTGCACATAAACATGAAACAATATTTTCCAGCCCTTAATAAAATGTTTGGGTCCAGAGCAGTAAAAGGTTTTGGGGAAAGATTTGGTTTGGGTCTCATTTTAGGTGAGCTTGATTACCACGCTGTTGCCTAGAACACCTGAAAAGAAAATATTCTTCATAAGAAAAAAGGTTACTTCCTGCCCTTTTCAGTTTCAGCTAAGATTGTGCTAAAATATGATCCCATTTTTGCATCTCTATTTTTATCCCAGGACCCAGCAGCTGATGAACCATGCCAGGGTTTAATTCTTCAAAGCTGGATGATGCAGGAATCCAGAAGGCCAGAATTCAAGCCTGATATGAACAGGCCAATGCATCTTTAGTTTTTGCTTGAGTCAGCATCCAGTATCAATTTGTGCTAATTCCCAGTCTCTGCAACTTTTCCAGGCCTCTTATGTAAATCAGGCCTGGAAGCAAACAACAAGTGAATGACCCAGAAGGCTGGTACGGAGCTGGGCACCATTGTTCTCAGGCCACACAATTCAGTGCTCCATTTGTTCATGCAGTAACACTGAAAAAAATGACAGGCCCCAAAGATAACTATCCCCTCAGGCTTAATTATCGTACCCTTTGTACTATTATTGCCATTGTAGAAAAAGAGGCATTCATGGTCCTCTCTGTCTACATTTAGATTCACTGGATTGTTTTTCACTGTTTCTGTAAATTTAGAGGAAGAAAACTGTAACTTGAGAGAGCTTGGGAAATTTTTCCTTTTATAGAATGACAAGAGGTTCTAAAGTCAAATCCTTTTTGTAGTCAAACATTGTGCCATGAAATCAGAAGTCTTTTGGCAACATCATCCTGGTAATCTGGAAAATGATTTAAAAATGTAGGACATTTAGGAGGTGAATCAGGGCCTTTCAAATAAAGTCATGGAAAAATGAGTTGGATGTCATCTCACTGATCTATTACTTTGAGTAAAATTAACTAATTGAAAAAAAAATGGGCTCAAGCTGCAAAGCTCAGGTAGGTTTCCAACACCCTAGCTGTTCAATGATGCATTCTTGGATTTGGTGTTCTTCACAGAAGTCTATTCTTCATCAAATTATTAAAATACTCTGGGTTTAGAAGAGCTAATATTACAGACAGAAGTCATGACTGAAAGTGAGGGCAGAGAAAGGAAAAGCAGGATAATGAGGAATTTAGAAAAAAACATAATTTTAATATAGCTCAAAATTCAAATTGGATGCAAGATCTGGGAGATTTTACATCTTCAAGGGCTCCCAGTCCTGTCTGCTCTGGCACTTGTCAGACTGGGCTGGAAGAAATTGAGATTTGATAGAATGTTTTTTTAATAGTCATTTTTTATTGTTATTTCACTACATGCATTCAACAGTTATGTGTAATATTACTACTGAATGTTCATAATATGGTGTAAAATAGGTGCAGAAGTATTTTTCTGTTTTCTCTTTAAAGGATTATGACTGCCTTGTTCTTAAAGCCTTCTGAAATATTCCTTTTTAGTTAGTTAGTTTTTTAAAGATCAAAATGTGTTCTAATTATAGCATATATCGTATATAAATATATCACAAAACCACAAATCAGACCCTAGTACAAATTTGTGGAGCACTCCTTAAGGGGATTACATTCTATTTGTATGCAGAGAAAAATTAGTAGAAGTGAAAGGAAGATTTGGACTTACTAATTTGACATTATGATTTTGATTAATTTGATACTGTGTGATCCTTGACTTAGTGTGTATATATATATATATATCTTGAAGGCATTAATTCTACACTTTGAGATTATTTGGTCTGGGAGGTACTGAGCTGACTAATACATACAAGCTTCGGTTAGAAAACATTAAAGCTAGCAACCAAAATTTCTCCAAGGTGTAACTGTCTTTACATTCACTTACCTATGGTTTGGGGGATTGTGAATAAGAGCACCATCTAGTGATAATCAGTAATATGTTAGTATCACGAAAAGGTGATTATTCAGTCTGGACATAAAGGCACACTTCTAACTCACTTAGCAAAGAGATTTAGGGGCTTGAAAGGAAACAGTGTTCTAGTCGTGGTTTCCAGTTCAGTTTAAGGACTGGTATCTTCCCCTTAGATAGTCCTAAATATGCACAACACATCTAAAGGCTAACTTTGGCTGACCGTATGGATACCATGAGATAACACTTTAAAACTAACATTTTGTTTCATAAACTGATGATGTAATTTTATTATGAATCATTGTAATAAAACCCTCCAAGTTTGCAAATGGCTCATTTTATACTGATCAGCATAACATACTTATTCCACTGACTGAGTATTTAGGTGAAACCATTTCCTAGGTATCAAGTGTTTTGGAAAGCCAACAGTTCTGTAATTTGGGGGGTTTTTTTCAGTGAAGGTATCAAACAGCTGCTCCTCTGTAAGGATCTTGGGCATTAAATAGTATTATATGTTAGAATTTGCTTAAAACATCCATGCTTAGTGATAGGTTTTTTTCTAATTTGAAGAATTTTATAAGCGGGTCTTACACTATCCATTCCACAAGTATTATTTCAGTGTGCAGAAAGATCGTTATGAGTATATGATAATATATAAAGCTATTTATCCCTTTCAGATTATTTCCATATGCACCCTCTGTAATTAAATCAGTGGCTTATGGCAGCCAGTCTTTGAAGTGATCTCTGCAAAATAGGAAAATGTAATTTGTGGAACAAAATGCTGATCAGTCTATTCCAGCCACATCTGTTAAGCTCTAGCAGTTCAGAGGTTTCTGTGATGAGAGTTTATGCAAAGCAGAAAGTTTCCTGTATTTCTTTCAATCCAAAGGAAGTTCATTGGAACTGATGGGCACTATTCTAACCAAGTAAGAAGGTTTGAAATCTGAAGCATTGTTTGCCCACAGTTTTCAGTGAATTCACTGAAAGTGGTGTTTATAAGTAGCTGTACTTACATATTTAAATAAAAGTACTACCAAGAGAATGGCAAGAGAAAGCAGAGCAAGAGCTTCTGGCAGAGAAGACAAGGATTTAGAGAAATAAATAGAGATGCTTTCTTCAGGAGCACCAGTGGTGGTGGTTGAGTAAAGCTAATAAAACGTGTGACACGATTGCCCTGGATTGCAGTACCTCTTGGAGACACCGGATATTATACAGGTATAGACAAGCATTATAATTACCTTTGCACAATTCTCCATGTAGATGCTTTTATTCTGGAAGAAAAACAGGTCTTTTGCAGGACCCTTAGAGCCTTTCTAAAGTGATGTCAGTTAAACTGTTGAAGATACATGTACAACAAGATGGGTGTGCCAACACAAGGAGCTACTGTCTGACTTGTCCAGCCACAGCTGTGCCTGTTGAAAAGGTTGCCACCCACAGCTTCTTGGCACTCCTCTCTCTTTCCTCCTCCCTGTCCTAACCAGGAGGTTTCTATGCTTCAAATGTTAAAGGTGAGCTGCTCATATGATCGTTCCCCAAGCTGTCAGGCAAAATGAGGTGAGTTAGCAAAGCCCTGGTGTCTGAATTGTTAAGAAATACTGGCTCATTTCAACCAACACAAACCTGACTATTTCCAGAGTTGAAGAAAGCAAGAGGGCAGTTACAAGTAGTCCCTTCAACGAGTAAACATTTGTAACTGAGAGATATGTCCACAGTCTAAATATTGTCCTTAGCTTACACTGATACATTATTGGTCCTTTAATAAATGGCCTCTAGATTCTAGTAATATCAGTCTAGTACCTACTATTAGCAATCATTTAACTTTCTTATAAATATGCAAACTGAAATGTCTTCAACTCGAGTGAGTATCTTTGTCCTTACCAAGACTTTCAAGACATCTTGGAAATAAAATGTACAATTACCAAATAACTTGAAAAAAGTTACATTATTCAACAGTGTTATCAGAATACCCCAAAGTCTAAGGGGGTTTTTGTTTCTTTAAAGGGAATGACTTCTGCTAGACACAGAAAATTATAGTAAGTAGATCCCTAGCAAAAACTGCTACACCCTTCCCAATGAGGATTTTTATTCATGATATCTGCTTCTAATTAAATAACTGCACTATGTTATACATGCTAAGGTCCAATCCTTTGCCCTTTGAAGTCAATGGCAAAGCTCCCATTAGTTCATGGGAAAAAATGTAACTCCTTTGTTAAGGCTTCCTTTATAGCAATTTCAACTGTTAGGTTTTTAAGACAAAGATTCAGCTTTGCCACCTTTGCCTGCAGACAACAAGTTCCTGATACTCCTTGTATTAGGCAGAGGGTAGGGGGAAGGGGAAATCTGGTCTTATTAAATTACGTTCCCCTGTCTTTCCATTTATTTTTCTTTCTGTTACTGTAAAGTGCCACAATGGACATATGATTGTCTTGCATTATTTTTATTTTAAAAACTTGCTTGAAATTCAATATTGTAGCCATTTATGCCATATGTGGCATGTTTGTGCTATAGAGAACATATCAAACAAACCCAGCAGTATAGAAACCCCTAGCTTATCTACTTTCTTCATAGTTTTGACCCATCACCGGTTCATCTGCTAATCAACTGTAATATAAAACATGTCTAAAAAACCAAAACATCCAGCTTCCTAAATGGGACCATATTTCTAAAATATACTTACAAAAAGACAAGTTTATAAAATCATGATTCTACAGCTACGCAGTCCAGGATGACATAACTCTTCTGAAGCAAAAGGTTACCTGTGTATTGATGTGGTGCCCCATCGCAGATGCAGGAAGGAGATATCAAAGAAGGAAACCTAAAGGGTTCAAAATGCATTTCTGTGGAAGTAGAAAGAAGGCCTGTAGACACTGTTTCCCTGCTAAACATTGTTTTCCCTGCTGTGCCCAGGACTACAGCACATGATGGACAGCTCAGGGTATAAGCCCATTGGCTCTGGCGAGCTTAGAGCTATATTTTTGTTATAATTCACCTTCCACATAAGCAACAAATAAAGCAGCCACATCTTCACTGTTCTTAACATCCCACTGAGAGCAAGGTGCTGAGGTGTTTTGAAGATTTTTGGCTTTCATGCTTAACACCATGTTGTATTGGCAGGTAACCAAAAACCAGCACTTTGATTTTGGTGCCGCTGAGGTGTTTCTGTCTAAATGTGCATTAGTCTCATACTAACATCCACACAGACTATGGACTACAGATTCTAATGAAATGGGACAGATGGGAAAAATTACAGAAAAGGAAAAAGAAATCCACTGTGTAACTTGTGTACATTAGGTCTGAAATTTAAAACCTTCAAGCTGATATCCAGGGGGTTTTTTTACTGCCACTTTCATTCCAGCCAACGAACAGTGCTCATAAGTACTGCTTGCAATCTAAATGTTATCAGTTTTGTCCACAGTTAATTCTATGCACAGAATTGTTCCTCTTAAAGTTGAAGCTGTCTCTGCAAATCAGTCTCATTTTATAGAGTGCTAAGCATTTAACCCATGATATATGGTCCCTTAAAGTAACTGTTCTAAATATTTCTGCTGTAAATACGAAGAACACTGAGTTCTGTGTTTGGAAGAAAGCCCTTCCATGATACGCATAAATTGCTAGCTGTATCCTCTCAAACAATTTGACACAATCCTAAAGGGCTTTGTAAACAACATTTCCTGTTGTGATATTTTAATGTGAACTTGGCCAAAAGTCTTACTATTATATTCACATTCACAATAAGAATGCAATGGCAGAACAATGAAATATAATAATGTCATGCAGTGTATTTTAAATGTTTCCAGAAAAGAAACTAAAAAATGAAGCAAAGTTCTATACAAAGCAGCTAATCTAATTTAGTAGGAATACAGTTTGGGTTTTTTAGTTTGTTTAGTTTAAATCAGTGTGAATTATGTTTTCATTCTATTCCATTGAAAACTCTCCTAGCATGAGACTTGGAAAAATATATATTGGAAACAAGCACAAATTAATACTACCATGTATCCAAAGCATGCTTGTATTTGCCTAAATACTGTGGAAAACATGCCAAAACCAGCTTGGTATGTAGTTCTATATATGCAAAACAGGGTATACACTCATTTGCTAGTTCAGTCTGCAGTTTTTAAACAACTACATGTGACTTTAGTACTAAACAGTTCCACTGGCACAATAGCTGAAATGCAAAAGTTTGAAACTAGAAAACACAGACCCCTAACCTTTGGAAGTACATATAAAAATTTGCCTGGTAAAGGTCTATGAATTTTGTTTCCTCATTTTTCTAACAAGCAATGGCAGATTTTCAGGAACAGTTATTTAGAAGTGGTCTATTTTAGTTAGATTTTGGGCACTTTACTTTGTTCCTTTGACTTGCAAAATAAATTAACCTAACCTCTATAAAGCCCAGCTTCTTCCCGGTTTGCCAATGGAAGTTCTGTCATTTACTTAAATAGAAGCTGCACTATGTCATCTAAACATGTGCAAAAATTTATTGATTATTAAATTGGGTCAAGGCTCATGATGGAGTCAAAATCCTCTCCAGAAAAGAGAAATAAAACCACAGTTTTCCACATAACTCCTTATGTGAAAAAATATGTGTAGATATGCCTTACAGGGTTTTCCAAATATCAGCAAATACCGCCTGTGTTAGATGGTCTGAAGAGTGAATTTGAGAATAAGAGTTTGTCCAGGCTAAAAAAACAAACTATGTTTGGAAATGTATTAGCTAGCAAATTTAAACAAATAGTTTTAAATACAGTCCAAGTAAGGCAAGTTGTGTTTAAAATCGTGTAGGTTAACTCTAAACTCTACTCCTTTGCTGCCAAAGTTCAACCAGCATGTTTTAAACATGGTTTGCTCTGTCTACTGCTAATGCATAAAGTTGTATTCAAATTCTGTTCAAAATGTCAACTGATACAAATAAGGAAGCATCAGCAGGGTCACATTAGCTCAGTACTGAGCCTTCACACGGCATGCTGAGCACCTTAATTTCAAACACAGTAGCCCATAGTAAGATCCTACTTGACTATGCATTAATGAGTGAATATTCAAAAGTAGATGGCACCAAAGCACCAGCTCCAGGATGACTTTTAATGTCATCTGGAGATGATGTGAAACACAGAACAGTTCCTTACCTTCATCTTACTAGGAGGATGGTGCTCCTAGGCCATCAGTGCAGAGGCAAGCAGGGGAGCAAAAACCCACTACTTCAGCAACTGATGGTTTATACTCATCTGCGTGACTTAGAGTTGCAATGAGCTAGGAGCACAGGTATAACAGCTGTATTTGTCATGTCTCAAGTCTCATGACTGTAGTGACCAGAATCTCAGCTTTTACAAACCTAGTTCTTCTGCCTGGAAGTGTGAGCATTTGCCAATGGCGAAAATTTAAGAGAATACAGGAACTTTGAAGTTTCCTTAAATCCAGCAGCTTTGATGTACTTTCACGGATGGACCGAGTGCTAACACACCTCTCATATATGTGACAGTGACGTGCTTTGCCTTACCTCAGGATCAAAAGCATGACTGCTAACATGTCTTATCCTTTATCTTTTTTCCACTAGACTAAGTGTAAAGGTCAATTTGATGAAAGCCACTTGGGGTTGTTTTGCATGTATCAAGTATTTTGGAGAAATGCTGGGAAAAAAGTCAAAACTACCACAGAACCCACCTCTGTATTCATCCAGCATTAAGTAATCATATTCACACATCAACTTTTCCCACTGTTGGTTCAGGTTGTTCCCAAGTCTTTGAGTTTCACTTTCAGTTTCAGGTTCCAATGAATCCAAAATGATGAAACTGAGACTTGAGTTGAAATCTGAGCATTTTGATGTACAAGTGCACAAGTCTAAAACGACCAGGCAGCCAGTTGTCACATGCCGTTACTGAGCCCAAGGTAAAACTACTATTTGTGCAGCAGCAGCAAAGTCTATTTCAGAAATTGGCAAAATAGTCACAAACTGTATAAGCTTTGCATGAAGCCAAGTTGAAGCAGTTGAATTTGAACCCTGAATTATCAAGTTATTTCACAGGATTAATTAGAACTATAGTTAACTTTTACAAGACAATGGAAAATGGCATGTTATTTGGCAAGTTTGGACATAGGAAAATGTCCATAGTAGAGCAAAAATTTTCAGGGTGCAAAATCACATTGGTAAGAGTTTCAAAATATCCATTAAGTTCTTTCAAATAACTTGACATTTTTGAAGATAGGCATTATAATTGTAGTTATGCATTGTCATGGTAGAAATTAAAGGAAATGTTACTATTTTATTTTTCTAAAAATTTAGTGGAAAAAAGTTGCTGAAAAGGTACATAAAATCTGTCAGCACTTTAAAAAAAATTGCTGTGTGTTTCTCCATATGCAACTACATATTGTTCTGCTGCTGGTGAATCAGGGAGATCAGGATGAATGCTGTCATAGATATAAATTAGGACAACATGATCCCATTTGAAGATATCTTTCTTGCTGAAGTGTATATATGTAGAAATATCTCTTTATACACTACTTATAGACCAGAGTCCTTCTGGAACTGACACCATCTGGATTCAGTAACAAGTGAGGCAACTTGTCTCAATAACATTAGCCTGAGCATGCAAACCTACAACATGGTTTTAAGCATCTATTCATTTTTACTTTTAGGGTACTGCTACAAAAAAGAGGACTGAATTTCCTTTGAAGTGCTTAGAGGTCTGAGTCATGAAACTTACCGCCCTTGAATACTAGAACTATTCAGTGAAGTTCCCAAACTTAAATTAGCAAGACTTTGACAGAGACAAACAATGAGTTCATCAAATTGCTGTTTGGTGTAGGTAACAAATATGCTGAGAATGATGTACCTCTGATGCAACCAGATAATTTGATGGAATTAGATCATGGTTAAATTATAAATCTAAATAATCTATAGGACAAGTCCAGTAAATTACCTGTTGCAAAAGAGATGCTTTTTAAACTTATAACGTAGCTGGTATTGTTAAGTATTAGTAGAAAACTCACAGGACTTTCTTTCAAATGCTAGTCCAGAAAATCATCCATGATTCTGTACATAAGTTTTTATGTATCTTAAATTAAAAACTGCAAAGAAATTTACAAGAAAAAATGTACATTATATCTATTAAAAACCCACATTATTTCATATATCTCACAGTAGAAACAGAAAGGATATCACATGTCCCTTTGCTCTTATAGATCTTGAATTCTTAGCCATCTAGGGTCACTGTTGTATTGAGATTTCACAACTGTCTCCTGCTTTGGGAAAGCTATCCTACAGTGCAATACTGACATGGTTTAGCGTCTTGGTGCATACACAGCACAACTGATATAACCACTGTCTTCCTTATCTTTATACACCTGATTATCTTTTTTTTTAAATAACATTCATTTATTCGATATCCTTCTTAGCACAATATGTCTTCTGACACAGTATTTAAACTAGATTTTTTTGAAGTCATTATGATATATGTTGACAGTATAGAATATGCAAATTCTTTTTAAGTGAAAATAGAATTTCATGAAGTATTTACAACATCAGTGGACATAATAAAGTAAGGTGATGTATGGAGCCAGGACTGGGAGAAGGAGGGGTGTTTGTATGCCTCTACAGAAAACAAGTCAAATATTTTCAAAATTTATATTTTGAATTAAGAGTTAAAAATGGACAAACAAAATGATACTTTGTGATACTTCAAAAAAAATCCGTTTGTAGCAATCTCGCATCTGACAAATTACTGAAATGTCTTGAATCTAATTTAATGTTTGTAAGATTGTTTGCTGATGAAAATTCACTCTTCTGTGTGCTCCTCTCTGCAGGATAATGGAAGACAATACTTTATACTACAGGCAAAACTCTCATTGATTTTAGCAGAATGCTACTTGCATATATGCTTTAAGAGCTAGGCAATAAACAATGGGGGGAGGGTTTACATATATTTTTATAAATGTAATAAAACAATATTTAAAAGGCATGAAACAAACTGTTTTAGTTGCTTCTGGCAGTGAACTGCAGATTCCATTAGCTTTAAAACCAGTATGTTTCCTTTATCAAAGGGGTAGATAGGTGTTATTTGGGGATTTTTTTTTATCCTGCCACCTTTTCATGGGTTATCTTATTTCCCTCCATTTCATATCCCTCTCCCTTTAGGTCTGTATCACAGCCACAGCTCCGCTTATGACACAGGCCTGAGTGCACTTCCTTTTGCAGCAGCCCAGGGGTACACGTGCTCAGGTTGTGTCGGCAACCAGGCGAGCAACCCACTGCAGCTTTCCCAGCTCCTGTGAGCTGAGACACCAAAACCAGAAATACACACTTCTGCCAGAATCTTGGTTGGTGTAAACTGGCTATGACCCACTGGTTCCAAGGAGCTACATTAGTATGCACCAGTGGAGAAACTGAACCTTGAACTGAAAAAACAAAACAATTTTTTACTGTATTTAGGAAACACAACCTTTGGATTTTGGAGCCGGCAGGAAAATTACTATGCACTAGTTGTGTAATTCTTTTTTGTTTCATGAGTTATTAGACTGGGTTTTCACAGATGATAGAATAAAAGCTGAAAACACTGTCTCTCCTCCAAAAGGGTCACACAGTGTAGCTCAGACCCCCCACCTCACTGTGCCTCAACGTGCTGGCAGTGGCTGAGCTGGGGAGCCATGCCCGGGGAGCCATGCCCGGGGAGCCATGCCTGGGGAGTCCGAGAGCACCCGGGGAGCCATGCCCGGGGAGCCATGCCTCGGGAGTCCGAGAGCACCCGGGGAGCCATGCCTGGGGAACCATGCCTCGGGAGTCCGAGAGCACCCAGGGAGCCATGCCCGGGGAGCCATGCCCGGGGAGCCATGCCTGGGGAACCATGCCTGGGGAACCATGCCTCGGGAGTCCGAGAGCGCCCGAGGAGCCATGCCCAGGGAGCCATGCCCGGGGAGCCATGCCTCGGGAGTCCGAGAGCACCCGGGGAGCCATGCCCGGGGAGCCATGCCTCGGGAGTCCGAGAGCACCCGGGGAGCCATGCCTGGGGAACCATGCCTCGGGAGTCCGAGAGCACCCGGGGAGCCATGCCCGGGGAGCCATGCCCGGGGAGCCATGCCTGGGGAACCATGCCTGGGGAACCATGCCTCGGGAGTCCGAGAGCGCCCGAGGAGCCATGCCCAGGGAGCCATGCCCGGGGAGCCATGCCTGGGGAACCATGCCTCGGGAGTCTGAGAGCACCCGGGGAGCTATGCCCGGGGAGCCATGCCCGGGGAGCCATGCCCGGGGAGCCATGCCTGAGCAGCCCGAGAGCGCCTGGGCTCCCCGGGGGGCCGGTGGAGCCTGCCCACAGAGTGAGTCCCAAAGAAAGCTGTGGCCTGTCAACTCCTAAATTTCAGGTTTTCAGCCAGATGCTAGTGTCAATTTTCAGATCTCACTGATCCTGACCAACTCTCGAGCAGGGAGAAATGAATGATCTGGAACTCAGAAAGCACCCAGTCCACCATGCTTATAACGCTTATATATGCTGATACGCATGTACTCTGACAGGGGCTGTTCTGAAGTATTGTATTACGTGGCCTTTTGATTGGGTTCATTTGCAAGAAAACAAACTCACGCTTCTTTTACTTTTTTCTAAAAAAACTATTTTTTTCCTAAATTTAGATATATTTTACTAGTGGATTTTCCCGTTAGAAGTAAGGCACAACTGTTGCCATGTGTCTAGTTCTCAAGTCCCCGATTTTAGTGGTAAACCAAAACCCAGACACAAGTGTCACGGTCTAGGATGTGAATATGAAAAAAGAAAATTGTATAGCCTATTTTTATCATGAAAACTAAAGCTTAATCAGAATCTTGCGTTCAAACTACTGTGCTTTTTACTTTTGGTTTTATGTAATCAAGGCCACTCGTCTTTTACTGTTACTTACATTTTTTTAAGTTCTAGCTACAAGTTTTCACTAGATGGCAGAATTCCACTGTCATCTATTATCAGTAGGTTTACTTGCAAAGCAACAGTTGCCTATCCGTAGGAAAAAAATTTAAACATGTTCAAGTTTTGAAAAATATAAAAACAAACGGAAAACTTAACAGTAATGAGAAAAACGATACATACACTCAATAAATCATAGCTCTGTTACTGAGTGTGATTAATATTATGGGCTGGAAATAATTGAAACTAATAGTGAAAGATGTTCTTTTCTTGACAGAGGAACTAGAAGAACCTTACTTTATAAAATGAGGTAGACTTACTGTTTCTGCTATTTTTGAAAAAATGAACTGATCCAGTAAATTAACTAATTAATATATTGACAGCTTAAGAAACAGCTAAACTACTGATCTAAAATACTCTATCAAAATACAAAAAACTTAACACTCAATGGACTGGATTACCAAGATACTAGAAGGTGATAAAATACATTTTAATCTTTCTCCCTCAACTTAACAAGGCAGAATTCATCGTATGATGATCAGTCCCCGTAGCATTTCAGTGAGTGGTATTTTGCCGACCTCGGAGCCCTGGACAAAATTTGTCCCTCTTGTCTAGGGAAAGCAGAGCACAGCTCCATATAGTTACATAAGCCTTAATAACCGTGACAAATCTTCATTGTTGCACCAGTGGAGAAGCTGTTGCAATGGAGTGAGCACTGATTTTTTACAAAAATACTCTTTAACTATTATTTTTGCAGCTTGGGGTTTTTATTTATCCCGAATTTCTGTCTATTTTGCTCTCATTTTATACACGAAGATAATTTAGTGCTCAGTAATTTTCAGTTTTGTTCTTGAAATACAAGGGGAAATGTTTGGCATCTATTAAAGCTGCTTCTAAGACTGGATAACTTTCCAAAACCAGAGATAACTCAGTGTAATGCTCTCCAGGATTCCCAAAATAGTAAGAACATTTTCTCATGATAAAGCTGTATTTATTCTATGCCTAGAGTAGAAAAAGTATCAAAAATAGATGACTGAAACAGCATTTCCTAATATGAGATTCAGTTTTGCGATATGCTGAGTGCATTCAAAAACATTAGACTGAATCAAACAGAAGCTGGAAGGCATACATCATTTCACAAGTTCAAGCCTTTAACATTTAAGAAAATGTTTGCAATACTTGCAAGCTATGAAAAAGCAATCATTCCTTTTTATTGAAACAAACATAATCAGCACCTGTAGAATCTCAACAAAACAAGTTAGCAAATTCAAACAAGCATCACGATAAGATCCACACCAACCATTTCACTGGAAGCAGTATGTATTTAAACAAACAATTCTCTTCACTCGTGTTCACAAAACACCGATAACATCTTTCTCTCATGATCCTACCTTGGCGATTTGTAAAGGCTGCTTTTGCTCCTTGCCACCTTGCAATCTAAAGCCCCAAGGCGCCCCTCCACTCATAGCAATGCAGAGATAATCCCCTGTGCCCATTTTTCTGGTGCAGTTAGGCAGCATTCATTTACAGAAGAACATGAAAAATTTGTCTTGCAGATAGATGTTCAGTGAGCTGGAGATTTGTCTGCCAGGCAGAGCTGGAGACCCAGAGCACCACACTGTTGCTGCTGCTGTGTACTGCACTAGCAAATGTAGTCATTCAGAAGAATGTAAGAGCTCCCTCCGATCGAGGGCACAGCCCACTCTTTCGTCAGATTTCTAT
Organism: Athene noctua; assembly: GCF_965140245.1. Lineage (NCBI taxonomy): Eukaryota > Metazoa > Chordata > Aves > Strigiformes > Strigidae > Athene > Athene noctua. Next base: position 46,501,139 of record NC_134040.1, read on the forward strand.
GCTCAGCCCACCTTCAAAGTAAAGTAAGTAACGCTGAGGAAAGGCACACAAAGAGACTCAGCCATGAGGCCGAAAAGGCTGTCTTTAAACATGACTCTTGTGACAGCTAAATCAAAACAACAGCAAAAAGAAGTGTACATTTCCCAGTGACAATTTAGGACCTAAGTTTACTTTAGCAAATAGTGCCAGGAGTTTTAAACTCTAATTTACCCATTTCTTGCAATCATACTCCAAACAAAGAAGAAAACTAAACCATAAGTGAAATATCACGTACATCGCTGAATACACTTAGATAAAAGTAGGTTTATGATTTTCGTCTCTACCCTGCATGCACTTTCTGCAGCACTGCAGGTATGCAAGGAAAAAAAAAAAAAAAGACTAAAAAAAAACTAAAAGCTTTATCACTTCCCTGTCTTGTAATTGCTTCTTTTGCTGGTTCTCTCTAACCTCAGTATAGTTTAACATGCACTGCTATTTAGCAATCACCTGAATTATTATTGGACCCTAGTAATACCTGTTCTTATGCAGCCTGTTGCCTTTTCTACTAGAGAGGGGAAGAGGATTAGTGGAACAAAGTATCAGATCTCTCTATGATGCTATCAGTGGATGATTTGCATTGTGTCATTAGAGGGGAACCTTACTATAAGCACAGAAGAAAAAAAGATTCAGTGGGAAGTTAATTTGCTGGTGCCTTACAAGACCTGGGTTCAGTTCTGTTCCGTGTTGCTGGCTTTGGATAATGCAGGCTGTAAACAGCTGAGCTCCTTCAGGTACAGTTGGAGTGGTTTAAGAGGTGACTGTTCTTCAGCAGAGAATGAACATTCCCCTAGCTGAGTGTTAACAACTGACAGATTAAGTGCTCCTACTCACCTCAGCCCAAAGTCAGTTAGCTTGGCTTAAATCACATTTAATTTTGAACAAAGCTCATTCTAAAGGAGAGTGTTCAGTAGGTGGGCAGAAACATCTTTAAAGCTAGACTAGTTTTTGAAACAAACATCTCTGGCTTTGAGACCCAGGTTGCTGGGCGCTGATGTCAGACTCCCACAGCTTAAATTCCACCAAGGTCCCTGTATGGTTTTCAATTGGCTGGCTCTAGGTCTTCAGAGATGTCAGGGCAACAGGAAACACTTGGCATTTAAGTTACATGACTTTGCATCTAAGTAGCTGACGCTTTAAACCTAAGCCTGTGTGTCTGTCAATTAATTGTCCCTGGAGTGATGCTTCCTTACACTACATCAATGTTCTTTAAAGACCATTAGGCAAAATGTCAATGTAGAGACAGTATCTTCTGTTTAACTGAAATATTGTGACTGGAAAAAGTAGACGGGCTTTTAGGCACTTGAGCCCTTCATCAGGCCTCTGAAGACACTAAGGTAACCCAAAGGCTGGATGGACACAAGTTCCTTTATCAAACAGGGGAAAATGTCACGCTACATATCAGGATTTAATGGAAGAGTGCTTTCTTTATTGACTACAAGTCAAAAACTCCGGAGAAGCAAAACAAGCCACATCTAGCCATACAATTAAATACTTAAGGAAAACACTATCAGAGGAGCCATACTCAGAAAGGAAATGGTCTTTAGAGGAACTTTGCTAGACAACCTCTGAGTGAAGATGCCTTGTTTAAAAGAAGTCTGTCTGAGGTGGCTAACTGCTACTTATTATCTTGTGCAATGTTGATCTGTTGCTTCAAGAGATGGTATTTTAGTCTTTACCTAGGTCAAATCTTGCTTTAGACAAAATTCTCTCCCAGTGTGCCTAATGATGCGCATTATTATAGATACTTTTATGACAATAAATTTCTTAAGTATGGAGATGCAAAAAATACCCTATGACACTCTGGTAAATACAAAAATAAACTTTTTTTTTTTAAGAAAATGAATCACATAATTATCAGTCCTCCAAATGTTATAAATTTATGATCAAATATATATGTTTAATTACTGTTAGGGTGTTTTAAGCTTGTATTAGGCTCTCTTTATAATTTTGGTAAAAAGGAATAATAAAATCTGATCTTTGTTTCTGAACTTCTTCATATACCTATTGTAGAAAACAAATAAAGGAGAAACTCCCCTGAATTTGGATGTTCTTATAATTGATGGAAATTTGTAATAGATATAGATGTTTCTATCTCTGACCATAGAACAGAACTGTGTAAAATGATAGAACAATCTTGATTAGTCATTCCTCAGCTGAAAAAATAACCAGTGAAAACACCAGGATCTATTTGATTCTGTCATATGACATAGACAAAACCTCTCTACAGCTGCTAAAGCATCAGTATTTGGTGTTCCTTGAAGTTAATCCCTCACCATCTAGATATTTGACATTCTTAAGGCAAAAGAGCAGAGAGAAGCACTTTAAATTTGATTGTGTCATACAAAAGACATAGCAAAATCATGCCAATGGTTTTGGCTAAAATCACCATGTAAAACTTTAGAGAAATTTCTCTTAAAAGCAAAACTAATAGTTGTCTACCACACTGTGAACTATTTTTTTTTAAATTTAAAGTTGAATACTTTAGTGTTTGTTTAATGTTCTATTGGCTTCTGTTTTGTGAAATCTACAAAGAAGTAGATTTTCTAGAAGTTAAATCAACTTGTTGAAGTAATGGTAATAGATAACATCATTGGGGCTATAAGATCTCTGCTCTCCAAAGAAAATTATTTTTTTTTTTCTGCTGAGTTTGTATATATATATTGTGTAGTACTAATTACTCCAAAATAAGTCGTGAAAAGAATGTAAGAAACCCGATATCTTTAGACTAAGAATAACCCAGTATAATGACAAAGCTTTGGGGACATTTAAACTTGGTACTGATATAGGACTCTTTGCCTGAACTGGCAAGAATTGTGGTCCTGATAGGAGAACGAAGATAGGAAAAACTACTTTTTTCTAGTCAATATGTTGAGGGAGTTTTATGACAACTCCAAACAGATTGCGGCTTTTTTTCTTGAATTTGTTGCTTGTTCCGCAGTAAGAAAAACATCTGAAGTCTGTAACTAAACTATTCCCATGATGGGGAGACCCAAAGCTTTCTATGTCCTAATCTAACAAATAATACTTCATAGGCATTAACAACTCCCATATGCCTTATATGATTTCCTTAATTGCTTATGCCACAGCATATCTTGCTTTTTAATAGTAGTCTTATCTTGTTGTGCATTCTCTGAATCCTTTGGGATTTCTAAATGCTGGTCAGAAACTGGACAGCATGATAAAAGTGGAGTCATTCTTGGGGTTTATGATGTTTTGGTCTCTGTGGTCTCTAAAGCATAAATAATGTATAAAATGTGTAAACAATAGCAAAAATTTCTGTGCCCAAATGCAGGTAAAGCTTTGGCTTAAATCTGATCTTCTATGATGAGGTCTGTATGAAAAAATTTCCATGTCAAACCCCCACCTGTTCATCTGGCTTTCAAGAACTGCCACACAAAAAATCCAGCACATTAGCCTTGATGAGCTGTAATAAACTAAGAATAGCCATACTTAGACCAAAGTGAGACCATCTACCCGAAAATGTTGTCTTTGATAGTGCGTGGAAAATGGTTGCTTAGGAAAAAGAATAAGGACATGAAAAATGCACACTACTTTCTTCAGGCGGCCTCTGGTGGCTTCCACTCAAAAACTTCCTCAGCTGGATGCAGTTCCTCTGTACTTAGTAGCAGTTATGCATTTCTCTTCCATTAACTTTTTCATGTGATTTCTTCTTGAGCCCACATAACTACTAGTATCTATAGCTTGTCGTAGGAAATCATCCCTAACTACATTATGACATAAAGAATCACCTTTTCTTAATCTGGATCTGGATCCTACAGATTCATTTGATGTCCCCTGCTTCTTGGATCAGAGAAAACTGTGACCAAGCAATCTGCAGCCACATTTTTCAGGCACTTTATTTTATAGACCTATTACATATCCATCCCACTCGTCTTTTTTCAAGGAAAGAATAGAATAATTAGTTATTATTTATACAGAAACTGTCTCATACTTTTAATTATTCTTGTTGCTTTTCTCTACATCCTCTGTAGTTCTACATCCTTTTTGAGATCGTGGCCTGGAATGCTACACAGTCTTCAGACTACAAAGTTGGGGTTTATACAATAACATGATGATATCATCTATTTTTTTCTCTAGTTGCTAACCTCAACATTGGTAACACCTGATTTGATTTTTCAAATGCTGCTGAGTTTATGTTTTCATGGAACTATCTTTTAAAATCTTAAAATATGTCTGATGATAGTTCAAAGCTCATTGTTTTATATGTGAATTAATGGGTTTTTTCCCCAATGTGTATCACCTTATATTTCTAAGCCATGTTATGGTATGGCTGCTTACTTTTCTTAAAAGCCTTTGGTGAAGGAATTTGTTGAAAGCCTTTTGTAAATCCAAGATCAATCAGATCACCCTTATCCACGTGTTTTTTTGATCCCTTCAAAGGGCTGCCTTATGTCTGTGAGGCAGGACTTCCTTTTATGAAAACCTTTTTAACTCTTCCCAGATAAGTCATATTTATCCAGATGTCCACTGTTCCATATTATAGTTTCCACCTATTTGTTTTGTATAGAGATCAGGCTGACAGGCTTGTTTTCTGAATCTCTCTCAGAAGACTTTTGTTTAAAAATGGCACTCTAATCTCAGGTAACAGTAAGAGTTAGCTATTTCAGCCTTGAACTCTTTTAAAGGTCTGTGTGGTCCTGATAACTACTTTTTAATTTTATTTGCCTCATCTACCATCACTTGTCCATATATTTTCTTATTTTAATAATCATTTATGCTTTGGAACAGTTTTAGTCTAAGTGAATTTATCTAAAATCTAATTTAAATCAAGTAGTTCTGTGGCTGAATTCAGAAGACATTCTACAAATGTTAGAAGAAATAAGACATATAGTCATAATAATAAATAAAAGAAAAGCTGTCATTTCACCTACAGTTTCCTACAATCGTATCCTAGGTCTGTGGATTCTTTAAAAATGCAAACCTTTCCAACCCATTCCTTAGTAATAAGGAAGAGAGAGAAAGGGGATATCATGATCTCTAATTTATGGGCAGCATTTTACTGCTGTAAATACCCAGATGGTCTGATTTTCTCCTTTTTATGTATTTCATTTTCTCTTCCTGTCTGATTTTTTTCACATAAAATCAATGTAAGCTAACGTTCCTTAAAAATGGCTATTTTAACAGCTTTCTACTAGATGCTAACTGTATCATCTGTAAACAATTAAATAAATTACCCAATTTATTGTAGGATGTGATTTTAGCCAATTGGGAAAATCAGCAGGGAAAAAAAAAGAAAAAAAGAAAAAAAAAAAGAGTGCTTTTTTGTTTGCTTGTTTATTAATTACATGGAAAAAAACACTTGTGAATGTATAGCTGGCTTAATGGAACAAAAGATAAAATCACAGTTATGCCAGTTAAGAAAACATGACACACAGTCCCTTCCAAATGAAGTGAAAATGGCCTCTTCTACTATATTCCTTCCACTTATATTTTTTTAAAAAAGTAACTTCTGTAAGCTGGGTAATATAGGGCAACATAGCATATGTTACTGTCCTAATCATTGCCTAATAACAGTCCTTGTTTTGTAGCAATGCAACTCTGTAGTTGCATAGGATAAAAGCAAAATTTGAAGGCAAAGCTAAACATAATTTTTCCCCTAACCTTACAGAAGTAGAAAAACCCATTTCTGCTTAATTCCTACCCTTAATTTTTGTTCTCCTGACTTGAGAAGCAACAAAAAACAGAGCCACATGGAAAGGATTTAATTTTCAAAAAATGTATAAATGACAGGCAAAGTGAATGAAATATACTGATGAAAGGCTCAAATGCACAGCTTCAGCTAACATTCATTAAAGCTGTTTGCTCTTCATTTTTTCCCATCAAATTTCTCTTGTCCTACAAGAGAAATTAATAGAATCCAGATGTTTTGATTGCATGCGGAACTTTGCATTGCACTGCCAGCTGAAAAGGGTTTACTGACTGAAAGGACAGACATGGAGTAGTAAAAATACTAAAAACCAGTAATACCAAGTTCTTAGTGAAGAGAAAATAAATTAAAAACACAAGTCATAGATAATTATTAGCTACCTCTAAGGCCAGATGGGAAAGCTCTGCCCACACTCATAAGAGGCATGAGCAGTTTGTCACCAGTAAAGGTAATGGCCTCAAATTTTAATCCCTAATGTGGATTATTAGGCTAGGTACTGTGTGATGGGTTGGAATTTTAGAATTAGTCCTGCTTTGTTTTTTTTCCCCAACTTCAAGACTGGCAAATGAAGTGTAGTGGAAGAAGCAGAGAAATGTACTGAATCTGACTCTGGTGTGAGAAACCACTTTCTCAGAAACATAAAATAAATCCAATCATGGTTTAGAGCCTGAGATAATTTTTTCTATAAATGGAAATACAAAGAGTTGCACTGTCATGTTCTGAAAACCTGTAAGTCTGCAATCTGCCACGTGTAAGTGATAATGCAGGACAATGCTCAACCAAGCTTCTCTTGAAGGGAGAAAGTAATTTGCTGTTGGTCTCTCCTGGAAACAGATTACCTCACCTCCATGCCAGCTCAGCTAAGGTTAATGAAGTTTTAGACATTGAGAAAGAGTCAGAATTTTGCCTTTTTATGTTGCCTGTTCCCTGTTGTGGTCTTAGTAGGGTGAGTAATAGTAACTCTATCCACAGGCAAAAGTTTATTAATGCAGGTAGCCCATGCAGAGGAATGAGAACTCTGTTCCTCTGAAGAGCAGACTTAGCAACAGTTACAATCACACCTTTTGTTATTAAGTTGAAGTGTCTCTCTGTGAGTCCTGAGCTGATCGCATATGTAATTAATAACAGTAATTGTTATCTGACAGGTGTGTTTGTTAGGTCACACTCCCAGCATTTATATATGGTTCACTAAGAAGACAATGTAAGTGAGCTGAAAATGTGAAGTTTGCCATGCCCCTACCAGAAGGTGCTCAGCACTTATGTTAGTGGGTGTCATCCTAGGTGCTTGTAGTGGCTTTATCATTACCAGTTTAAGATCTATTGTGGAAAAAAAAAAAATCAAACCCCCAACCAACAAAAAACAAAACCGGGAAAAGAAGCCACTTTCCTCCAAAACACAGAAACAAAGTTGATATTCTTGAGCATTACTAATTGATAACACAATAAATAGAAATTTATGCAGATATGCAGAGGGGGTTCCCTTGTAACTCTACAATTCACCATGTCAGGAGGTAGATTAATGTAGATCTACTCTCTGAGCATATGCCTAGGTGGCAACATATCACAGGCCCTCTGTAGCCAAAGAGCCTGTCACCATTGAATACAGTGAGTAAAAATGTATGGATAACTCAAGTAAGGAGCCAAGAGTTTGGAGAAGGGAACTCCGATGTTTCTTTGGTGTTTGTCCTACCTGTTCCTACCACAGCCACCCCCAGATACTCAGGAAATACCTTCCTGAACTACTGGCTGAAGAGAAGTAAACTATTTTTTTCTTCTTGGACAATCAAAGTCTTTTGAGAAAACTTCTGAGATTCCAGGTGTACATACATGACCCCACCATGTCCCAGGTGCGCACTACAACAGGACCTCCCTTTCTTTCTCCCCCTCCTTTGTAAGGGCCAGGCACTTTGGAAGTACAGGTGGTCTGAAAGCACCTCACCCTTGGGAAAGGGGCCAGTAAGATATATGAAAAGATAAGGATTTCAGAATGCATCCAAGAATCAATACACAAAATATCTAGAAAGGCTCCCCAATATTTTGTTGTGAGGAAAAAGTAAAACACGTTCACTGCAAGATTTGTGAATGTGGAAAAACCACTGGAATAACTACCCATTTCTTGTTAATCTTGAATTAAGGGTTTGGGCTAGAATTCATGTTTCCTGGTGTCATTCCACTGTGTTTTACAAGCAAGAACGAATCTTCTCTTGGCACTTGAGGAGACTCTTAGGTGTCAATCTCCGTTTCATTCTGATTCCCAGGAGATGGGATGACTACATTTTTGGCTTCAGTAATTGGGAAAATTATTATAAAAGATTCTAAAGTAAAAATAAAACTATTTATGTGGTATTTTCTTTCTGGTTTTGGCAGGGAAAGGCTGCATCCCATTCTTCTTAATACAGCCTACAGGAATCAAAATACCTTCTATGCAAAAGTTTTTCAGTGGAATATGCATATAAGTAGGTGCTCTATGTTCCTCACCTCTGCCATAATGCTTCACCCTGCTCTTTGAATTGTCATTTAGAAGTGGCAGTTAAGTAACACAATACCTTTTATGTATCTCTTCATCTTAGACAGTCAACTTTTATGATCTCCCCTCTTCCTACTGAAGGAACCCAGTGCAAACATTTCAGGCCTACTTATTGGGCTAAACAAATATATCAACAAATATACTCTCTTCCAACATACTACAGTGAAATGAACCAGGAGTAACCATATCATATTCAATCAGAAAATACATTTTAGTCATAGCTGAGATATGAATTAGGCTGAAGTAGTCTACTAAATTTTGAAATGATTGTTTAATGTGGAACTGAATGTTGGAGAGATCTTGAATATTTAACATCAGTCTGATGAATACTCACCTGCTTCGAATTTCATCTTTTAAATTTTGTTTCCTGTTAGCTAGCATAAAAGTTATTAACTCCATTTGACTTGTTGTTTTTAAAGAGCTCAGTGACTGATTTCATGCATGGCCATGGTCCAGCAAAAAAATCAACTATTTTTGCATTGCAGGTTAAAGCAGGTATTGTTTGTCACTTGGAAGGCTCATAAGATCAAATTTTTCAGTACTGAAAACAAGAACAGGAGAAGCAGAGGAACAACTGAGTTATAATACAGTATGGGTCTCTGGAAGCTTGGGTTCCATTTTTAAACTTGCAAATTCACATTTAATTTTTAGTCTGGGCCTGTAAAATAGCCACTACGGAGTGTAACCTTGAGAAATCTGCTAGAACTTCTGAAAATCTCCATTTGTAGTTTGATAGCCTGAATTCTCCTGTAGTACCCTGTTCTCTCTTTCCTCTGTACTACAAAATAAGCTGTAAGATTTGTAAAGCAGGTTCTAACACTCACTTTACAAATACAGTGAAGTATTTTGTTCAGTGTCTGCCCCAGCAAGTCTGATGTCAGTGGTTCGAACTACAGCATCTCGCAAAAGGACACTGCATTAGAAGTTGCTATGGCATCAAGTTATGTCTGCGTAAGGCTAACAGCATTGCTTGCTCTGTGCATCTGCATAGTTCTGTTCAGATTCTTACCAGACAAAGAGTAACAACAAAGATGATACAACAAAGACCCTCCTGCATAAAATCTTACCCGCCATGTAAATAACTGCAATAGATTAGAAAGCAATTCAGGTATCTTGATTCCCAGCTATAGGAACAAGTATTCCAACTCTCTCCTTTAATAACTATTTCCTTTCCAAATGGAGCAGATTATATTAGAATAGTCTGCCCTCCAAAAAGACCTTGATGTTTAACCACTGCTGATGTTACATCCTTCCCTGTTGTGCTGCATCTTCTTGCCAGGAACCAGTTTCCAGACATCTCAGCTCCTTCTGTCTTTGGTACAGGCTCCTGCTTTTGGTGATAATCTACTATCTGGTGTTGGCATGGATCTGCCAAATTTCCAGACAACTGCCAATGTCTGCAAATCCTGGTCAAGTGGTTCTTCTGCCTCCACAGAGGAAATGGAGTTATGTGTGCTGTGACACCAAGTGTGATGTAGAATTTTGTTCCCGATCTTTGTTATTTTCATGACAGCTGCATCTCCTATCCCTTTTTTGCATCTATTATATACAAATAATATTATGAATTTTTGAAAACATTAATTCTGATTTTCTTTGATTTAACTCTGATGTTTATTTTGGTTGATAATGGGGAAGGCATCAATTACTTTATACTAAAGGTATCCAAATAACCAGTATTTTGAAAAATGCTTTTGTAATCACTACCGATATTTTTACAAGTGACAGAAATGCTTTACTGGTATGTAGTACCTCTTTCCATGCTCAGGTAGAAGATTTTCCAGATTAATGGTGGTGTAAAGCAGAAACACAGTGAAAGTGAGTGTGAATAAACATAAAAGTATTTGCATCTTAGTAATTTCAGTAGTGATTTTGAAGAGCTGTTTTCCTTTTGCAACAGATTCATTATATATTTGTCAGTACTAGTGAACAGAAACCAACTTACCCTGCTTGTCATATCAACTGATCAGAGAAAGGAAATAATATCATATGAGCTGCAGTAGACAATCAATTATATGGAACAAATATGACTTAGTAATGGTAGGAGTATACTAACAGTGTATTGAATGTTCACTAGCACTGGCTGAAATACAGCTCCGTTATTCACTGGACAAACAGAAAAACTGCACTGTAAATTCATCCCATGTCTTCCAATGAGAAGACTGAGTAGGTCAGTCAAGTAGCTAGTTTGATATGAAGAGTTAACACAAACAGTTCCTTTTAATGATAGTAAGCTCATTTCAGTACTCTTCTAAAGCAAGACTCCAGTAACACATCAGAAATTTTATACATGAGCAGGAAATGTAAAAAGAAAGCCAATGAAAGTAAAGCTACTTCAGATGCTTTTGAATGTAAAAATATATCTAAGTTTGAGAAATTCCATACACTCAGCAAGCAAACACGGAAAGGATCATATAACTTCCTGCTGTCCTTTCTCAGACTGATAGCTTAATGTTTATTCACAGTGCTTTATATATCGTACATTATTCATCAGATTATAATAAGAAGTTCTCGTCTTTGTTTTTATGTTACAGTTTATTATGTAGCAGTTATGGCAGGGTAATCAAGTCTTAGTTTTTTTCTTTAAGAACTGGTGGTGCAATCTTCCACTCTCATGCATCTTAGAGAGTACTAAATTAATTAAAAAGATAATTGAAATTCCCCAACTGAAACATCACAGCAGTTTTCTCAGAACACCGTATCTATCTCCTGTAAATGTTCCAGATCAAGTTGCCAGAAAGTTGATTTCATTAGAAAACCAAAATAGCAACAATCAGTGAGAGTAAGCAGAGGAGCCTCACAGTTTGCAGAAACTGAAAAATCCAGAGGCTTGAACTAGCCAGAAAGCCTTTTTTAAAGAAAGCAGCCAGTTTTCTAAAGCACATTTGCTTTTGTAATGCATGACATGTGGTAGAATTTACCACATGTGGACCATGCAGAGTTTTATAATAATTTCTGTTTTACTGAGTTTCAGGGAAAGAAAGTGGTTTTAGCTAATAGGGACCAACCTTGGCTTTAAGGCAAGTCACCTTTTCACAAGATCCAAAGTCTCTCATAGGCAAATAATAACATTCAACACTCTTTCACTTGCATATAATTTTTCTTCCCTAAATATAATATTTTGCTTTGCAAATATGCCAGTAAACTTTACCAACACTCTTCAGGGTAGGCAATGAATGCCCTCTGTAGCAGTTGATTTTTGTCCTCTATTTCCAGGAGTTAGGGATCATTAAGACAAAAGGATCTATCATTGTGGACTTACCAATTGCCAGTGATGTTTGGGAGAGTTGGGGCAGGGAAGGGGTGATGCACTCCTGGTCCTTCCTCTCCTCTGCAGGGTATAACAAAATTCAGCCATTTCTAGGGTGGAACAATGCAGCTGTTCAAAAGCTACCAGCAACTACCAACAACTGGACAAGTGCAACAAAATCACCAGTTCACAGCAAGGAATTGAGAGTAATATTTGGTCTAAACGAATTTGCAGATTAATTCAGAAGACAGAATATAAGTTTATGAACTGTTACACTCCTTCTCATCTAAAAATATTTGGGAATCTAATGAGCACAAAGTGTCAGGACCAGTTTGTGTATGGTATGCTGAAAGCAGCCTGAGAGGTCGAACAGCCTTTACCATCACTGTGGAGTGGGAGCTCCATACTTAGAAGGAGGGAAAAGGGAGATTTATTTGCATGATCTGTGTGCTCAGCAATCCCTAAATTGCATCCCAGTTGCCCCTCTGGCTGGCCAGGCTCCATGTTGGTTCTGGGTACTCTGACTCACCACCTGCTCAATTAGTATCTGATCTGGCAAAAAACCCCAAAATGGTGAGGAATTAATTCTTGCTTTATTGTGGCCCCATGCCTGGGCTGAAACAGGACTAGGTAATAGTGGGTAGTCACTATAGGAAGTATCTATTAACACAGTTACTTAAGAGAAACTACATATAGCAAAGAATGTATGCCCAGGATTTTAACATTACTGCATTATTTTCCCTGAGTAACAGCAGCTACATGAGTCTAATATCCTGAAAACCCTTTGCTCTCTACGTTTTCATGTTATATAGGGCGGTGTTTAAAGGGTGTATTCCAATAACATTTTCTAATTGCCATTGAGATTGTTTAACCAAAAGATCAATATTCACTTCTCTTGTGCCCTTATTTATGTTTCTACTGTGCTTAGGTTTTTTATATTAGAAATGTAATTGAGTCACAACACTGATTAATTTCTTCTTACAGTAGTGGTCAGTTTCTTGAAATACTACATCTTTCCTTTTTCTTCATGTGGCATTTTTTAACCTGACCTCATGGTCACACTGCACGGGGTTATTTTTCAGAAAAACATAATCCCTTCAAAATTTGATTGCTTCTTTTTTACCAAAGTCTTTGCTTTCATTTTAAACAAATACAACCTTTGTAAATATTAATTTCCATTTTGCTTGTAAAGTGCTTTACACTAAGCCATGAACTGTTTTCCATAGATCTTAACTATACAGTAGACAAAACATTAAAGAAGATATTAGTGATGTAAGCAAGACAAAAAGAAAGTAATCTTTTTATGTAAACAGCTTTTAAGACCCTTCTGATGTTGTTCAGAAACAAACTTGTTGCTTTGTCTGCAGGACATACAAATGAAATTAAAAGCAGAAAAAGTTTCAACAAAAAAAGCCTTTTCAAATGTAAAATCTTTGGGGGTTTATGAACTATTCCTTGTGATGAAACAGACCTTTCTTTAAAGGACATACCTAATGTTTTCCACATCCTACTCTAGAGAATGGTTTAGAATGTATTGTGATTTTTTAAAAAATCATATAGCACTGAACTGCAGATACTTGTCACCGCTAAGTGTTAACACAATCAATGTGAACTGCTAAAAAGCTGTACTGTAACTATCATCGTGAGAAATACGTGCCCATAGCTCAAATGCATCAGTGTCGTTTTGATTCTCCCTGGCAGCTTGTGCTAAGGTTGTATTTTAAGGACATCCTCTAAATGAAAAGGTTAAGTTAGGATTTAGGTTTCCCGGGACCACACATCGTCTTAATGCAATGTGCTACAAGATAAGAGACATGGAGTCCTGCACAGTTTGTCCCTGAGGGACTTTTATAGAGCTCCAGTAGTAACTTCAGGGAACAGATCAATCCCAAGTGATTAAAATAATTAAAAAAAAAAAATATTAGTCTCTGAAAGACTTGAGTTAGCCTTCGACAGAGCCTGTATTGGTTTTGTATCCAATAATCTCCCAAACTGATGGATGACTATGCGTTTTTTTTTGTTTCAGAATAGAAAAAAATCCAATCAGAACTTTAAAAGTGAGCTTTTAGAGACAGGGGATTTGCTATTTTTTTAATATATATGAAAAAGCATGTAGATTTAGACAAATTCTTCTATTTATTTTAATCTACAAGATCTTAATTTCTGATGATGATAGAGGAGAAACCAGTCCGATTCTCCGATTTTCTGATACAGTTTAATTAAAATGAAGTGACAATCCTTCATAGCAATCCTGCATTCTCATTTTTATGAAATTACTTTCCAGACCAGGAATGCACTTAAATCTTTAATGATGTTTCCACATTTCTGAAACTGAAAACCTTAAATTACTTTTAATGTTATAGGTGGAAACTGTAGATATATGCTACTTGCAGCTTGAAAACATCTGGACAGTGACACGCTGCTTGCCTTTTGTCTCAAGTGTTCCAGGCTAAAGGACAATGGAAGCAAAGCTGCATCCTCAAAACCAGGCATCCTGATCCATTCCCAGAGCGGGCCTGAAACAAGGGAAGAACTGACAATGCCAGAGCTTCTCCTCGCTATCTTTTGCTGATCTCATCTTTCAGTTTCACTAGAGCTGATTTCAGGCAGGAGAAATCTGATAGTAAGTATTCAGTGGCCAAGTAAGTGCACAGTTCTTCAGTGCTGAATTATCCACAGCTGCTTACTGTTAATAGCCATGAGCTAGACACAACACGACTGGTGGGACAGTGACCCGCCTATCTCCACAACAAAATAGGGAATGTCCAAACGTAAAGCTGTTATTTTCCTCAGCAGCATGGTATTTTAAAATAATTTTGCATAACTGACGGTAATTGTATGTGTCCATAAAACCAGCAAAAGACATAGGGGACAACGGGTGAAACTACATTGTTTTGCATCCTGCTTATGAAAAGAGTCACTGATACTCTGCAGCCAAAACCACATGCAATTTAACTGATGCTTGTCACCTCGTGGACTAAATTTTCCGTTCCGATTAGACAGTTGTGAGAGATTTGAAGGGTTTTAGATTTTCACTGACATACCCAACAGTATTGATTCCGATAACATGTAGAAAGCCAGCTTCTGTTATGTGGTGGTGAATCCAGCTCTGGATAGCAAGAATGAAGACAAGTCAAGGCTTGTTCTTGCACACTTTGCATTGCTTGGTGAGGCTTCTTGCGAGTCTTTCATGTAAAGGATGCCCCTTCATTTTGACATCTGTTTCAAAGGCATTGGGATTTTTTTTTCAGATTTATTTTGTATAATGATGAATGCTTTTGACAATCTTGCCTGAGGTAGCCACTACTGAGATTTAGCACCATGTAAAATCGTTCACTATTAAGGTCAGAGAACAAATACTCGAAGGATATGAAAGCCTATGAAGCCTGAATTCCAGATGCAGATGACTTATGGAGCGGTCTTTGAGCGACGACTTTTTTCTGGTTGCTAATCCTCTACCAACACATCTTTTCTCATGTTACTTCCATGTTTCTACTTTGTTAATTAGAAAAACATTGACACTATCCTGTAACCACAGTAGTATTTTTAAATATACTTGAACAGTAACTAGAACCAGCGTATGCAAACAGGTAAAGTACCTGTATCATATTTCACTCTAGATATTCAAGTGGCATAATTTTACATATATATACATAGCCACGGATAAAACTGTGTTTTTAAAGCACATGTGAGAAAAGGTATCCTATGTGTTTAAGACACTTCTATGCTTACAGAGGAATTTGACCCCTAATATAGAAGAAAAAAAAAATGGACCGACGATCAGAGTTACAAGCTGCATGTCCTGTGCGTTTCGGTTTCTCGCCGATGTAATCCAGGCGCGCAGCCGCGGCTGCCAGCCTTTTCCCGCGCCCTTTCCCGTGCCGAACACCCCTTCCCGGACCGGCCGGCGCTCCCGGCGGCCGCGGCGGACACGCAGCGGCGACGCGGCTCTTCCCGGTCGCCTCAGGTTGCCACGGCGGCGGCGCATTTCCTGCGGGGCCGCGGACCGCCCAGGCAGCCGCCCCGCCCCGCCCCGCGGCGGGCACGGCCTCGCCGCCCGCAGTGCGCAGGCGCCGCCGGGGCGGGGCGGGGCGGGGCGGGGCGGGGCGGGCGGCGTGGCGCGGGCAGGCTCAGACGTGGCACTCGGGTGAGGCGCGAGTGTCCCCGGGCGGAGGCGCGCGGCCCCCAGGTAACGGCCCTGGCGGACCCCGGGCTCTCGCGGGCCGCCGCCGCAGCGGGGGCAGCCGGAGGGGCGGGCGGGGAGCGCCGGGGCTCCGGGCGACCCGCGGCGGCTAGAAGGGGGGGGCTGGCCCCTGCCTGCGCCGGGAGCCCCCTGCGCGCAGGGCCGGGGGACGGGCGGGTCCCGCGCGGAGCCGGGTGGTCCCGGGCCTGTTGCCGTGCTGTACTGACTTAACATTCTTAGTTAACGGGGGGTGGAAATGTTAACTGAAGGTTTTGCATTGAATTGGAGTTCATTTAAGCCTGTGCTCGCGTAGGTTATTCCAAAATGTGCTATTAAAAAACCGTACAAAGTGTGATGTGTGTAGCTGTATTCCATTCTGTGCGTGTGTGTGAGTGTAGAAAGATACAGGCACACACCCCGGAGATTATTTGCAGTATGTCTTGGGGAGGGACAGCACCTCTTCCTAGCTGCTACGTTACCAAGCACAGTGTCTCTGAAGAAATATAAAGTTAACAGTTCTCCTTCAGTTAGCTGAGACTGTTTTTGATCCTCTGGCTTTGGTTCTGTTGTCCTGCTTCACACATAGCAGAGTTCTAGATCTTCACAGAGATACCAGTGCAGTAGAGCATTGCATAGGTATAGTGATCTCTAAAAAAAATACATATATATATATATACACTATTGAGTAATAGCAGTAATTGAAATCATGGAGAAGTGCTTGCGTTAGGACTGTTCCTCACGGTATGGGGTGTAAGGTAAACTAGTGTTAAGAGAGACCAGGAGAAAAAAGTTTTCATACCCCTTTTGTGTAGTGACACTTGTAGTAAACAAACCCAGGGAAAGATCTGGGTTTAGCAGATCCTCCAGTCCTTCTCATGCAACTGCCGGATTGATTCTGTATGTCTCTTGTTAGAACCTGATCTCTAAAACCTTAGTGTTTCTGTTGAAATTTTGGGTGTTGTCGCCTAACTGTTTTCATCATGTGTTGGTATATATACATATCTTGAAGGGATTAAATATACTCAGTGTTAAATAGAATCTGGAACTGATTTTGATAAATTTATTTTCTTACGGTTTGAGTTCCTGTCTCTCTTCAGCACTACCTCTGTGTGTTTATACTGTCTGTGGGAAGTTTGACGTGGCAAGATTTTTTTTTTTCTGTGTGAGTAAGCTGTGGAGGAAGTTGTTTCCCCTGGATGCTGTCGCAGCTAAAGGTGTTGGCTATTGCAGCTGCCTCAACGTCGAAATCTCTTCCCTTGTATACATATAAAATAAATCTATGTCTGTGCCAGCGTGTAGGTAATACAGTGCTGACTTACTGTCTTTTGAAGCAACTAAAGCTTACACTGCCACGTCTTTTCTGTTGGGGGCAGAGGAGGGAGAATACAGCTGGTAGCACAAAGCCTCTGTTTAAACATATTTCTTCTCTCTGTGTTTACCTTTAACTGAGAAATATAGAAGACAACTCCCTAAGATTAGCTATCTGAAGCAGTTTAATAATGCAAGTGAGAAATCTTATGCTACATTGAGGAGTGTGGTTTAGAGGGTTGCAGGGGCGATGTGTGAGGAGGGCTAGGCCCTGTACCTAGCTCAAAGTGATTTCTAGCCTGATGCGGAAGATTAATAAAGCTGTTGCCTTTTTTTTTTTTTTTCCTTTCTCAGAAATGTAAGTTTAATGTGTGAAGCCTAGAGATGGGTTTTCTGATAGGGATAGTTTTTCTCTACTGACGTGTGCCAGGGCAGCATGAATTTGTCTGTTGTGTTCTTGGAGCTGCGTGTAATTTTGAGGTGTCTTTGTGTGTTTCTGGAACTCAGTTCCTGATGTACTTTCATCCAGTTCGCGTACTCAAAGATGACTACATGGCTCAAGCCTGAGAATGTGAAGTATAGGTCGTTGAGAAAGCTATTTCAAAGGAACATGTAACATCTACAAAGCTAATTTATATCATGTATCTTTAGTTCTTTGGAGACGCACGACCTATGTACTTGGGACTCTATAGGAGTAAGTGCTCATTCAGGGTTTGGATCCTCAGCATTTCTCAAAACAGTCTTAATTTGGGCACCAGGAAAGTCAGGGGAATATTGGTTTTGTTAAATTCAATATGAAGTCAAAAAATTCTCTCTTAAATGGAAAAGAGAAAGCTAGCTATCAAGGCTGTGAAGTGTACAACTTCACCAGCTTTTCAAATCCCTTGGTGGCAAGGGCATTATATCTGACAACTAGTCATATGAAATACAATCATCTGGTTTAGTAATGCAGAATGCTGCAGATTTTCTGGTTCTAAAAATGATTGCAATTATCAGGATACTCTTTCCTGAAAGTTTCCTAAAAGTTTCTTTTGTTCTGCTTGATGAAATCTGACTGCAAGAATTAAATTACATGGCTTGCGAATGCTCTCATCAGTAGAAAACTTTTTCTTAATTGCTTTTAATCAAATTCTGTTTTGGGGTTTTTTTTTGTTTTTTCTTTCTTTAACAACAACAGAATCAAGATGTGAAAGCCTAGGGGAAAGATGCCTGGTAATAGCAAGGACAACATATGGTACTGTTGAGGCGATGCATCCCTCAGAGAACAGCTTCTCATTTGTGGAATACCTTGTGCTCAATTTTGTCACACTGGAGTCCTGTAGTAAAACGGCTGCTTAGGCTTGGGCCAGTAATGCCGAAGACAGATGGAAATAGGATCTCTCTCTATCCTGTACTTTATTCTCTGTTTCACAGCACAAGAATCAAGGAATCTTTCCTCACTTGCTTGGAATGGGGCTGATGTAGGAGGTTTGATGGAAAGCTGGTGCCATGTTCCATACCTTCTCTGAAAAGAGGTGTGCTAGGACAGGAGAAGGATTTGCTAGAAGAGTTTCATGCTCTGGTTGCTCTGCCTTTCCTGATTTTTCAGTGTGTTCACTGGGATATCTGGTATTTGGGAAGCGGGACTCACAGTGTGTTTTTCGGGTGTAGTCAAAAGTCTAGGTTTTACCAGTAAAGAGAACAGTTTGAGAATTTCCTTTTGAGTTTTTCTTCCACCTGCACATCCATTGCTTTCAGTTTTTCTCTCCATGTGCCTGAGAGGTAAATCCCATTCAGATAAGTTCAGTGATTTGTTTAAATTCATGAAGCGTGCAGTAGTGCTGAGGAAACTAATCAGCCAAGCAAGCAAGCAAAACCACTATTTTCCCCTGACTTACAGGTCCTTTTTTGTCCTCAAATGTGTCTTGTGTCATTTTTGGAAACAGTTCACAGCCTTTTAAAATGGAAAAAGAGTGAAGAGTAGTAGCAGGTGTGACTTTCTCTTTTGCAGATTCTTAAAGAGGACCTGATACTTGGAATGAGAATATTGCCATCATGAGTCAACAAGGTTATGTTGCAGCTCCTCCATATTCCCAGGCTCAGCCAGGAATAGGAGGATGTTCTGCAGGTTTTGGACCACCTAATTCTTCACTTCATTATGGGCATTATGGGGACCCTAACTCCTCCTACTCAGCACCTCAGCCAGGTATGAATTTGGCTTCAAATGTGTTTTTGGAGTCTACTTTTCTATGAAGGCATTTTGCATCTCTTTTTCTTATTTGAGTATGCACAGAATGCTCAGTTTTGCACTGTTACTGCAACAGGGTCCTGCACTAGCTTTGTCTGTGTTATTGTTGATGCTCAGACGTTGATGTAATATGTGGATACTGGATATCTGACCAATGTGTGTGAATTCCATTGTCCAGGAAGCAATAAGCACCAGTGCTTAATTATGAGTAATACCTAATACGGACAAACACAAAAGGGGTCATTTTTTGGAATAGTCAAATGTTTCTCAACTCACATGTGTTAGTAGCAAGCAAGCTCTCAGAAGTGGGTTTTATTCTTCACAATAGGACCTTCGTCCTACTGAATTCTTGAGCATAAACTTGCCTATGAATATGAGCTGGTGTTCTACTTAAGCTTGCTTACTGGGTGATGTGTTTGGATAGTGCATGATAAGTAGAGCCCATCTGCTTTCTAACCACTCAGGAGACAATTTCGATGAGGAAGGGCACCTTGGGTACAAGCACATTACAGGCAAAGGGGATATTTGCTTTATTTCTACTAGCATAGTCATGCTGCAGATAACATAATTGACAGACATGGCTGTCTGTCTCTGCTTTTCGTTAATTTTAACTTACATGTGGCTTCAGATCTTTCAAGTATAATATATGGTGGCTGAAGCTTAAAAAAAAATATCATTTCGGAGCACAGAATTTAAGTCCATTTTGCTGTATGTAAGTCATGCTGGTCTAGTTTCAGTAAAGTCGAAGTGGGCATGCAAGACTAGTGAATTGGGGCTGTGGAAAATATCCAAAGAGTAAGGTTTCCTCTTCCCTCTGTAATTGTACACATATACATAGCCCAGACAGGGAGTCAGGAAGGTGGATTGTCTCAGTATTTTGCCTGCTGTTGCAGGGGAAAATTAGTTAAAATAAAGATGTCTGAAATATCCTGTAAGGCATCTAAAAAAAATGTATTTGTTAAAATTTTTAATAATGCTCAGATTATGATAAGTCACATTAAATTTAGTATTTGACATGGTGAAGCAGGGTAATGACAGAACTAAGTATCCAAGTATATTGAGGTTTTTTAAATAGTCTGTGGTGTCCTTGATTTTTGTGTCATCATGAAAACAGAAGAAGGAAGTTTTGCCCTATTATGAAAGATAATAGGAATTGTGTTACATTAATCCAGTGCTGAATATGGTCAAAAGATAGAACTAGTTCTGGTAATTGGCTTATAAGAATACGTGGCAAAAATATCAGTTTTGGTATGAAACATGTTTGATGTTAGAGTAATTTAAAGGAAAATAATTCAAGAAATACAGGTTGAAAAGCTGTTTATTCAGTTCTCTGTTTACCTAAATTATAGTCTTTTCGCTGTCACTGTTCTAGATCTGAATGAAGAACCATTTTTAGCATAGGTTTACAGATTCTACATATGGAGGCTTTTTTTAAAACAAAAAAAGTTCTTCCAAGTTTCCCTTCTGACCGTGATCTCCAAAATCAAAGGGACCTCTTGCTTCTACCTATAAAGATAACTGGGTGACAGGGAATTATCAGTATCCCAAATTGAATTGCCAGGTCTGTTTGTTCATTCTTGCTTCTTTATTAGTGACCATCTTAGGTTCTTTTGCTGGAAAGTTACCAACTACTATTTGCTTCCTTTTTACTATCTGTTCTTTTTTCATGTCTGCTTCTATAGCTGACCAGAAATCTGTCCTTTCTTATGGAATCACAGAATGGCTGAGATTGGAAGGGACCTCTGGAGGGTATCTGGTCCAACCCCCCTGCTCGGGCAGGGCCACCTAGAGCCGGTATTTTTATTTCTAGAGCAGGGCCATACACTCATATTTCTTTGCGATCTAGTGCTTTCTTACAGAGTTTTTACATAAAAGTACTTCTTCTTTTGCAGGTGTGTCAAAATCAACTGTGCCTTTTGGATCGTCAGCACCTGTTGGGCCTCCACCACCTGGTACACATCAATTCAGCCAGACCAACTTCCAGAATGGGCCCAGTACACCAGGGCAACAGCCACACAGGTGACTTTCAAGAATTAATACATGAGATCTAAGCTATTTGACCTCTGTTACCTCTCTTTGGCTGCTTTACTAACATTTTAGTATGGCATCCCTTTTATCTTCAGCAGTTCTGACATATTCCAGTTCTGAACTGGATCTTTTAGTTTGATTCCCTGTGTTAAATTGCTAGATCATACAGTGTGATCTGTAATCTCATTAAATTCCATTTTACAGCAAGTCAGGTCTTTATCATGCGTTGTCTGTTTTATTTTTAATTATTTTTCTTGATCTTGGATTCATTGCTTCAAAGCAGCAGTAAGGAAAGCTGGGGAGGGACTCTTTACCGGGGAGTGTAAAGATACGATGAAGGGTAACAGTTTTAAACTGAAAGAGAGCAGATTTAGATTAGATACAACGAAGTTCTTTCCTGTGAGGGTGGTGAGACACTGGCACAGGTTTCCCAGAGCAGCTGTGGCTGCCCCCTCCCTGGCAGTGTTCCAGGCCGGGTTGGACGGGGCTTGGAGCAACCTGGGCTGGGGGAAGGTGTCCCTGCCCGTGGCAGGGGGGTTGGAACTAGATGATCTTTAAAGTCCCTTCCCACGCAAACCATTCTGTGATAATTGCTGTTTGATAAAGTAGTTGCTTGGGGGTTTTTTTGTCACCTGCTGATGTCTTAATTCTCCTTTGTCATGAGGTACCAAGAAGTTGTTGTTTTAAAATGAATGGTTGCCAGTGAGTTTTGACTAGAAACTAGTGCATGTCTCCATGTCTCCCACCCCCCGTCTTGTTAGGATGTCTTTGCTTCATTGTTGTGGGAGCACAGCCAAGGCTCTGTAGGGTACTTCAAAGTAGTTTTGTTATACTCTCTCACATGAATGGCTGCTACTCTTTTGCTTAGGTTTGAGAGAAACTCTTCATAGTCAATCTGAAGTGCTGTTGTCCTGCCTCCAGAGCTCACAGGAAGAAGTGAAGGAGACAGGAGTGGGGAAGGGAAAAAATAGGGACAGGTGAAAGACAAAAAAGAAATGCTGGAAAAATGATAGTACAAGGGGATAGCCAAGCTTTATTACAGAGTGGTTATATAGCAGGTAGCTGTAAGTGACTACAAATGCTTAGCTCTTTAATTCTGTCAAACATTAGTTATTTTGCTCACCTCTCAGGAGTGGCGAACTTAGTTTGTGTACATGTAGTTTTAGTGAACTTGACACCCTTTAATAAAGTCTTAATCTGCTTCTGTACACAAATAGTTATTTGTGTTCAAATAAAACCATGTGTATGTTTTATTAGGCATCGAAATAAGGAAGGATGTTTGTTGGCTGTGTGTTATCACTAAAGGAGGACCCAAAGAGACTGATGATCAGTTGTAAAAGATAGTGTACTAATGTGTAGAAAGAAGTGCTTGTTGTCCTGAAGATGAAAAACCAAGGTGACCAGAGTCAAGTTGACGTGGCTGACCCAGCAAAATACTGATTCTCTTTCCTAGTTTCTAGTCGTTGCCTTGAGAGCTACACATCTACTGTTTTTCACCTGGTTGTGTTTTATTCCCAAATTGCAAAGAGCTGCTATTCTAGGCCAGGAAATTTCCACATCAGAATTTCAAGGAAATTGAATTCCACTTCTCTTGAAATAGCTAGGTCCCTTCTCAGTTTTAGAAGTGGTCATAGGAAAATCAGTGTAAACATCCTCTGGGAGATCTTATATTTCCAGAGTGAGATAGTTTGGTAGATAATACCTTTATAAGCCACTTGTGTGTTATCTCTTTCTTTTCTGTAGTTCTTTTTCTTGCATTTATGTTTTTCATATCTGATAATCATGAAGCAGTTTTTCCCTACCTGCATCTTCTTTTTTTTCCTTGACTACAAGGAACTCCTTAACAGTCTCTCACTTCATTTTCCTCTCTTCACAGATTTTCCTCCTAATCTCCACGCATCCCTGGTAGGGAATCTTCTTTTATAAGCATGGAAAGGGAATGGAGTGATGCAATATGTTCAGAAGCTTGTGTTTCTTATTATCACGAATCTCTCCTTGCCATGTCATACTCACTCTATTTCTAACAAGTATGCAAACAAACATATACTGTCTTTTTTTTTAACAAGTGTGCAATCTTTGTGCTTCGTGACTATTTTAATACAAATAAACATGTTCTGAGCAGAATGTGGGCAAACTCGTCTAAGAGTTTGGCTGTCCTAATTAATTCTTTCAGCACCACCCTCAAGAAGGTATGAGATCTTCTGGAATTATGATTGGTTGATGTAATTTTTTGCATAACTGCACTAATTCTTCCTTTAGGTTTCAAGGTCCTCCACCTCCAAGCAATACAGGATCTTCCTATCCTCCCTACAGTCATCAGTCACAACCAGCCTACCCAAATACTGCATCCACTTCATCTACAACACAACTTGCTAACCAGCTCAACAGCATGCAGATAAATAGCTATGGTAATCAGTTTTATCTCATCTGATTGACTTTTTCTAGGTTAAAGCTATTAAGACTTTAGAAACTCATAGAATTTATTGAATTTATTTAACAACTTATTGAACTTATTCTATACAAACAGAAAATTGAATCTTTGATCACTATCATTTGCTCAGGTTCTTAGATTTTTTTAATCTCATCCTATTCCTTAAATCAATATTCTTGGGTTGATTCAGTATTCTTGGATGTTGAACTGATGTTTGATGAAGCTTCCATAGAAGTCATATATCAGTCATTTCCCAAATTACTTGGTATCTCTGTCAGTAGCAGCCAAGGCATGAGCAATAATATGTAGACAGGATTTAATTTTTCTCAGCTTTTTAGAGTTTCTCTCTGTTTTGAAATTACGTGATTCTTTTTTGTCAAAATCTTACAGTTCAGTTTTTCATCTAAAGTGGTTTGCATTTATTTTCAGGTTAAAACATCTCAAACCTAAACCATTAGGTCATGTTGTGATCATGTGATTCTTTCATGTAAATTAGTTTCCACCACTAATTTTCTATTTGGTTGTATCTGCTTTTCCTGACTACTTCCTGGTGAAATTTACCATTTCATTTAAAAGGACTGGAATTTAGTTAGCATCTTGTTTTGTTGAGGTCAGTGTGTTTAGGGGAATGAATTTTTAAAATAAGAATCACTTTGGTAGTTCATATCTTTGTAAGATATGCGTAAGGGTGAACTTTTCAGTTCAGGCTGCGCTGATACTGTATCACTGTTCATACTCCGGCTTTACCAGTTGCTGATTCGACTTAAATGAAACCTGCATAACTACCATGGGTCTGACCCTCTGTACAACTGTGTGTGAAAACTTACACCACCTTCACCTTAGAAAAATTAATTTAGGCTCAAATTCAACCTTGATGTACTGAGCTTCAAGTGCACAATTAACAGACCTCTTTATCCAGGATGAAGTGTGGCCCGAGCACCTCATATATAGGAACTCATTATTCAAAGCAATTTTTTTTATTATTCATGCATTCATTATATGACTTTAAGCAATAATTATGTAAAATATAATGATCTTGCATATCATGGTATTCACTGGAAGGTTGAGATACCCTTCAGACCACTGAAGACATAGGTTCTTTACAACTCTGCCTTTGTGTTGGCTTTTGTTCTTCTGATTTTTCCTTAACTGTAACTCTACGTTGGTGTAACTTGACAGAGTACTGAAATTCACAGCTTGTAAAGCTACTGGAGTGATGTTTGTTTGTACCAGCTGAGAACCTGGGCCTGTGTTTCGCATGTGAAATATTTTTTTTAGTTAATGTGTCTGGCAGAAGATGCATTTCAATATTTGTATATTAGCACATTGGTTCTTTTTCTCCAAACCTAATTTTCATTATTTTTTAGCTTTCCTGAAAATTATTTTTCTGTAGGTCTTTGGAGATAAATTTTACTAAAAAATGTAGGTTTTGTAAAGTATCTACAGATTGTAAGTCTCAAAATAAACCATATTTCCAGCATCCTCTTAATTCTAATTGGAATCTGGATTTTATAAACAGCAAACTATTTCTCATCACTGTGTACAAAATAATTCCCACATGTTTCATCTTTTAGAATCAAAATCAGAAGATGGTTGTAAACCAGATGAAATGAGTGGATTTATCTTCCATCAAACCTGTCGTGGTGAAATGCAAATAGCAGATTAACAAAAACATGCCACATAAGAGAAATTTATTATTAAGCAAAAAGAATGTTGTTTCACATTATGAAATCAAATATTATTTGAAAAGCAAATAGTGATTTATGTGTATTCTAATCAAGAATTGTCAAAGGCTGGCTTCCCTCTTTCTTTCCCCATCCAGCCCAGCTGCAGGATTTTATTGAAAGCAGAGCCAAAAGAAATAAATGTCTGAATTGGTTCAGACTTAAACTATGAGATCAGATTTGTTATGTGAACAGACATTCAGGATCCCCATAATGCAGCATTGTCAGTATGGGATACAGTATTGTCTATATGTTGTAAGTGTATTGAGCAAAAATAGAACACCTTCCACACAGAGTTAGTAGGTTATCGTTTTTGACTCGGCTGACGTAGTTTCTTGCTCAGGTCCTGGCACTGCTCCAAGCCCTTGCATGTCTTCTGGACATCCAGCATCTCTTCAGGGTCCACAACTGCTGCCACCAACCCAGCAGCAAATGTCTTTACCGCCTGGATCACAGGTTCCTCCACCTGCAAATAATGTTAATGGTCTTTGTGCTCAACCATCATTGCCTCCTATGGCCAGACAAGATGGGATCCCTGGACCCGTCCCCCCAAATCCTAACTTGCAACAGCTTCCAGGACAGCCTCCCGGACCTGGGTATCATCCTCAGCAAGGTAAGGAAAGATTGTTTATTATGTAATTGAAAACGAAACTTGCGTGGAGAATCACTGGTGGAACTGCAACTATTTACGGTTGACGTTCTGACTTGGAAAAAGGAAAATCTTATCCTCTCTTTGTAGAATGGAAAGATTTGCAGTGTCAGTCCATACATTCAAGGTAGGCTGTGCTTTTGCTCAAAAGTTTAGCATTCTGTTAAGACTAATGAGAAAAAGGAGGTTAATTTAGATCAGGAACAGAATTATTTGGTTAGTAGTGGGTAAAGGCACAACATACTACAGAAAGGAGTTTTTCTTATACTCTGTAGATGTATCAGTTGCTCTCTTGTCTTATAGTACTGTCTGTCATAAGCAGCTTTCAAAAATGCTTTACTATAGCAATAAAGAATTATAACTGAATACAGTTTATTTCACTTGATGTAGGTGAGTAAAACAGTTATTCTGACAATGAAAAAGCCAGCTAACTGATCAGTTTGCACTGATGTTAGGGGAGAGATTCTTACTAATGTAGTGGCCTGGTTTGAGTAGCTGTGGTAATCCCTACTAACTATCCTACTTGACATACACCTGAAGACTTTGGAGCCAGAGTTGTCATACCTGGTCTTATGTTTACCTTTAAAATGAAGACAATATGAGCCAAAGTAATCAATTTCTTTTACTTGCTATAAACAGAGGGAAGGAGAAGTTGCATTTAGCTGAGTAAGAATGAATTGTATGGCAAAAGTTGATGTTAAAGGCAACTTACATACTTTAAATGACCTGTCATTTGTAACTCTGCAGCAAACTATGGTCCTCAGATGTCAGGATCTCAACTGTCTTATCCTGGCGCTTTTCCTGGGGGTCCAGCACAGCTCCCAGGTCCACAGCAGAAGAAACTGGATCCTGACTCTATTCCAAGCCCAGTAAGTAATGTGGCACTAATTTTTTATAAAAGTAAATTTCTGCTGCATTTAAGATAAAGGAATGACAATGCTAATATTGTATTTATTTTTAGTTGGGGGCGGGGGTGTGTGTGTAACATAAAATTGCACTTACATGGCTTGGTTCACAACGTATGTTCTAATTTTTGCAGTTTCTTAATGACATGCAATTTTGTACTCTGTGCTATCAGTTTTGGATAAATTAGCGCATAATGTTGGTTTTAGTACTGAAGAGGCTTTATAACTTTATCTAACATGGGACATACCCATGACTCCAAATACTTTAATAGGAATTCTTAACAGGATTCTTAGTATGACAGTGAGTGGTACGGAAGGATTACTTGCATTCACTGCAGCTAATCCACCTTTCCTTTCCACTCCAGAAAGTTTGAAGGCTTAAACTTAGTAACAGATAGGCACCAAAACTAGGATTTGTGCAGGATACAGGTATGTGAACTCTAAATCTGCAATCCTGGAAATGCTGAGAAGTCCCATGCTTAAAAGCCACCTCAGTTTGATTTTAGGAGTTTCCCAGGCAGCTAGAATTATTTGCCCGAGCATCCTTCCAGTTGCTGCAGCCTCATAAAGATTTCAGTAGCTTGTAATGTACGTAATGCTTAAGCTTCATACAGGTGGAAGAGGCTCAGCTGTTGAAGCACACCCAAGCATGCCCTGGTGGGACAGCGTCTCCTCTTAGAATGGTATTAGAGGAAGAGAAAGCAAAGTTGTGATTGTGTCCATCTTTCTTAAATAAAGTAGTCTAACTGTTACCCAGAGGAATAGCTAGTCAGATGCAGGCTGCCTTTAATCTCTTTATTGAGAACAGCTAATTGAAATAGAGGGAGAAAATGTGCTGAACTCATGGAGGGAAAACACATTCTGATGCACATGAATATACTGGTTCTGGCAATTGTCCGGAATGGTCAAAAGGCTCTTTTGGAGAGTTGGGATTCTTGAAGCAGCTTGTGTCCTACAGCTTTGACCTAGAAATTTCTACTTTTAAAAAAAATATGTATTAACCACCACACTGTAAGGTAGTCTGGGTGAAGGAATCTTCCACTTCTCTGCTGAGGCAGTATTACTGTATAGGAAAGAATTTGCATTCCACTGAGATGAGGGAAAAGCATTTGTGTAAAAGCCTGACATTGTCTAGTAGGGGGCAGCCCTGCTTCCTTAAATTGGGGTATTTTGTCCTGGAAGAGATTATTTCTTTTATCCAGTGATGATTTTGATGTAAAATTCCCAGAATTTTGGAAAAATGTTTGTTGGTAATCACTTAAAGGTTAATGTACCAACACAATTTTCAAATTAAGTAACTGAAAACCATTGTGTGTAAAACAAACAAACAAAACCCCCAAAACAAAACCAAAACAACCCCACACCCCAGAAACAAACAAAAAAGCCCCCTCAAAACAAAACAAAAACCCCTGAAGTGAGTGTCTGTATAATTAACAAATGCCCTTAATGGGTCAGTCATTCCTAGTGTTTCAGTGTGGTGCTTTTTACATAAGAAAGATAA
Organism: Athene noctua; assembly: GCF_965140245.1. NCBI lineage: Eukaryota > Metazoa > Chordata > Aves > Strigiformes > Strigidae > Athene > Athene noctua. Next base: position 46,529,576 of record NC_134040.1, read on the forward strand.
AATGATCTTGTCTAATGTAAAAAAAAAAAAAAAAAGGAGAGGAGGAGAGAGAAGGAGGTCTGACATGAAATCATGGACTGATGTCTTGTTTCAATTACGCATGTAAACAGCCTTGACTATGACAGTTGATGTTAAAGTAGGTTAAAAGGTTTGTTTAAGCAGCACAGAGAGGATCGAAAAGGACATGTTTAAAAAGAAACATGCTCTGGGTCAACGTCTGTAAAGGGCAAAAAGCTAATTTAGAATGAGGAATAAGTATGACCATGTGTATTTCTCTTGTTATATTTACATGATATAATTACAGTAGTCTTGCCAGATAAATTTACTTCTTATCTGTAGCCATTGTTGATTTATATTTTTCTTGCATATGTTAGATGTTGATACGTTCTCTGACAACATCTATGATAACAAGCATCTGGGCTTTGTCAACAATTATTTCCAAGAACAATGATATATTTAGGCCAGTTAGCTGCAGAATAGCATGGTACATTGATTCTTTGCAGAGCTAAGTCTGAAAGTGGTTTGCTTTCTTCAGCCAGTGGACCTTTTTAGAGCAAAACCTTTTTCCTTGCAATGCAAGAGTTAGCAATGACTATACAAGCCAAGGAGGCAAGGAAAAGTAATCAAGCAGAAGATATAACAAGCTCTCTGAGGAATGTATTGTATATTTAAATTGCAATACAAAAACTTTATTGGGGGTAAAAAAGTTACAGGCCAGCTTACTTCCAGTGTGTCAGGAAATACCTCTTGGACAATGATCAGTAGACTATGTGACTAATTTTGGTTTTCTTCTCTGCTTTTCAACAGAGGCTTCTGCACTTCCCTAGCTATTATTAGAAATTCATGTCCAGCGTAAAGATACAATTCCATGGGATACCAGCAGCAGTGGCAAAGCCAGTTTCAGAAATTCCCTGTCTTATTCCTCTTGCCTCTCACAGCTGTTTGGCTACACCCTAAACCAGATTGCTGAAAAGACAGCTTCTTTGGGGGAAGAAGAGGAATATTGGTACCATCTCAGTGATCCGGTTTATGGTGTGGAACAAAATACAGCTTTATATAACTTTGGTTGTATCCTGAAAAGTATCAAACTTAAACAGGGGTGAGGGACTGTGCAGAAGTGACAGGGGAGGAAGTGTATGGGAAAGGAATTTGTTCAGTAGTAAAACCAGCTTCATTAGTGTTTCCTGGCATTGTGTTGTAAATTGCTATAAACAAGGCTTCAACCAGAGTAAATCTACATGATCAGAGCTGCCTCATTTTAATAAAAATTTCTGTGATTGCTTGCTCTCCTTTACTTTCTTTCTAGGAGGAAGCTCACAACATGGCAGTCTGACCTAGAGAATTAAAACCCTGAGCTCCAGTGTTGAAACACTACCTAATGGCCAGCAAGGCTTTTCTCAGGAGTTTAAATTGCTGCTTTCTAAAGGGCAGTGCTGAAAATATAGCTCAGCTAGGAAGGTGATCTACTATATAGATTATTGTTTATTTCTTAACCACCGTGTGCATGGAGCCTAGTCAGGAGGAATGAGAGCTAACCCCTCCCATCGTTGCAGTCTGATCAATTACCCATACATACATTTTTGAAGAACAGCAGCTGGCATAACTATGGTCATACAAAAGATAACCTGGTGTATATGGCATCTGAGCAAGGTGATGCAGCTTTGCACTTCGGTTTGATCTGGGAGAATGGAATGCTAGACTCAGTAACAAAGACTTAATTTACACCATCAGTCTCCTCAATTTGCTGGCTAGCCTCTCTTATAAAGGTCTGTCCTTCCAGCAGTCAATATACTTATTCTAAATAACTCATTTGTTCACTGTATATAGGTCTGATCCACCCCAACGTGTAGTGCTACCCCTGAGTTCCAACAGACAACTGCAGTTGCAAATGAGTTACACCACTCATCTGTATGTGTAGCTTTCTAGCTGTTACGTGTCCCAGAAGCCTGTACTGTGATAGGTTTCTACCGCCTCTGTGTTAGACAGTGTCGATAATGTTACTTAGTGTAGATGTTAGAATAACTGTTTATGAATGTAACTGAATGCATGGATTACCTTTCTCATACTGTTCATGCTTCTTATTCATCAGATTCAAGTAATTGAAAATGATAAGGCTTCTAGGGGAGGGCAGATCTATGCTACAAACACAAGAGGACAGGTTCCTCCTCTTGTCACCACAGACTGCATAATCCAAGACCAAGGTAACTATCCTTGTTACTGATTCGGGAGTCTTTCTAGGTGAAATCAAATAAAATTTTAAAAAAAGACTAAATTGTCAAATTTCTTATCTGAAAATTATGCTTCTTACTCTAAATTGGACATGGAATGGGAAGCTCCCTTCAGAGAAGAAGAAAAAAAAAGAGGGGGGGAAGTGGGAGTTGAATTCTTACACCTCTGGTTAACACCTCCTCTATCCTTCCTGACCTTTGTAATAACATGAACAGTGAGACAACTTTACTTTTTAACTTAAAATTTGTAAAGGTTTTACATTTCAAGTTGAAAATTATTTTTGAATTCTTCTGAAATTTTAAAAGATCAACACTAGAAGAAGCAATGAGACCAGCATTGTTATGCTTTAAGATACAAATTTTTGAAAATTTTATTCAAGTGATAGGGGCAGTGTACAAGCTGTCTAGTTGACTTAATTTTTTCCTTCTGCCAGTGTATCTGCTTTTGCCTCTGCCTAGAGCCTGGAAGAACAATATTCCATGTGCTGCTCTTGACAGCAAATTTGATATTTTAATAGAGATTAAGCTGATGGTATCATTTAGTCCAGCATTGATTTATCAGTGCTTGGATAAACTGTGTAAAATGTTCAAACACATCAAGATTCTTTGGCATTATCTGAGAATGGGTAATACAGTACTGATGAACAAAGAAACTCCTTTCAAAAAACTGAGCAGAGCTGCAGCTTGATGATTTAAAAAGAAGCATAAGGAAGCTGATTTCCTGAACTCCTGTTGCCTTTTAGTGCTCTTGTCTGCAGTGCACGGAATAGTTTTCTGATTGAGAGAACTGAGCTAAATGTGCTACAAAAAGTGGTCTGGTGATTTTAGCACACTAATTTTTGCAAGATGAGTGAACATGGTGATGTTAACACAGATAGAGTATTTTCTGAATCAGCTAGCTCATTAGAGCAGTCTTAACAATAGGTATCAGTCTGCAGCATTTCTTTATATACAGTGTTGGCATTTCCACTGGGGATTTCATCCATATTCTTTTCTTTTAAGGTCTTAGATATGATGTGTTTCAAACTAATCTCTATTGAGATTCTTGTTGTGAATAATTGTGGATTTTGTTCTTGATCTGTTTAAGTCTCTGCTTTAAACTCAAACAGCAAGAAAAGATTTACTCACAGGGAGGGGCAACGGAGTGACATATAAAGAGGAGAGATGGGCAGGAGCTTGCATGGGAGGAAAAAAGAGCATATCTTTAACTGAGTGTATGCATTTGTTGCTTTATGTTGTTTTGATTCTTCTGGTTTGTGTTTGGGACAGGCAGGTTCCTTCTAACAGCCTTTCATTCTGCATGCTATGTTGGGTGTTCTAGGCCACGCCAGTCCTCGTTACATCCGATGTACTACCTACTGCTTCCCGTCATCTTCAGATATGGCCAAACAGGCTCGCATACCACTGGCAGCCATTATCCAGCCTTTTGCTATTGTTCCACCAAATGAGGTAAGGATTAACTGAATATTAGTCCCATATGGTTTTGTCTCCTAAATATTACAGATCTGTTTTTCTGTGATTGGGTTGAGGGTGTTTTACCTCTGACTGTGAAGGACTAAGGCAGTGGAGAGATGGCAGAAAGCTATGAAATGTACTTAGGTCATGATGCAACTTCAAGGGATAAAATGTTCATAAAAGGTACAAGAGTGACGACTCTGTAATCTGAACCACTGGGTTCCTGGTGTTGCCCCAACTGCCTCTAGTTGATGTTAGCTTTGTCAATTGCTTGCTTTGCTGGAACTCCGCAGGTATAGGCAAAGATGTTAAAAGAGGATGACCACAAACTCTTATCAAGCTAATTTTAAGATGTGGACAGTTACATTCAAAGAATGACACTTCTTCATTAGTTCTTTACAAAATAATTTAATTTCACAAAGACTGAGAAGATAATGGTATTTTCTACTTGGATGAGCCAAAAGAAGACAAAGGTAACCACCCATTTTTGGCACTCATTTGGAGGCACTAACACAGTCAATTCCTTTTCTCACATTACTATCTCTAATAGCCCCTTCATATTCCAAGCATATCCCTAGTTCTTCTGCAGAATGTTTCTGCAGGTTGGCAGTATCCTGTGTTCTTAAGATGGTTACCCAGACTTCCTGGCATGCCCAAAGGATTTTATCAGTAGCAGAGATAAAACCAGTTTTCATGTGCAGCATTTAGCTACATCATCTGTAGGATCATCTTTCTTGTTCTTCAACTCCTGCCTCCTCCATTGCACAGCTTCTAAATTCTGCAACAGAGGTCTGCAGAATGCATTTCCTTTTGTGTGCTGCACTAATTTACTTCCAGAGCACTGTTTGCTGGGAAAAAACCCAGGGATTTCATGAAAGTTGTAGTATGTGATTGTGTCTTCAAAAACTCCTCATAAAATGCATGCAGAGTAAAGCCTAATTAAAATTGCAAAGACTTTCAGCGCTTGGTTTTGCAGTCTTTGCTTTTTTTAAACTTTGTTTTATTACTTGTAAATTCTTAGGGTTTTTTTGAAAAATATGTTGGAAAAAAACAGATGTTGTTCTTTATCAGGATGGATAACTTCCAATCCAACAGACCTCTGTAGTTTGAATTAAGACTATTATTTTAACAGGGTAGTATGTAGTTATCTTCTCTGTAGTCCACAGGGAAATAGGATGTATTACTTAGGGTTCTGCAGATACTGAGTCTCACCATTTGTCTGCTAGACAGCAATTTGGGGTTTCATTCCAGTTCTTGAGGGGAATGTGCAGACTTGGCTTGTTGCCCCCCTGCATTTTGTCCTAGATGAAACTCCTGCAGTTGCTTCTCCACCCCTTTTCTTTACCAGCCCACCTTTATTCTTTACTACCCCTTACCCTAGTTTCTGTGCCCAGATGGCACTTAACCAATTCTACTTTCATGTTGGCTCTTCGTTTGTGGATCTAGTCATTTATGTCTCCCATGCATGGTTTCCCTGTTTCCTGCACAGTGTTTGGATAGGGTGATCAGTGAGTTGCTAAAATCTGAATCTCTTGTGTGCATAAGTTAGCAGTATGTACAAACACTTGGCCAATTCAGGAAGGTTTTCCCAGGACTGGCAAAAAGATATACTCGGTGACCCACCTGTTCTGAAGAGTTAGGGCTCTCCACAGTTGTTGGAAGGGTCAGTGCAATTCATTAATCTGTAAAGAGCAGTGTATTTTTCCCTAGCCTCTCTCTTGGAAGAGACTAAAAAAACTCTGAAAAATGTCTCTCAAAATTGGAAAAAGTCCAGCATGGAAAATTTCAGTCTGAACAATTAGAGCTTGGTGAAGTTATAAGAACTGAAGAGATGGTGTTACAGTAGGAAGCACTGGGCAGTCTTAGCTGAGGGAGTTTTTCCAAGGCTTGCCTGTGCCCTTTGTCTTTGCTACCGCTGCCAAAATAAGATCTAGCTCTTAAGATCTTCTAATAAAAATGGTCCTCCAGATGGGATTTATAACAACTTTAATTCTGAAAAGCCACTTAATTTGAAAGAACTGGACTTTTTATAGAGGTAAAATACATCCAGGGGCTTATTTGTGTTTCTGAATTTCCTAGTATGGTGCATTCTGCCTGGAACTAGTGACTGCAAGGCACAGAATGTTCTTTGTTTCAGAATATCTACCCTATCTTACCTGGTAGTGCCTTTTAACAGCACCTACAGGTGATGCTCATCCTATGTTACAGGGCTCAGTACAAAGTGGCAGTCTGTCTAATCTCTTTATCTCTGGATAAACAGCATGTTTTACTTAGTAACTGTTTTAAATAATTATTATTTTCCTTCTAGCCTTTTAATGAATAGTTTCCCTCCATTCATCTCTGTTGCAGCTTCAGCTGCAAATAGATCTCTGTTTCTGTTGTTTCTGATAATACTCAGTGTTAGCACCCACAGAATTTCAGTTATGTTTCTTTTCAAAGGAGGAGGAAGAAAAGCAATGGCTACAAGGGTTTAGTGGACCATGGATGTGAAATGGCCACAAATGGTTTGTGGAGCTGGTAATATGGTTTGGAGCAACTGAGAAACTGACCTGTCTCACTTGAACTGTAAGGACTTATCAGATCTACACAGTATACGTAATCCATAATGATGTGTATTACATAAACGGTGCTCTTTGTGTTAGTAAAGCCATATTTTAAAAGCTGTGGGCTATCAGGGTCATTCAGGTAATAGACTTATGAGTGTTCTGTAAATATAATTCTTAATTAATTGGTATTTTGCTTTTACCCTCAACTGTAAGTGATGATCAATTTTAAATAGTTTATAAGATATACTCGCGTTTTCAGTGGTCTGTTGTCACAGAATTCATGTCTGTCTGTGTTGTTTTTTCGATGTCATTATGGTATTAAGACAGTTAGAAACAAAGGAAAAGCTTTACCTTGCTCCCATTTCCAGATAATATGAGGATTCAGTACAGTCTTCAGATGGCTTGTCCTTCCTTACTGGAAGCCAATCCTGAGTGTGGATTTTGATTCATTGAGCAGATTATGTTTTGAATTGATGAAACACTATGTTCTGTCCAAGTGACCTAAATGATATCAAGAGAACTGTGGATCCTGTTTTCTCCTATCCATGCTTTGTTTGGCCCTGTGTAATCTGAACTGCAGCAAAAATTTAGTAAAAAAGCAATGAAATAATTAAGTCATTAATTCAGTTAGTGACACTTATAGAATTAGATATGTGTATGAGAGGGAGAGCACAGTTGTACAGACCTTATTTTCTTTCTTAATTGAACACACTCACCATTTTGGTAGATGACTTGTAAATGGTGTTACACGTTGGTACCAGTTGGAGGGTTGTACACTCTGATAGTGTCTTTTGCTGAGTTTACACTTTGACCATCAGAGCAAAGTGCTGAGCTGTTCTTGGCTGTGCAGGGAAGCAGTGCCCAAGAGATTCTTCATCTAAAGCGGCTGCATAGGAGGAGTAGGGAAAGGTAATTGGGGTCCTGGAGTTGACAGAGATGGGTGTGTAATGGAGATGATAGGCATCACTTTGCTGTCAAATCTGTTCTCTTCTTGTTACTCATTGACAAAGGAGATCCTATGAGAAATTCTCTTTGGAGTTTACTATAGCTTTTGCAGGCTATAACAGCGTTTTGTTCTGCCAGATATTTCTTCATTTATCTTTCCTTTCAGAGTTTACTCTGAAGAATCAATAGTGCTCCAGCTGACAGAGCCTGGAACACTCCCTGAAGTTTTGGAATTAATGTCTGTGATGAATTTAAAAACCCCAAACTGTTAACAGCATTCATAGAAACAGTAGTCAACTGGAAATTGAGCTTTGAGGATTTGTTTTCTTTGACTAAGAACACAGAGAGATGGAGATAAAAGATCCTGGGAGCTTTCAAATAAAGAGTGTGGGTCCAGTGACTTTACAGTAGTTTTCTCAGAAATACTCTTCAGGTTTGGAGATCCAACCTGGAAAAAGAGAATTTGGGATTTCAGCATGTGTGAAAGGTGGGTGTAAGTTCATTAGTCATTGTGGGTTCTTTGGGGGAAAGGGGAGTGTCCACACAGGGGCTCCAAAAAGCAAAGTGGGAATGTTAGTGTACAAAGTGAATAAATTTTTTAATTAAGAGAAAAAACTGTCAGGAGCTTAGAAATACACAGACTTGAACAGGGACATCTTTTGAAGACATGTACAACATATATCTCCATTTTGAGTAAAGAATGAGATACAAGTTGAAAATAAAATCACAAAGTGAAATCATTGTGGTGCTATGTAAGGATGTTAAATGAAAAGATCTCATGCATGTCTTTGAATAAGTTTAATGTGGTTGGGGGGGGGGGGGGGGGGGGAACCCAAAATAAACAGGGTTTGCCCCTGCAGTAAGAAAGAACAGATTCAAAATCACAGAAACGTAATGGAGTGAAAAGACAAAGATGCCGTTGCTTTATACCATGCTAAAAAGTCCCCAGGCAGTCGAGACCTGGTGGAGTAATACTGTATCTGAGAAGTTTGATAACATCTAGAAGTCTAGTGGAAATTCTGAGTTGAGAGGACACAAGGCCAACATAAGTGAATACAAAGCAAGACATAAAAATATACCTATACCAGTAGGCTGCAGTATCAGTCTTCACATCAAGAGAGGAAAGTTCAACTCCACAACAATGTATAGTTGAGTAAGAACAATCTTATGCAGCTTAATAGCAGGATTTCAGGTGTTCACATGTAACCTGGTAAAACTGCACAATGAAAACATTCTAGAGAAGTCATTATCAAAATTTAAATAGTAAAACTGGCTACGCTGAAGAAAATTTCACAAAGGAGGCTTTACTTCAGTAATGTTAAATCACAGGTGAGAGCAAATTTAAGACATAAGTAGAGACCGTTCAATAGAGATCATTTAGGATTGTGTTTGATATCCCAGGAGCAGCTAAGTTAGCAACACTTGGCATATAGGCACTGAGCTCCAGAAGACCAGAGCAAGTGAAATGGCTTTATTCTGAAAAGCCTTCAAGTTGAAAGTTAAAGGGCACACAGTCTCTCAAAGATTACTAAAAAAAGCCTACAGCCAGTCTAAAAAATTATAAACTAAGAAGTCAGCCACCAGAAATCTTTCTGTAAACTATAAACAACATTACATGTATGCTATATATCATTCTAAACAAAGACTGTTAAAACATTCATGCCTTACCCACCCGCCGCCCAGTGTCTTAACTCTAGACGTTTCTGAATCTTATCTTTACCAAGTCCTTATTTATTATTTCTCAGAAATAACAGTTAATTTTCACTCTCCTGATTTGGATGATCTATGGAAAGTATTTGTTTGTTACAGATTGAGAATACAGTATCGTTGTTTGACAGAATTTATTTTTAGTCTACCAGTGCTTTAGCAACAGTCTATAAAAATAAACTAGCTCTCACAGTTATCATCATAGACCAAGCCCTACATGAATTTGTTTTGGAGATGTATGAATGTTTCCAGAGCCTGAATAAACAGTGTGATCTTGATTTAATATTTAATACAACTTGCTAACAAAAGGTAGTTAAGTGTATTTCATGTTGTAAAATCAAACATAAACAACTCCAAATAATTATCTGTGGTTTTAAATATTTAGATATGTAAATTACCTTCTTGCTCCTTGGTAGTTTTGTGTCATTGTTCTCTATCATGTTCTTTCTTATTTATTTGAATATATTTTTTTAGAAATATTAATTGGTGGCAATTTAATATTTCACTTTTCATTTTATCCTCAGTTAATTAACTAGTTAAAAGATAAAATTGAAATGGAATTACTTCTCAGAAACACTGGTGTTCATGAACTAAAAGCCATTTCACCTTTTCAGAATAGTGAATTTTGATGATGACCAGTGCTGCTGAACTGTTTGGAAAGCCATGGTTTTTACAGGGATGCTAGTATGGTTTCCTAGGTAGAGTTGGAAGGGTAGCAGAAGCTAAAAATTGAGGTGAATAACTAGCACATGATGCAATGCTATAAATATTTTTTTGTTTCAAGAATAAAGTCAAGTACCAGAGTGTGAATTTTCTTTTTAGACCACAAGTCTGCTCCTTTGGGTTTTAAATAAGTCATTCAAATGTTAAATAAATATGAAGAATTAAGGCAATCCTCCCACTCTTGCGGTCTCCTCTGGGCTCAGTGGGGACTCAGGTTCTGCTGTCTGTATTCTGTAGCTAGTAAGAAGGGTGAGCAGGCTGTAGCTTTAGTTTGAAGCATGTTTTTACATAGCCGTGTGCGTTTATTAATGGTTATGTGCTCATGCAGAACTTTGGTGTGAGGAGAGTGAGGAACGCTTAGGTTGCAGGCAATATGAAACAATTCCAGCTAAATACCTTACTGACTGCTCCTTTCTACTAGGGATGTGTTAAAAAGCACAGACTGCAAAATAGGTACTTGAGGCGCTTGCTTGATAACATTTACCCACTGTAAAAAGCAATCATTTTTATTTTACCCTTTCATTTCTGTCTTTTATTTAGTTACTTATTCACAGAAGACCTTTCCTTCATTATTGCATGAGAATTTAGTTAATTTAAGAGCAGTTGATGAGGGATTCTATTAAAAGATTTTTTTCAAAAGGAATACATTATATCAACTAGGTCATGCTTATCTGCATGGTGGCTGACTCTTGACAGAACTCAGTAGATCTGTGTGTTGTGACATCCCTCCTCTATATATCCTGTTTATCTGTGTGTCTTCTTATGTTCTCCTCCATTGTAGTATCTATCAGTTTACTTTTTGTGGAAGTAGGACTTGCTGGTCTGTAGCTCTGGTATCACCCAGAAGTTCTTTGTAAAGTTTCTTTTTGTGTTGCTGCCTTTTTTTCCTTTTGGGCACTGAAGCTTATGGAAGCAATTGGTTTCATGTACAGTTCAGCAATTTCACGCTGTGAGTCTCTTCAAACAGGAATTGCATGGTTAGACAGTAAAATTGTCCATACTCCTAGTAGGCTTTTTTAAACTGTCAAAAGATGATAGTTTTAAGAAAACTTTCTAAAGAAAAGGTTCTGAAAGAGAAATTGGTGACAATTTTGCCTTTTTGCCTGGTTTGAAATGTCTCGCTCTTCTCCATGCTGGCTTGTAACTTTGTAATCCCCATATGTACTTGGGACTTGAACTGCTTCTTCATATTCACAACTACTGGAAATGAAATGTCAGAGTTTATTGACCGTTTAATGACTTTTTGCCTTTGTGTAGACTTCATTTGACCCTTTGTATCTGGGCGATTCAAAATTGCTTCATGTCTGTTGACAATACTGGCCTTCTCTCCAGTGTAGGTAACAAAAGCTTCCTCCTTCCGAATGAGTACTCCACAGCAAAAACAGCAGCTGTTGTCCAGTGAGGAGATAATATTTTGTTATCTCTGAATTGTAAATAGGACAGACTGCTTTGTATGTTCAACAGTTCTGGTCTCTGGATTGTCCAAGACCCAGCAGTGAATGATTTTGTCAGTGTCTGTGGGGCACACTATCAAATCTGTGCTAATTCTCATGCTTTTCTAAAACACAGTGAGAGTAGAAACCCTGCAGATGTGCTAGAACATAATAGCAAGGACACTTACTCTGACAATGTTGAAATGCTTTTTCACCCTCCAGGAAAGAGGGGCTGACCACCAAGCTATGTGTGCCACTTTGTACAGAAGGGTTTATTAAATCTGTTTAAACTTCCACAGGTGGAAGTCAGCAGACCAGAAGGAGAGCACGTGCACCAATACCACACTGTAGATGACAACTAGGCCAATTAGTTTTGGGATAGGACCATGCTACCAAACCTTCCTCTTTGTTCTTAGGACTGGCTTGGTTTTTTTACCACCAATCTGTGGTCGAGCTATTTGGAACAATTAATCCCTATAGAGACTGTCCAGGTGTCATAAACTGGTATCCTGAAGTCATTGCTGCATACCACCCTGGTAATGTAAGCCTATGCAATACTATTTCTTCCATTTTCCAGATATTAAAATAAAACAAGATCTAAAGCATCCTTGTTGATGCCTTCATTTGGGAGAGAACTGTGAGACTCTGTTCTTGTAGTTCTGAGTCTACCTGAACTGTGGAGCAGGATGGGTATTTGACACTGTTTGTTGTGCCTTTGATGCTATTTTATTTTAATCTTTTCAATTATCTACTGCCAGGCTAATGTCTGGGGATTTTACATAGCTCTTCTGGGGTGCCTAACTCTCCCATGCATGGCAGTGGGGAGCCCAGAACTCTCAAGCATCGCCAGGAACCTCACCCAGAAAGTTTTATATCACTGTGGAGGCCAGTGCCTGTAAGCTAGGTTTTCACAATGCCTAATTTAGAGGTGCATAAACCCTGTATTAGATGAAGCTTGCTTTATGGAGTATGCCCTGTGCTAGTCTGCATTTGGTAGTAAAGCATTTGTAATTGGATTGCTTCCCAAGACTTCATCATCTAGGAGAGAGTTTTTTGTTAGCTTGTTGGGCTGTAACTACGCTCTCTAACTAGAATAACCTTTTAGAGCCAAATTTAGCAAAGGCTTTGGCAGCAGAGCTTTTCCTAATTCAAGTAAATTTCCTGATTTAGATTTTTCTGCCTCTCTGTACATTTTAAAATACTTTTCACGTGTACTCTTTAGAATACTTCTGTAGTTATGTTGTTCCATGCACCATTGTTGTTATAGTAAAGACATAATTCTGAAAGAGATGGGGGCAGTGGCTTGAAAATTCGACATTTATATAAACCTTATTCATATTGTAATCAGAGTTCCTGATTAATTTTTTACAAATTTGAAATTTAGACTCTGAAAATGCCTTTATAAAGATGTTGCAGTTAATTTCTGGTAAGTTAGAGACTGTGTCTGTTCTTCAGAATGGTAACAGCAGAAGAAAAACCTGACTAAGCAATAGTGCCTATAGAAGGGAAATAAAAAGTAACATTCATATCCACTTAATTAACTGGTCAACAATATTGATAATTTGTTTTGCCAACAAAAATGACACTCAAATGCAAAATTATTGGCTATCGCTAGATACCTTTGTAACTCAAAATAGCTGCTTGAATGGCATCTGCCATTCTGCATGTGTATTTTCCTCTACAGACTGCATGTTGCTCGCCTGAAATGGTGTTTGTCTCCTTTTATGCGCTGGCTGAAGTTGATCATAGCAACAGCATCAGTTAAACATTATAAGACTGTGTAAGCTCTAACCTTAAGCTGTCAGAGATGTTACTCAGTTACCTTGGAAACTTTACAGAGTCAGAACACACTGGTATTTAGTAAGTTCAGGAGGAAAAGTTTGTGTTTTGCTTTTTAAACTGAAGTTGTTGCATTTTCAGTTTATATGTATTTTATTTATCTGTGCGTATTAGTGCAGTATTGTATTTTAGATGCAAGCATGTAAAGTGTGTAATTATGTAGACAAAATATTTTTTTAAAGAATAGGAAGCTGATGCTGGGGGGGTGGGTTGTGATTGGGTGATTTGTTCTTAGGGTTTTTGTATCAAACACCTATGGGCTAATCATAGACTCTAATGCTGCCCTTTAGAAAAATAGGAGAGGCTAAGCCTTCTCTCACAGAATGTCCCTTCAGTGGTTCTGTGAGAGGGGAAGCTCCTCTTCTTGTAGGACAGGAAATAAGTGGAGGGGGCTGCTTTTTCATATGGTGTCTATACAGAATTAAGTAATCCATGCTTGCTAAATAGAGGCATAGATTACCTCCTCAGCCCTAGAGTTAAGGAGCAATAGAAAGGTCTGTGCCCTTTGCAGGATTGCTTAGCCCATAACTCAGTTCCACACAGCCCCTTACTTGTGACATTCAGCTATAGCTTAGCATTCACAGAATCATCTAGGTTGGAAAGGACCTTGAAGATCATCCAGTCCAACTGTTAACCTCACACTGACAATTCCCAACTACACCAGATCCCTCAGCGCTATGTCGACCTGACTCTTAAACACCTCCAGGGATGGGGACTCCACCACCTCCCTGGGCAGCCCGTTCCAACACCTAACAACCCCATCTGGAACGAAATGCTTCCTAATATCCAGTCTAAACCTTCCCTGGTGCAACTTGAGGCCATTACCTCTTGTCCTGTCGCTTATTACTTGGCTAAAGAGGCTCATCCCCAGCTCTCTGCAGCCTCCTTTCAGGGAGCTGTAGAGGGCGATGAGGTCTCCCCTCAGCCTCCTCTTCTCCAGACTAAACACCCCCAGTTCCCTCAGCTGCTCCTCGCATACAAACATTATTAATGTTTGAAGGTTCTGGAATCTGCTTGAGGCATCCCAGCTATCATAGTAGCAAAAGTATTCATGGAAGAGAGACTAGGGAGTATGAACATTCCTACCTGGTGTGGTATTTTTGAAGTAACAGCTAGTTTTTCTATTGACCTTCAAAACTAATGTTGTAGAAAGGACTTGACTTTTAAAAAGGGCATTAAACTCATCCCAAATATCCTTGTTCAGAGGTGAAGATAGTGCTGCTTTTTCTTCTCAGAACAAAAATTCTCCTTATATTTTCTAAGTACTCCTGTGGCAGTTGGCTAGCTATAGTTGGCTTGTGAATGCAGCATGACACTTTAAGTATGCCTAGTTCTTTCTCACTTCAGTGGAAATGGATTCATTAGCCTTAGAGGCATGTTTACTAACAAACATTGTTTAAGAAGGCCTTCAGATAAGCAGAACTATTTTAGCCATCTCCAATTAAAACATTCTTAAACTTGTCTATGCTTTTTTCCTAATTAAAGTTTCTTTCTTTAATATGTTTGGCTGCACAAAAATAGGAGCAAGACAGTTCCTATTATAGAAAGCTCTCAGGAATGCAAACATAAGTAGTCAGTTTAAAAAGTCACAGTAATGCCTTCTAACAAAAGAGAAACAGCTCCAAGTTTGAGAAGAAAATAAGCCCTCCATTCATCAGACTTTTGTGGGTGATCTTAACTAAGCAATTTCTTTCCTCTGAAATGCTGAAAAATATTTTATATATATGTATACACACAGACCCCTGTCTAGCCACCTATATATGTGTGTGTGTATAAAAATAAAGCTACATATTTGGTCTCTGAAGTTGTCAACAGCCCAGCAGACCAGAATGAAATCCAGAGTTGGGTTTTGGTTTCATTCTTGCTACAAAGCCATGAATAACATTGATAATGTTCAGAATTTCGTCTAGGGGAGAAGCGTTGCTTCAGAGATCACTGCACTACGTTTAGATTTATACAAACTATATAAAACAAACTTAAATATTTGTTCCCTAAACCTAGAGCTGAGCTGTATGTTCTACAGGTACTGTTTGGAGTGTTGCTTGATGGGCTATTCTAAGGATATTGTAGAGTGTGTTAGAAATGGGTAAGCTGTGTTTGTGTTAAATGGACTTTGACCTTCTAAACCAGAATTGCTATGCCAATTTACCTGTTAGCTTTGTATGTTATAGGCTGCGCCTGTATTTTAAGCTGTGGTGTAGATTTATCTTTTATTTAGTAATCTTGAAAAATTTTATGTGAAGGGTAAATTAACATTAATGTGACCATACAGCACATGTAAGAGACTAGGCCTGTCAAGAAGTGGTCAGTAGTAATAGTATTTGGAGCCCAAATTCTGTCTGCTATTGTGAAGATCCTCTAGAGCTCTCCAGCAGTGATCTGCAAAAAATGGTGCCTAATGAGGTGTCCGTAAGAATTCTATTTACTTCTGTAAAAAATATTGCTAAATATCTTTTATTTTGTTCTGTGCTGAATGAATTTCAAGCTAGACAGAGAACAGATCACTGAAAATCAAACTTCTAATCTTATTGTGAAACTTACGTGATCGATTAAAGCTAGACTACCTACCTTGTAGAGAAGCTTCCTAAAACTTGCTGCCTTATTTTTCAGTGGTTTTGCAGCTAGCATGACAATCATGCCTAAAAATCTCAGGCAAGGACAGCAGTGCTGGACTACCTGTGATAGTGATTTGTGGGAAGTGGAGCTGTGCATTAGTACAGGCATGAACTTGAGTCCTCTCATATGATTTAACGTGTGCGTATTGCTCTAAGGGGTGCTAACAGGAAGGGGGTTAAACAACATGATGAAGACAGCACTGTCCGAGGGTAGTTTTGTCTGCCTTTTACACCTTCCCTTGTTCTCTTTTGTGTGTTCCTCTGCACCAGCTCCCACTCTTGCTAGGATCAGTATAGACTGGGCTGAGGCAGGTCTTGCTTGAGATCTGATTGTTTTAAAGTGCTGTTGTTCAGCACAGTTTCTTGATTATCCAATTTCACGCTCCTGCTTATATCATCAGTTAATCCTGGCTGCTGACCTTCACTTGAGATACAGCATGTCCGAACATCCAAATAACAGTCAGCACTTCAAAGCTGAGAAGTGCTGGAGAGCGCTGACTTGTTAACGCTTGGTATTCCTGGAGAACTTGTGGTGGCTCTCTTAAGCACGGACAGTAAACTTTTTGCCCTCTTTGTCTCTCCTGTCCCCTTCCCCCATTCTGTTACCTGGATGATACAGAAGTTCTAAAGAAGTAAGCTAACTAATTTTGGTGTTTCTTTACATCAAAATTTTATTGTTATTACACGTATTTTCTCCCCATCCTCAAACTCTTTAACATCCTCCTTCTTGTGTTGAATAGTAGCCTGTATTTACACTCTTCATACTGCCAACTCTATTCTGTCAATGGCAATACTCTCTTCAAAAGGGAATGCTGAGTAAGGGTAATCTGAAATATGATCCACTGAAATCAGTAACTAGTTTTCTCTTTATTTTAGTACACTCTAGATCATATCCCGTGTTCAGTGTCAATGTGAAATTCAGCTACTGTGCCACAGTGTTTTCTGCACTGCCATGTATGCAGGTGAATATTCAGCCTGGGTCTGGAGGTTTTTTGAGCAAGGAGGTTTGAACGTGCTTCTTGCCTTTTTATGTGGTCTGTAAAAATCAGGATAGAGCCAAGAGATACTGCATCAAGTGGTTGATGCTTTAGCTGCACTGGCAGTTTATGCAAACAAACAAGGAAATAGATGAAGGAGGTCTGTGTTACAGAAAATACTTGAACCTGCTGTGAACTCTGCAGAGAAGATACTTCAGATTGGCTTGAGTCATCAGCTGAGGAGGCTGGTAATGTTCAACATCGAAAAACAAGAATAGGCAAAATAATTTCTGTTTTCAGTGGGAATGGCTTCTGATAAGACAGTAAGAACATCATAAAGGGAAATGCTTTCTTGACATTTTAATGCAAATCAGTAAAGCAATTCAGAACCAAGGGATTATTTGTAGACTGGTTAATCTTTCTCAAAAACAATCTGTGATGATATAATAAAAGAAAACAAACCTCTTCAACAGTCCTCGGAAACAGAGACAGTTTGGTTCATGACCTAGGTTATTTTTTTTCCAAAAGCATCACTGTTACACTTAAATTCTCTTTGATTATCCAGAGGAGGTTTTTCCTCATCTCTTTACTGTATTAATCAAACACAAGATTTAGCTGGTGCAGTGATACCACACTTGGCCAACAGCCTTCTCTTCTGTTCACTAGAAAGTTATATTGAATAGCATATCGTAAGATTCTCATATGAATATTTTAATAATTAAACTTGCATAAGTGTAAGTGTAAATAACTCCAGAAACACTGCCTTTCTGAATTTGTTGCCTGGGCAAACTGCTCAGCTTGTCTGCTTAATGAACTGTCTAGATGGAATAGGTGGCAGGTTTGTGTCTTTTTCTTTCTGTTAATCAGCCATGCAAATACAGTGTTTAGTGTTCGCTGTACATCAGAAGTATAAAATACTTTTATCTGCTGTGGTGCTCCTGATCATGGTCTATAATTTTATGGAGCTGTCTTACTGGAAATCATCAGGAGTTACATGTCTGTTCAGCTCTCCAAATCTGTGAGATAGTCTTCCTTTTGAAACAAATAGCCCTCATCTGAACACGTCTTGAAATCTTAGTTCCTCTAAATCTGGGGTTTTTACAGGGCGTGCTTTCAGGATCGTTTGTCCCTGAGGTAATTTGTAGTTGAAAAGGCAACTTGTAGTATACGCATAGTATACAATGTTATATTGTGTAGAGTGACCCTCCATGTCTTCAAGCAGTAATGTTCTTCAGAAGTAGAACACCCGGTGGCAAGTTCCTCTTCTTGTGGGGATGAGTAAGAGTGTGGTAGAGACACTGATCTAACTGAAAACTGCACTCATGGAAAGAGTTTTTCTGTTTCTCTGGGGTGTAGCAAGACTTTACAAGCTGTGTGGGCCTCTTTTTAATGCGATAACATTCCCATTTTTCAGTGCTGTGGTGTTAAATGCACCATACAATAAGGGTAGAAATGTAACTCATGGTGTAGGCTTGTCACTGTACTGATAGGGTCTGTGTCAAGGAGTGGATAGGAATCTGCCTTGGCTGTGGTAGGTAGGAAAAGGCAAACACAAGGTGGGATGTTCATCACATGTGCAGATGTCTTGCAGCACAGCTACAAAAGGTTTTCTGCAGCCCAGTCTGTATGCCAGTCTGTCAGTGAAAACAATTGCTGTATATATTTTATTTTCTTGTGTGCTCAATGGCTAGTTTTCTTTAGTGTTTGCGTATGCATCTCTTGCTCTCCAGAGACCCTCTGTCTTACGATTTTTCTCTTTAGAACATCTTTCTAGAGATGTGGCATGACGATGCTGAGCTTCTTCACAGTTCTTACTCCTGCACTTACACTTACCAGCTGTGGCCCTGATCCTGCAATATGAATATGGTGATACTTTGCAGGCATCATAGGGAACCCTAGGGAGTGTGTCAGGACTTCATTTTTACAGCAAGCAATAGTAATGCAGCTTTCTTAGACTTTAAAGCACAGGTTACAGTCCCTTTGGAAATTTTTATGGATGTATTTCATCTTGGAGCTGTGCCACCTGTGTCTATCTATTGCTGTGTGATATTGTTCTGACTCCTGAGAGATGTTCTTCCGGAAATATTTTCAAAGTAAAGCTCTTGCTATCACAGCTATATTTGGACTAATGGTAGGATAAGTTATGGTTTATCAGATTGGCTTTCAGAACTTGCACTCCAGTGGGGCCCTGAAGTTCCAGAGAAGGGAAAGTTTATGCAGGTCTTAACAGCATTTCCCATCTCTTCTGCCCAGCCCTCCTTTACTTTAACCTAAAACTATAATGTTGGGCCTCTCAGTACAGCTGATTCTTTCTGCCTCTCTACTTGTTTGACTTATATAAAAGGAATCCCTTTTATGTGTCCTGTTCAGATTTAGGCTACCAAGTATTAGTTTAGCCATTGGTTTTGAGAAATATCTATATTTTGATAGTGCTAGAACACTAACAATCCATACCTAAATGATCCTTTTTGTGAGATATGTCTCTGTTCTCAATTAGGTGATCTAAATAGGCAAATTG
Organism: Athene noctua; assembly: GCF_965140245.1. NCBI lineage: Eukaryota > Metazoa > Chordata > Aves > Strigiformes > Strigidae > Athene > Athene noctua. Next base: position 46,548,562 of record NC_134040.1, read on the forward strand.
GATGAAGGTTTGTGAAGAGATGGGGAGAAGAAACATACAAGGCCATAACAAGTCCACAAATATAGAAAATGTTATGGTAGATAACTAACTTGATGCACTTATTTCTGGTAGAGATTTAAGTGAGGAGAGAAAGAAAATGCTGATAGTTAATAGGTGGAAAGGCAAAAGAAAAAGGATTATTGCATTTGTTTAAACAAAGAAAAACGATTTTTTTTTTAAAATTTTACTTACTCCCTTGCTCCTATGAGAGTTTGCCACTGACTTAATGAAGGGACCATAAACAGATCTCTGCTTTATCTTCTGGTATACAGTGACATCTACAGAGAGTGGAGCACATCAACAAGACTTTCCCACTTAGTACAACATCTTTTATGACTGTTTTTCTTTTATGTATTCATTAGTTTAAACTTAATACTTTATGATTTTTAATGCATGTGCAGTATTGTCTATCTTTGTACATTCCCATGGGTATCTACCTATTTTTTTAAAAAAAAGTTAGTTCAACCTGACAGAAGTTATTTTGACAGTTGGAAATGCAATAGCAGTTTACACACCCAAACAGAAATTACTTTCTCTCAATGAGTAGAATCTCTAGTCTTATGGTGTAATGCCATGGAAGAATTCAGCTTGAGGTAATGTTTCTGTCACTTCTTGATGTGGTGTTCACATCAAGAAGGGGGTTTTTGATGCTTTCCATCTGAGTGCTTAGTTTGAAATTATCGTACAGATAGCTTTATTATTAGATGTTTACTGTAGATGTAATGTTTTTAATTATTTAAAGTAAATGCTAAAATTAAAATTCCATTTAACTTCAAAAAATTCCAAATTAATAAATCAATAAAGGTACACAGGGCTTTTTTGCAGGATTTTTTTTTGTCAGACAAAATCCTTAATTCTATTGTATGCATTTTTGTTTGGGTTTGCTTCATTTAAAAAATAGCTAGCTTCTGCATTATGATTTTATTGGTGTTTCATCCTTTATTTCTCTGAGCAAGACAAAACAGAATCCAGCCTATTATGTTTGCAGAACATTGCCTGTGGATACTGTTTTCTTAAGACTTGAACACATTTTAACCTCATGCACTGCACATAATCTCAGTAACTTCAAGACAACCATTTAATGCCTGAAGTTAAACATGCATGCAAATCTTTGCAAACATAACCCTTAGGCTACTGAGGTTCTTAACACCACATTTTAAAAAAGACTTTGTAATAAGTGAAAAAAAAACCATTATTTCTATTTCTGTTGTCTTTAAAAAGGTAATTTATTAAGTATTTATAAGAATGTAGACATCTAGGCTCTGAACTTTATGGCGTTTATTTTTTTGATTGTTCTTGCTGCTTATGTAAAGGTCTTAATTTTGGTATTTCAAAATATGATCATTGAAGGGTAATTTTTCTTTGCTCTTGGATAACATTAAATGTATAAACCCCAGGTTTAAAATTACTAAATCAATGTGTCTAAATGCATCAGGAGTTGTTTAAATCTTATTTTTTTCCCCTGCCAGGTCAGATACTATAATAATATTAACTGAAAACCAGATGCAGCCCTCATTAAACTAATGCAGCAGTATGATAATCGGAAAATTGCTAAGTAATGAACAAAACCCAGAAGCTTTAAAACTTATTAAGCGATTGTGGCCAATGAGCAGGTTTTATAGCCAAGGCTTTCATGTCTGAAAAATGACCCTGATACGTTGCCAGCTTACACTATTGGTTAATTTGTGTTAAACTCAATTTTTGTAGAAGAAAGAACACAAACTGAGATCTCAGTGGAGCAGGAGGGAGCACTTAAAACCCATGTAGTAAAAACCTACTTGTATGTATAAAATCCATGGCAAAAAACATTAAACTCTTTAGAGAAATGATTGAGTAAAATAGCCTCTGTAAAATATAAACCAACAATAAAATGTATGTAAGCAGTGAATGTTAGAAGGATGTGAATGATTTTCTATGTATTCAAAGACTCTTATGCTCCAATAAAAGATGAAGTGTGTAATAGATGAAATATGTCCATTCTGTAAGAAGAGACACAATAATTTTTTTTAAAAAGTGAATATGCTAGTGGTAATGTTTGAGCATTCAAAGGCTGTCAGCATTTTTCCTCTTGTAGAGGTCTATGTGTGCAACTCTGGATTTCTTTTCTTATTCTTATGTTCAGAGATTTTTAGTTGGGATTGAAGGGAGTAAGAAAAAAGAAAAATACAACACAAAGTTTTACACATAATTGAGCAGACTCCATTTTTTTGTAGTGGTTTCAAGTATGACTTTTCTAACATTAAGTATAATCACAGGAATCTTTCAATTGCTGCACAGTTATTACTGAAAGAGGCATCTGGAAAATGTCTTCCATTAGCTGCGGTTTTTGGCAGAGGCTATAAGCAAGCATGGTCAGTGTAATTAAACTGACAAGTGCTTGAGATACAGTATTTGTTTGCTGTATGTACTTTCCTTCAATAAATATTAGTATTTCTTCTACATCTACTTTAGCTGGTGACCCTGACAGCATTTAAACATTAGTATGCCATGTAACATGACAGCATGGCAGGGGCAGCATTTAGGACCAAATATGAGAAGCTTTCTTAGCAAGTACCTGTACAAGAGACCATTTGCAATAGATGAACAGCAGTTTGTTCAGGAAAAGATCAATCTGACAAAGAAGGCAAAATACCTGACTCCAGCAGATTTCTCTTGGCAAGCTGTAGAAACCCTTTGCAGGAGAAAATCGACCTGGAGCCCTTAACTTCCAATGCTTTCACAACTCTGTAGGCTTTTGGTGTGAATCCTTACTCTCGTTCTGATAAATGTTAGAATGTGGCGTGTGAACTTGTAAATTTAGCCCCTCAGGGGATCTGTGGGGTTAAGCCAACCATACTGCAGATTTTGGGAGAAGGCTGAGCAGTGAATAATTACTTGATCAAGTGATCTGTAACAAAAGTCCATTTGGTTTCAAGTTTGCATTGTTTGAAAAAAATTTTTGAAAATAACTTCATGTACCTCTTCATCTAGACACCTCTTTACGTTGTAAACCATGGTGAGACGGGACCAATCCGATGCAACCGGTGCAAAGCTTACATGTGTCCCTTCATGCAATTTATTGAAGGTGGAAGAAGATACCAGTGTGGATTTTGCAATTGTGTAAATGATGGTAAGTGATGTTTTTCTGATCGGAGTCATACAAATTCCATAAAACTAAAAAGAAACTATATCTCTAAAATTATTTTCTTGACTTGCTGACTTGATGAGAAGATAGCTTAATGAGATGCAATCACTAGGCCTATTTCACAAATACAAAAAAAACTACCAGAGAGAAATACGTAGAAACATTTGTTCTGTAGAATTTAAAAGAAAAGAAAAATAATGCTGACTCATTGTATCAGACTGTACTAATGAAGTACAGTCTGATACAATCAAAACTTTATTTAAAAATATTATGTCAACATAGGAGACAAAGCTGCTTGTATTGCTAATTGAAAGCAACTTTTGTGTGGAAAAAATTGATTTCTTTAGGTCTAAATGTCTAGCAAGAACCATATGTTGAGAACTATGTTACCCTAGTCCTGCCCATGACTGTGGATGCAATGGTTAAATAACCTATTAATCTTACTGTGACAAGTGTTGGTTTTCACAGAAGATACCATGCCATATTTGTTCAAGTGTGCTGCATGTGACTCATAACTGTTCTTGTGCTCTTGGCTAAATCCCAAATCTTTGCCAGAACTAGCCTTTCTAGACATTTGTATCAAGCTGGATTTCCTCAGCTAGATCACAGCAGTATAGTGCTTTCCCTAATACAGTAATCTTTTCAACTCTGAAATGTGAACCTTGACAGACTCGTGCCAACCTCTTTTCTGCCTGATGCTGGAATGTTTGTGCAAGCATAGCAGATAACAAATTTCATAGTTTGTTAGCAATTTAAACTCTCATAAAGAGAAATTTAAATGTTTTGTGAACATTTTCAGAAAGACATTTAAGTTGCAGTGTCATTTTAAACAGTGCTTTGTATTACTACGGTGTCTTTTATCCAAGTCAGAAAGCACTTTAGAAAAAACCTTTAATGAGGACTAAAAATGGCCAGTAAATGAAGTCGTTATTCCCCCACTCACACACGTACACTTTTTACAGGCAAAAATATGAAAAATAATCATACTAAATATATATTGATTGAGGAAGGAAGAGCTGAAATCCGGAGGTGACTCTCCTTCAACGTGACACTTAACTGTTAGACTAACTGTATATAAATTGTTGGTGTCAAACCCAACATCTCTTAATGCATTGGAGTTCTGCACATTTTATCTGTAGCTGCAGAAGGTTCTCAATATAACAGACCCAACGCACTTTGCTGTGCAGTAGGCCCGGGGTTGTGAACCCTGTAGAGCTAGTTCCAGTGAAGTGGTGGTTTTGGATAAAGCAGTACAGGCTTTAGGAAACGTGCTGGGTTTACCACTGTCCCTCTGCAGAGCTCTGGCTGATTGGTTTGAATCAAGCTGTGAGTAGACTGTATCTACTAACAGAATAGTCACTGTTAAGTCTTTATCCTGAGGGTAATAGGCTCCTACCTGGAGAAGTGACCTGGCTCAGTTTTACCTGCTTGAGCCCAGTAGTGTAGATGTGGGAGAATTATGGACATTTACAGGGGAAGATGCCCTATCTCCAAATACAAAAGGAGCTGCATTACTAGAATGTTGTGATTTTTTTGGTTGGTTGGGGTTTTTTAAGCCAATGTGGGGAAAATAAAACTAATACAACCTGGATAAGTGTTTAAACTCTTCCCCTGATCATTAACAGAGGAGCCTACATGAGTACCTTGTATCTGTTGAAAGAAGTTGTTGGGTTGTCCCCCTCCTCCCCAAAATATAATATTTTTTTTTTTTGTTGGCTTTTAGTCCCTCCATTCTTCTTTCAACATCTGGACCACATTGGCCGACGGGTAGACCACTATGAAAGGCCAGAGCTATCTCTGGGATCTTACGAATATGTTGCTACTTTGGATTATTGCCGAGTGAGTATTTCCAGTATGCAAACTAATTTACAAATTTATGTCAAAACAAACAAAATCCTTTAAATATCTACAGTAGAGTAAATGCACTTGTAAGCTGAATATGCGGAGAATTTAATGTTTGTTTATGTGGAGGATATTATGTTTTGTTCTTTTGTGCTACAGAGTATGAGACTAGCAAGTAAAAATAACAAATAGTGCAGCAATGTCATAGATCACCAGTCTTTAACTGGGGCATTGGTTTGGTCCTAGCTTGCATGTTGCACTGTTTAGAGGATATAGTTGAAATTCTGATGCAGCATGGCATTTTAGCTGCATGTGTTATATTGATTTTGAAGACAGACACGTGCCTAAATTGCCTTCCCAATATTGAAAACCTTAGCAAAGGAGTTTGACCTTGTAATCTTTTCCTGGCAAGAGTAGTTTTAGTATTCTAACCAGTAAGTAAGTTGCAATGGAATGGGTTCTCTCTCCTTATGTTAACTCACTGAAGAACTCAATCCAAAGCCCATTCAAGTCACTGTAAATATTTGTAGTTGATTTTATTATACAACTGTATTTGATATTTCCGAAAGCATAAATTACTTAAACATTTCAAACTTTTAGCTCATTTTACAAAACTGCAAGTATGATTTCATCTGTCCACAGTGTGGACATATTTTTCTGTTCTTGGTGAAATCAGGCAGAATTTTCTTCCTGTCAGTGGAATGGAGGTCATGATAAGGTTAGGAAAGGCAACTGATCCTACAAAGTCTTGGAGTAGATACCGCTAACTTCCTCAGACCATCAGATTATTGCTGGTATGAAGAAAATGAATGGGTTTAACTCTGCTTTCTCACTAGGGTACTGCTCCAAAATCCAGTGAAATCCTTGAGGCAACATATATAGATTTTATTGAAATCTGAGTTGAACCCCACACCAGGAGAAAATTGCAGTGAGGTGTTACAGAAATATGGTGCGGGATCTGCAGTGTACATTCAGTGTAGCTCCATCAACTTCTGTTAAGCTTTGCTGATTTCTGGCAGCAAAACTTTTGAAAACTCAAGTGTACTGAATGGCTCTGTGACATTTTCACAGTTCTTTTTCTCCAGAGTGTGGCCCTGTGTGATGCAGTCATCCTCACAATGCATCTTTCAGTGCAGTGGCTTTTGCCATAGAGCTTAAATCAGAGAGTTTCCCTTGATAAGTCATTGAATATGGTCTGTTGTCTTGTTGCAAAGACCTGTCCATCGACTTACTAAAATGTTACAAAAAAGAAATCTCTTACAAAATTAATACTCATGCTGGAAATGCTAATCATTAAATTTTATAGAAGTTAACATTATTTTATAATGCGTTTTTCATTTTGCTCCAAGTTGCAAAGGTTTAATTCTTTTATAAATCCAGTTTAAGACCAGAACTGAGAAGTCATTTCCTTTTGTGCTTATCAAATGACAAGGATGAACAGCTACAAAAAATGTTAACAAATAACAGCTGTTTTGCATTATTGTGCTCCTGCTAAGCGGATGTGGCAAGAGCACAAGTCCTCATTTCTACCATATATTTGTCAGAAATTGTGCAGGGATTCTTTATAACTGGTGATGCGATACAGAAGTTTAGAAGTAGTGTTTGATACAGATTTTGAAACTGGAATCCAAGCACAGTAAACAGAATAGCTTTGTAAAGTACTGCCTGGTTTTAGTTCACAGGAATTAATCCTGATCTGCATGATTCAGATGAAGTGACATCAAGGGTATAATGTTAAGTTTAGTTTAAAGTATGCCAGGGACTATCGGTAAGTCATCATTCAAGGGTTAGATTTTTTTTTTTCTTAAATAGAGTTTTCTGAGGTTTAGTTTAGCAAGTATAATTTGGTTAAGTGGTCAGAACTCTCCATATAAAGGCGGTGAAACAGTATAATGGAAAAGCTGTCCTGCATTTGACACCATGTAATGACCGTTACTCGTCTTTATTGGGATTAGGGAATCTGATTTTTAAGGACTATGATGATTACTGTTGCCATGTTCACTTTATATGATCTTCTTCCTGGGTACATCTCTAAGCATTACATTGTGTTATTTGGAAACAACCTGGCTTTGTCTTACTTCTGCTTACTTGCAGTAACTTGTGTCAGTGTCTGTCACGATTTGTATGCCACTTACGGTATGACTAAGAGGAATTCCAAAAGGAGTCCATACCACCCAGGTCACTGCTGGATACGTTGAGTGTTCACTCTCGTGCTTTGATTATCTTACAGAAAGTCAATTTATTCCCGAAAGTACAGTTCAGCTGTCCAGAATGCATTGGAGCATGAGACAGCATGACAGACAGACAGGATGCAGATGATTGCTACTGCTGAGAACTGAGATATTTTAATGCTGGTTCAGTACTTAAGTTGTATTTTCTGTTTCCAGATTGATTAGAAATCACTTAACAGCTGTTAGAGGCAAATGCTAACAAAATCTGAATTTAAGCATTCACCTTACTAAAATGGTATTGCATATTGATAAAGGGAATGCAAAACCAGTATGGGTACAGAAAAAAAAAAGGCAAATTTGTTTATAAACACTTGAATACCAACAGAAGATGTCTGTCTTTCATCTTATCTAATAACTGTTATTCTTTACATATTTTATTCCTTTAGGATGCTATTTTCCAGTAATAATGTTTTATTCCAGGGTTGGGCTTTACCCAACACGTGACAGCTTTCAGCAATAGTTACTATTTATGATCTGTAGCATTTTTTGAACAACTGAATGCTGGATTTGGATTGCCATATGGTGCCACCTGTAAATTCTTTTGACATAACGGTAGACTGTCTAATTTTCCATGTGAATGGTCATTTTTTCTGTAGAACAACAAGCCTCCAAAGCCACCAGCTTATATCTTCATGATTGATGTATCGTACAGAAACATAAATAGTGGCCTAGTGAAACTTATATGTGATGAACTGAAGACGTTGCTGGATAAACTTCCAAGGTAAAGAAACAGAAGTCTGCTTCGCTTAACTCACTGCACTGCACTTTTCATGCAGCTTTGCCATGTTGAGAAGCAAAAGCAAACTACAGAAAGTGTCCGTGCTTACAGTACAGGCATTTTGGGGGTGATAGTGACCAGATGTTAATTCTAACACTGCTGGCAGTTTTTAAACTTTGATGTCTGGTCTTGCTGTACGCATGGAAAGAATCTGTCATACTAATTGTACATGTAGCTTGTGTTCTCTTCCTTTCTTGTAGTGAACTCTAGTGGTATTACCAGCTAAGTCTCAGCTCATAGTTTTGACTTGATTTGATTTGGCAATGCTGCTTTTCTCATGAAATTAAAACAGGCAAATATCAAAACCAGAATACTCAAGAATGGCAAGTCTCCCTAAAACCGTGGCTTGTTTGTCTTAGCTCTGATTGTTAATTAGCAAAACGTTTAATGTGTCTTGCTGTGCAGTGAGACTTTTCTGTCCTGGTACATATCTGAGAGGAGAACAATCTTGTGGTCAATAGACATTTTTTGAAATATAGCACATTTGCTTTGTGAGCATTAAGGACACAGTAGTAGTGTTACTACTGATCAGTATTAATGACAGCATATTATTTTAGTGTAGTTTAGTATAGGTTTTATTAATATAGTTTTCATTTTAAGTTTAAATAATGCAGACATACGTAGTTAAATGAGAGCAGTGAAACACTAAGAAATTAAGTAGACAAGATGTTTCTCAGTGAAGGTATATTCAAAAGCATTGAAGAACATACAGAAAGAAAATGCATTCCAAATGACAATACTTGCAGAAGGATAACAGACTTAAGAAATGGAGAGAGCAAAGCGAAGAAGGGTGGGAGATGAGATCCTTGAGATAATCTGGGATATGTTAAAAATCTTTTCTCATATGTCCTTCTGGGATCTCTGTGCATGAAAGAAATTCCAGTACAGGGTCGGGGGTTAGTTTGTCAGATGCCCATGTAAGGACATCTTTCAAGTACCTAGTCACTAAAGATTACACTGGAGACACAAGTGTTTGATATTATCCTGAACACATCTCGGAGCTTTCCATCAGCATTGGTCACGACTCTGAAGATAATAAAAGGCATGAGTGTAGTAACAAAAAGCAGTTGGCAGTTTAGAAACACCTAGGCTTGAAGAGGGAAAGTTGAGGAAAAATGAAAGCAAGTATTTCTGCATCACAAAAAAGAAACTTTTTTTTTCCTCTTCTGCAGAGATATGCTGCTAAATAATTTATTTGCAGGGTCAAAGTTTTCATTACCACTGAAAAAAGTAATAAAAAACAACTAAACAACTAAAGACCAGGTTCTTTAGACTTTTCCATAGTCTTTAAACAATATTAATTTAAAAAATGTAAGGCATTCCATCAAAATTCATGGTGAAACTTTTACTTTGATGCTGAGACACAAAGGTCACTGTGTGTGCATTTTCTGCTGCTGGACAAAGACACCTGCAAAAATATCCTGCTGTTACCACAGGAGGTGAAAGCCCTGTGCTGGGAATTTGCCCCATGCTGGGAATTCACCCTGTGCTCGTATCTTTAAGAGGAAGGACTTGGGGTACAAAACCATCTGTCTCATGAAACAGCCATTGGTGTAAAGGCCTGTGCCAGGTAAGCCTGCGAAGGGAGAGGTTAGAGGTGGCAGAGGATTAAGGCAGGTGGCTCAAGACCTGGTGTTAAGAACCTTGTGTTTTTGTAGACTTGCAGCACAGCAGGAAAGACATTTGCTTGCTAGAAATTTTAGAGCAGATGTTTTCAAACTTAGGTGTTCCAAACCAGAAGCCCCTGACTCTGTATTTAGGGAAATATGGAGAAATGTGTTTATAGGTATTACAGTTCTGAGCTCAGAAGATCCGACTAACTAGTTGTGCAAATGTGATTTTTAGGTGCATAATTAAAAAAAAAAAAATTAAATCCATTTCTGTGCAGACATCTCATCCTGAGGCTTTAAAAAAACCTAAATGTGTGAGCTACATAGGCCATCAGCCACTACATTTACAGCTAGTGTTTAAAACTATGATAAAGAGATTGGATGAAGTGTGGCAGTACTGACTGCCACAGGTAAGAGCCATATGCAAAAAAATTGTCCCAAATACCTGCTGTGTAACAACTTTGGGACTACCAGGGTGATGTGAGTACTTCTCTTTGAAGTAAGAAAGTGCTGTATGTCCAGAGAGTTAATAATACCTTGTTCTCATCAAACTCCTGAATGCTCCCTGTTAATCATGTTACTAAGAAAATATAAGTGTCTAAGAAAACGTAAGTGTCTGAGTGCTGGGAATGATTAGAAATTTACATTCAGAAATGATGCATCTGTCTGACATATCTTGGAGGAATTACTTAAAATGATTTTTTTATGGAGTGTGTTCAGTATAGAATGTTGATTTGTTTTAGATCAAAGTAGCCCCTTTCTCATCCAGCTGTGTTCCCATAAAACATAAATGGTAGACTAACATTCTAGACTGACATGAGAGTTAAAGATTGTACATGAGAATTATCTCTCTCCTAAACTCAAGGTTTTAGATGAAGCTTGTGAAACTGGCAATGACAATTTTTTTTTTCTTTCTCTGAAGACAAACAGATTTGGCAGCCAGGAAGAAAGCTGACAGGTTTTTTTCTGTATGCTGTAAGAAAAAATAAACAAGAATTGCAACAAAAGTCTATTTGTGTTGTTTCTCCTCTTTACTTTGACTTCTGATTCTGCAAGCAGTTGTGAAGTCGTGAAATGCAATCTGTTGATTGCAGTGGAATGGGAAGGAGGCCTTGCCGTTGATTTGGCGGGGGGCAAGGCTTTATACTCCTCAGGAGGATAAATATTTTCAAACTCTGGCTGCTTTACTGTGGTGAAGGCTCAGGGTGATGGTTAACACTCCCTCTTTCTTCAGAGGTTAGAGTGAAGAATAAATAGATTTTTTTTTTTTTTTTTTTTCCCAAAGTGCCTAGTAATTGGAAATACTCTGGTAGGGCTCTGTTATTAAATTCTTTTGGTGTGATAGTAACATTTGTATGAGCCTGGGTACACTATGGTATCCTGTTTGTGGATTAGCATAGTTCTTTGTGTGAAATTTTTTGCAGTCTGTGAGTGACTTCTTTTATAAACTAAAGACAGTAAAATCACCATAGCTATTTCTGTGGTTCCTATTGCTGAAGTCTCAAAAGAACTTTGTTGTACATCCTGGTGAGATTAAACAATAATTCTTGCCATTCCCCTTTTACAAATGAAAACTGAGGCACAGAGAAACTAAATAATTTCCTCTCGGTTGTAAATGAAATCAGTGGCAGAACTGGGAGTTGAATGAGGTTTTCCAGGTTGCGGTACTTTGAACATGAAACTTTCAAACATGCAAAAGCATTAGATTACGGACTCGGTATTTGCTGGTTTTCTGACATCTCACCAGAAGTGAAGTAGGCTGCTGAAATGTCTAGTGTTGTTGTACAGAACCTGTAGTAATTGTAGGTACCACAGGCTTCCCATCTGGCATTTTTCATCTAAAGGCTTCATCTGTCATTTACAAGCAGAACACCCTGCTACAAGAAGATGCTGTTTTATTAGTAACTAAGACCAAATTTTTGAATGGGATTGCCTTTTAGGGAAAAGCTCACTAACCTTAGGACTGCAAACCTGGTAAGGGTCTAACTAGTACTACTAATAATGCTGCTACTGATAGCAGAGTGGGTTGCTGCTTAGAGGAGTTACAGCCACAAAGGCAGAGGCTGAGCTTGCTGCCTGTGGTGTTCCTGCACTTGGCTAGCATTGGTTGGCCTGGGAACATCCTAGCAATAAGGAGTCGTGTCTACAGTGTGTTTTCCGTGTGATGCACAGCCGTGGAGCTTTTGCTGCTTATAAGTAGTGCTGCTGAAGCTGAAGATTGACCCACCAAAGTCATCAGACATTATTCAAGCCTAGTTACTATTCTTACTAGGCATCGATCATTACTGTCACTGAAATACAGCGTGTTCTCAATAAAGCTGATTTTCTGATTGTATCTGGTAACTAACTGTCCTGTTCTCTCTCTCTTTTCCACGTTTTGAGGTCAGCATGGTTTATTCTTTATGTCAGGGACTTTTGACTGCTTGGATGGGATGTACAGTTGATAGGGTTGACCTAAATACGTTTTTTTTTAAAAAAACCCAAAACCTAAATACAGCAGTTGATCTTGTCAGGGTGTTTTAATTTGACCTAAGGCGAAGATTGAGGCTGTTAAATCTGCTTGGTAATTGTTTGCTTTGTTGCTCCCAGTACAGATAATGATCTGAAGGCAGCCTTGCATTTCAAAGGAATGCTTTTATTGCAAGGTCAGAATTTCAGAATTATAACCAGTTGTTCTTGTTTTTCTTACAGAGAAGAGCAAGAAGAATCCTCAGCAATTCGAGTTGGTTTTGTTACTTATAACAAGGTTCTCCACTTCTTCAATGTAAAAAGCAGCTTAGCTCAGCCTCAGATGATGGTGGTCTCGGATGTTGGCGAAGTTTTTGTTCCTTTGCTGGATGGTTTCCTTGTTAACTTTCAGGAATCTCGATCTGTTGTTATCAAGTAAAGTATGATTATTCCATATGTGAATAAGATCTGGATGCTGATGATATGCATTATGCCTTTTAGTCAACTGTGATACTGGGGTTTGTGGGGTACGTGTATTTATTGCAGTACTTTAGAAGCCAGCAGATGCTTCAAGTCATGTATTTTCACCTCTGAGGCAAAGAAAAAGGGCTATCAACAACCCCCAGTGCTGAATTTGAAAGCATATTTAGGCCAGGTGTAAACCATGCATCTTCAGCTGTGCTGCTTCAGACTGGGAAGGGGGTGTGGCTGTGTGCCATGTTGCATGTTTTTCCTCTTGCAATGTGTATGACGCACACCTGGATATGATCTAAGGACTCCTAAGTCCTTACAGCACATTAGAACTCCTTAATTTGTAGATATTTTTTATTTATTGCGTGTTCCTTTTCGTCACCAGCTTTGAAGTAATGCATCTCATAGAATGTAAAAAATCATATTCTGTTTTATTCTGGCTGGAACCCTAAGAGATCAAAATTCCTGTTGATTTTTTTTTTTTAATACAACTTTGCATGGAAAACATCTTCCTGTGTGAAGACTTTGTATGTTACAAGGTATGTTTGGGAATTTTCCCAAATGGGCTAACCAGTCGAGACTGATCCTTTCCTCTTTCACAGCTTGTTGGACCAGATTCCAGAGATGTTTGCGGACACTAACGAGAGTGAGACTATCTTTGCTCCTGTTATCCAGGCTGGCATGGAGGCCCTAAAGGTGAGAACGTGCCTCTCTCTACGAGAAGCAGCTCTTGAATGAGAATAGGACTTGATAAACCGCAGAAATTCTGTTTGCTAAAAGCCAGTCCTGAGTCCTCCTACAAATCAGAATGGGAAATTAGAAAAAAAAGTCGCTGATAGTTTCCAGCACTAACGTTCTGTTACTCTAAGAGTACTTTTTTGAACTGCTTTAGTCAAAATGAGAACACTGACAAGCGTAACATCTGTTTCCAGATTTTGCTTGTTGAGGGAAACCAGTCCCTAGAGTCTATTCCACATGAAATGAATGTGGAGGAGAAGATGAGGAGCAGGAGTTGGTTTCTCGTTCAGCATTTGAGAGAAATAAAAGTGTTTAGTTACTGCAACAGAACTAGTAGGTACTCCGGATGTTTGCACAGATACCCAGTACTTGTGTGTGTGAAGGGCAGGAAGACTCAGCAGAAGATAGGATTTTGCCCTGCCTGTTCTGCTTCTGTAGACTTATTCTGCAAAACAAGATATTTATGATTATTTATGACTGAATCGGGTAGGGGGTTGGAGGGTTTCTGCTTAACTGACAAGTTCTCACAGCTTGAATACAGCTGAAAATAAATCCACAGGTCAAGATGCATCCCCGGTTGCTTTCTGTATGTCCGGGACATCCCCTAAAGTGCTGACATTTCCATGGAGCGCTGCCAAATAAAAGAATGCCACCGTGGTTCACCACAAGATTTGTAGGGGCAGAAAACAGCCAGTGGTGTTTTAAAATGGTTGATTTTTCTGTGAGCTGTGTATAAGCTGTTATAATCAGACGAAGCCAATTTTCATTTAAAAAAAAAAGATATTTTTATTTGGGTTCAATCAATTTTGGGTGAGAGGCAATAGGCAAAGCAGCGCTGGGTGCATGGAGAGCCGCAACTCTGCCACACGCACCCCGAATTTCAAAAAACCCCGCGTTCTTACACTCTTGTGTCATCGTCTTTAACCAGTCTTTCTCATCAGCTGATTGTCCTGCTCTTTTTCACTGGATCATTTGGGTTGCTGGGGTGCATGTCCTCCTCCTATTGGGTCTTTTGAAAGTTTCGAAACCTTGGTCTCTTGGCGCGCTTTTCTCCTATTGGATTTTTTTTTTTTTTTAAAGCCTCATGATCTCATCCTTTTGGCGGGCTTTTTTTTTTTTTTTTTTTCTCTCAAACAGAAATTACTTATCAGTTCTTGGTGGAGTTTTTTTTAAGGCATAGTTACATTGTTCCCATCTAATGTTAGGTGGGGTTTCGGAGACACGGTTACATTGTTCCAATCTGAATGGCCCATTTTACATTTAATTGTCTAACATTTACAGGTCGTTCAAGTGTACCATACCCGCCTTGCCCAGCCCAGCAGATTAGTTACAATAGTTTTTATTACAACACCCACCCTGCTTAATTTAGCAAATTAGTTACAATAAATTATTACAAAGCAAAGCTTGAACTTTAGGTAGATAAATTTGTTGAATCGAAAATACATAACATTTCTTAGTCTGTTTCTTAAATATTTAATTAATACCTATTTTCTTGTTATTTATTCACACCACCAGAAGGTGTGTGTGTGAAACAGACATTTGGTTACCTCTTTCATCAGTATGCTCTGCCCTAATACTTGATTTCAACAAAGCAAACTGAAGGGCTGTAATTGTAAATTTCCTTTGTTGGCTGTAAAAGCAAGCAGCTCTTAATTAAGCTTTGTATTTAGCTCAGTATTTTAAAGTTGTTACTTGTAAGGATTCTCACTGTGAATTATTAATATATATATATATATATATATACACCTGTTCTCAAGAAAACAATTCTTGTTTAAAAAGAATAAAATGGACTGTATCCCTATTTGAGATTAATTTTAAGACACTTTTAGAAATAACATACATACATTTTAGAAAATTTGTCAAAATCAACATACGTGATTGCTGATGCGTATCATGACAAATAGGTCTTTGGTAAGTTTTTTGGTTTTCAGCAGAATGCTTCCTAAAAGGAATTGAAGAAATTGGCATTCGTGATTAATGGTAACTCTGCTTGAAATATTAGGGGTGAAATTTCAGCTCTGCTGAAAGTAACATACTGTATTCAGTTGCATTTTTGCCAAAGCAAAGAGATTTCTGGTTTTCCCAGAAGAATGCCATAGTTTATTTTGAAATGTGGAACATCTTTATCTTGTGAACATCTTAAGATCTGGAGGAGAAAGAGTATGAAAACTGATCTGTGTCTGCAGTCTTGGGTTACTGCAGTTTTAACCTGGATGTGTGGTGAAGTCTGAAGCTGGAAAAGGACAGATCCCTCCTTCCTCCCTTCCCTTCACCCAGCTTCATCAGTACTTGGAGACCTCAGAACTGCTAGTCAGCTTTCATTTCACTTTGCTGTAACTTCTGGTCAGGCACCTGAACTAAGTGATCGTTGTAGGCCCCTCCCAGCTGAAATGGTCTGTTCTGTTTTGTTTGCTCCCATGAACTGTCTCAAGGGTAAGTGATATACTGGATTTTCGAAATTTTGGTAGAAAAGCTTGTTAATAGTACAAAGATGCCTCTGATACTGCTGCTGTTGTTACTCTCTTC
Organism: Athene noctua; assembly: GCF_965140245.1. Classification (NCBI taxonomy): domain Eukaryota; kingdom Metazoa; phylum Chordata; class Aves; order Strigiformes; family Strigidae; genus Athene; species Athene noctua. Next base: position 46,564,369 of record NC_134040.1, read on the forward strand.
TTTGGGTTTTTGTCAATAGTTTGTCATTCCAGTAAATTTCATCTTCTTTAATGTTAGAGTTCTAAATAAGAATAGAAAACTTGAATAAACCCGGCAGTTACTTCATATATTTGTCACAGGAGGAAATGTTCATCACAAGTTTTGCTTTCAGTGTAGATTTGAATGTGGAATCTAGAACAGGAATGTAATTGTCACTTGTCTATAAAAATGTAGTGGACACTAATGTGCCTGAACTGAAATAGTTTTTTCATTAAATAATGTTTCCTTTTAATTTTATCCCATTTAGTATTTGTACTTCTGATACTTGTTGCTTGTTGTGTAATGCTTATATCCAATTGGAAAGTCTCCAAGAGAGACTTGCCTATCAAGATTTTAGATTTGTGTGTAGAAATTGCTGTAACAACGCATCAGCCAACATATCTGTATGCTAGACTGTTACTTACTGACATAAAATTCCCAGTTTTTGTGCCTTACTTCTGTCAAGTTTTGAGTCTCTAAATTAATTATTTAGCTGTGAGGAACTCGCAGAAAGTTTACACTGTTCTGTGAGATACCGCAATGTCTTGTTTGTCTTGGCAGCAATAAATATGCCAATATGGTGTCTTTGAAACAGGCTGCAGAATGTGCTGGAAAACTGTTTATCTTCCATTCTTCATTGCCAACTGCGGAAGCACCAGGGAAGCTGAGAAACAGAGATGACAAAAAACTACTAAATACAGATAAAGAAAAGGTATTTTCTACTTCAAGTTAACAAGGGACTGCTGTTACGCTGAATTTCTCTGACAGAGCCTTGACCTTTTTTCATTTATTTTCTTTTACAAGGATGTGTTGTTTAATTATGTCATATTCCCATCCTCACTGTGCCCACGTTACGTAGGTGTATTGATACTGCCCCACAGGAACAGCACAGTCAAACTGCAGCAGAGCAGCCACTCCCAGGGATAAAGGAAACCCCCCAGCAGCAAGTAACTGCCCCCACCCAGAGCCGCTGCTGCCAGCCTGCTCAGTGATGAGGTGCTCTCCGAACGTACCGAGTGGGTTCCCTGCATACGAGTACATGGGCAGGAGCAGCACGTTTTTAATCGAATCCGTGCCTCACTGAAAACTTCCACGTCATCTTTTTTTCTTCAGGGGGGGCGTTTGGATTGTGGTTGGCTACCAACGATATCTAATGTTACGGCACTTGTGTTTTTTAATTCTGTGCAGACACTCTTCCAGCCCCAGGTGAATTCATATGAGGCCTTGGCCAGGGATTGTGTGGCTAACGGCTGCTGCGTCAATTTGTTCCTCTTCCCAAACCAGTATGTGGATGTAGCCTCTGTGGGTCTTGTCACAATGTACACTGGAGGAACATTGTACAAGTACAACAATTTCCAGGTAGGTGATGCGCCTTTCCGATAGTAATGCCTCGGGGGGTTGTTTCGCTTTCCATTTCAACGTGTGCTTTAATGTTTAACATAAAAGTAAAGTGACTCTAGAATACTTACTTATAAACTCCAGGGGATAAAATTCAAACTTAGAAATACACATCGGACTCAAATGTGTGTCTTGAAACAGTAATAAGCTGGTTGGTTTCTTAAAATTAAATCCACTTACATATGCTGACATCTGAGCAGGGAAGTCAGATACTCCTGTATATATAGATAAAAGTGCTTGACAGTGACCCCCCAAAAAGCTGTAATAACACGTGTTTAAAATGTCATGAGAATGCCTCTGGGGAGCAGGGGACTTTGTGTCAGGAGCTGACCTGCAAAAGCATTTTTTTGTGAGGTCAGCAAGGCTACTCTCTTAATTCCTAAGGCTATGCCTTAAAATCCTAGCTGGGCAAGAATGGACATTACTGGAGATGATCTGACTGAATAGAAATTCTGGATGTCCAAGCCTAGTGGTGAATTGGTGGACACCGGCAGATGTATGTTTCGGTAAACAACACAGCAATCAGCACTGTTTATCTCTTTAAAGGAGAGGAGAGATGTTAAAGGTGAAAGGAACAGATCTGATGCCGGGGGTGGGTCACAGGGAGGGGGAGAGGGCTGGGTTTCCGCTGTGATGCTGCCACCCAGTGCTGAACTGCAACTCTGGCTTCTGCTTTGCGTTTCAGCTGGATGCTGACAGCCCACAGTTCTTAAGTGACCTCAGGAAGGACCTCGAAAAAAAGACCGGATTTGATGCAATAATGAGGGTTCGGACTAGCACAGGTAATGGTGCCCGCTGGGAATGACACTAAACAGGAATGCATATGACAGTATAAAATTTTAAATAATACCATGCTGTACAGATCACCTGTAAGATCCGACTGGTTTAACTTCATTATGTACCTCTTGAAAAAAGTAATTGTATGGACTGATAAAACGCATGAATACGCCCTTCCTGTATGTGCCTCCATAACAATTGCTTTTCAAATAGGAGTAAGGCTTCTGCTCACTCTGCATGCATCTTGGATTGCAAGTTGTGTAAAAAAGTGTGGCTGCTGGACACTGGCACGTTCCCTCATTTTCATACTTGAAATGACATTGCTGTGTCTGATTTTCAAGCGTTCGTTCTTACCCCAAATGCAAGCATTTGAGAAACGGACACATGCAGAGCAGCCAAGTCAACAGCGCAGAAGGGTCTGGGTGGTCTCAGAGTCACAGCACAGCTTTGTGCTGTCAGCTTGTCCCTCTCGCCCAGCTGTCACAAAATGCCATTGGCAAGGACACCTGGTGGGACCCCCTGAGGCTGCAGATGCCTGAGGGAAAATGGTTCCGGTTTCAGTAAGCAAAAGTTACTGGCCATAAAAAGAAAGTCACAAAATTATGTCAATTTTATTTGCCATTTTTAAATAAAAGGATGTGGTTTGTTTAAATTTGGCTGTAGGCTTCAGGGCTACGGACTTCTTTGGTGCTATTTACATGAACAACACCACGGATGTAGAGATGGCAGCAGTTGACTGTGACAAGGCCGTGACAGTGGAGTTCAAACATGATGACAAACTGAACGAAGACAGTGGAGCCTTAATTCAGGTACAAAAATCTTAATTACAGATAATGATGTCATGAAATTGTGAGCAAGAACTTCTGGAGCTGTAACAGAAGTTTTGGTGTAGAACTGGTGGGAGCAGGGCACAGCACGGCACAGGCTCTGGTGACATGATACCACTAATAAAAGAAGGTTTTAATTAACTACCCAAAGGTGGCATCTTACCTTGAAAGCACACACAGCACCCCTCGTGACAATCCATGTGTTCACCTCCCTCTATGCTGCTTCTGTTCAGGGATACCAAAGTGCTTTCTAAACACTCACTGAGATCTCCTCAGCTGCTGTTTTTTCCATTTTACCAAGTAAGTTTATTTGGAGCACAAGATTCATTACTACTTACATGGAAGGTGTTGTTGCTGTGGCAATCCTTGTGGCATCTCTGTTCAAGAGTGGTTCTCTGGTGCCAAATGTGACTCCCCCCCACGGGCTGTGACACCCACCAGCAGCAGTACCTGCATGCTCAAAGTTCTCCCTTGCCAGCTGCCTGCCAGCTCCCTCCTGCTCCCAGCACGCAGGTGCTCGACTGAAGCCACAGAATTATCTAAAGTTTTTATTTCTGCTCTGCTTGGCTTGTAACTTGCCCCTATAAATACATTTCCTCGGCCAGCAGTTAACCCCTGTACAAGTACAGCACTGTCAAACTCCTGCCTGGTGGGTGTCCCTAGAGCCATGGTGCTGCAGTGACAGGGCTGTGTGTGCCCTGGAGACGTCGCTCCTGCAGCTCCTTCATGTGAGAAGAGGCACTTGTGGTGGGCTCTAACACATGGCAGACCACAGCAGCTTGGAGCCTGTGTTTGCCCTGCAGCCTTTGCATCGTACGTTGTATTAAAGTATCAACATTATACTGAAGTAGAATTGGCAGTCATAAGGAAATTCTTAAATTACACCCTCAATTTTTAGTATCTAAGCCCACGGTAGATGCAAGATACAGGGGTTAGCAGGACCCCCTGTCTCAATTCATAAGCAACTCATGTAAAAAGAACCACTCAACTTTTCAAGACTAGGTTGTGCCAAGCCCTGCCGTGACGGGCAGAGCGTTTCTCAGCAAGCTTCACGTGTCTTGTGTGGCGTCTCTTCAGATACATTTATTTGAACTGTTCAAGTATTATACAGCTACAAAGTAGGATTTAAAAATATGCAATCTCTTGTTTTCAGATGATACCACCAGTGTGTAGCAAATGAGTAATAAGCCTTTCAGTCATTATTTTCTATAATTTTAAGATTAGTACCTTTTATAATGTCTAATATAGTTCCATAAAAAATACAGGTATGTATGTTGGGTCTGTAGATGACAGAAGCACTGAAGCAGCACTGCAAGGCTAGCCTGTCTTCAGAAGTAACTGTGTGCATTTTTATGCACAAAGTAGGAGGCTGCTGCATGACAGAAGCTTTGTGCTTTAAACTAAGTGGTAATTTGTGCCTCTGTTGCAGTGTGCTGTCCTTTACACATCAATAAGCGGGCAGAGACGACTTCGCATACACAATATAGGTTTAAACTGCAGCTCCCAGTTAGCTGATGTCTACAAGACCTGCGAGACTGATGCACTTATCAACTTCTTTGCTAAGTCAGGTAAAGTTGTAACAGACTGATTTTGCTTCCTTTTTTACTTTGAGGTGGAGGAAGAGGAGGGAAACGGAGCTGAAGTGGGAAATCATGGTTTGTAACTTGCTGCTCCGAGCCTGAGAAACTCCTGAAGTAGTAGAAAGTTGAAAAGACAAGTGTTACTTTAATGGCAGTATGTCTGAAATATGTAATGCTTGTGAAGGGAGCTGGACACGTGCAGGGCATGGTAGAGGAAATGGATGTCCTGTCACAGCGCTGGGTGGGTGCTGGGGGTTTTACTGGGGCAGATGAATAAACGTCCTCCAGGATGCTGGCTGCAAGAGACACAAACACGTAGCCATAGGCCTCAGATCAGTAAAACTAGAAGCAAGCAGAATATAGATACTTTTAAGAAAGAGCACACGTCCATCTTCAGCATGCTCTTTTATTGTTCTGTGTTTGTAGCTTTTAAAGCCATTCTGAGCCAACCACTGAAGATGGTCAGAGAGATCCTGGTGAATCAGACAGCTCACATGCTGGCGTGTTACAGGAAGAACTGTGCCAGCCCCTCAGCAGTCAGCCAGGTAAAACACACCTGAATGCTGCCCTCCCCCAGCCAGGCTCTGCAGCAGGTCAGTTCCCACCCCTGCAACATCAGCAGTGCCAGAAAGGAAAACCTCAAGACAGACTTTTTTTTTTTTTAAATATAATTAGTTGACAGGTGGGATTTAGTGGTAGCAATTACAACACATGGAGGCTGTTGTTCCAGAACAAAGGGCAGTGCCAGTGAGGAAACTGATGATTATATTCACCCAAAGGAGCTTAGACAGCCTTTTCCTGTCTTCAGGAATCATGTGCTGACTCACAAAACTTTCCTTTTTTTCTTCTTGTTAGTTACCATTCTAATTTTTGACAAATAAGACAATGTCAACAAATGGAAACATCATTGTATCTTAATGGACAATCTGAACTTGCATGTCGTGTGCAGAGTGCACTGGAATGAGAAATACCTCATGTCTAGATGGGGCCGAACTCCTGGGGGAAAAAAAATCCATGGTGATGTAAAGTAACATCTATTAACTAAGTCAGTCCTTTATTTACCAAAGGGCTGTAAGAAGCTCTAGGAACCTGATTACTTCTAGTCCACACTACTTGAAAATTCTCTCAAGACATCTCTAATTTCAGCCTGTTCTTTTATATATTCAGAATATTTAGGGAGGTCTCACTGAACCAGCAGGAAGGTGTTGTCAAATCCTTTCAGCAGCTGTTTCTGACAAGTCTTTTTTTTGTTTCAAACAAACACCTAAAAATGGCTGAACTAAATCCAAATCCTGTAAGCATTTGAATGTAACTTCCATTTCCCTATCTCCTTGAGATTTTGAGGCACCCTAAGATAACAGGAAGGGTTGACTGTTACTTTTTGAATGACAGTTGGCAATTTTGTGCATTAATGCTGATGTTAATAGGAAGGCTGAAGGACTCCAACAATGTTAGAGGCATTTGAGTTAGTTCCTTTGATCTCCTTTAAACTGTATTTTCCAATTCTTTCTTCTTCCTATGGATTAGAATTATTAGCACATCCCAGTTATATGACTTAAACTTCCTTATGCGACTCCCCTGTACTTTAGTACCTAAAACTGAGCATGGGTTACAGGGAGATGACAGTATCCGAGACAACTACTGCGGTCTGTAGGTTTCTGTTGGATTCTTATTAAATGCATTAACTGTTCAGAGCTGTCACAGCTGGTTTGACACAGCACATATTAAAAAGTTTTTCTAGTTTAATCAAAGAAAACAAGCAGGCATTTATTTCAGAGTTTGAAAGTGCAGTGCTCATTCCCCAGCACATGGGCTGTCTCAAAGACCAAGTGCTCTCTGCCTCCCAGCTCATCCTTCCGGATGCCATGAAGGTGCTGCCAGTGTACATGAACTGCCTGCTGAAGAGCTGCGTGCTCACTGGGCGGCCAGAAATTCCCACGGACGAGAGAGCGTACCAGCGGCAACTGGTCACCTCCATGGGGGTGGCTGACACCCAGTTATTCTTCTATCCCCAGCTTCTGCCACTTGTGAGTATGTTGTTTGCACATTGTCTCCTTTTCAGTAAAACTGCTTCCAGTATGCTGCGGTTTTATAGTTGTGCAGATGCAGGAAAGATTCTGTCTGCTGGGCAAGTGTTACGCTGCCACGCTGGAGTACATTTTTACTGTGAGGGAGTTGCTAGATGAACTGAAGGAGTGTAATGGAAAATGGGGAATTGGCATTATCAGTCGTTGACATCAGCATCCTCAAAGAATCTCACTGTACTTTTAACAAGGTTTTTGCCCAGGCTAATGAAAGGTGCCAGCTTTAAGATCAACACTGGTGTGGAAGTGTCTCCCCACTTATGGCAAGTGTTCTTTTGCACACATTGTGTTAATTGACAAAGAAGAGGCTTGATTTCCAATTCCTCTAATCTGGAAAGGAACCACTATGATGTACTGAACCTTTCAGTATCTAATATAATTAGAGTATCTAATTAGAGAACCTTTTCAGTATCTAATTAGAGCTTTAGTCACCTCGAAGGCACCAAGTCTACAACTCTTGCGTACTCTTGCCCCTCAGCACAGCCTGGATCTGAAGAGCGACAGTGTCCCAGCTGCTGTCCGCTGCTCTGAGGAACGTCTCTCGGAAGGAGGGGCCTTCCTGCTGGCCGATGGTCTGAGGGTGTTCCTGTGGCTGGGCGTCAGCGCGCCCCCAGAGCTCATCCAGGGGCTTTTCAACATGCCGTCCTTCGCGCACATCAGCACCGAGGCTGTGAGTAGATGGAGACTTACGGTTTGGTAAGACCAGACTTAACTGGAGAAAAGTGAGGCAGATTTTCATCATTCTACTAAAAACCAGAAATAGGTGACCAGCAGGAGGTGTTAAGACACACCAGAAGTGTCTTAACAGATGTAAAACTAATGAGCTTTTATAATCAATGTTTACAGGAAAGAAGCTTTCACAACATTTTTAAACCTTCTTAAACTTTAATCTGCAACAATAAAGCCCTATTGAATGCTTACTGCTAAAATTGGAATAAAACACTTTGTGATAGTTACAAGTTTCTCCCAATAATGAATTTTTACAGCATGATTATTTTGAACTGAAAAATGGCTTAGAGGGATGTGTCTAAGATGACAGACATTTTTGTGAAGGAGGTGGCATTTCCCAGTTTAGAATGGAATCCACAGTTAACTTGCATCATAAATACCTGCACCTAGTTTTATATGGATTCGTAGGAGATGTGCCTGGCATATAACAGCCTGCCCTGCTTTCTTTCTAACAGACATCACTGCCTGACCTGGACAATCCCTTTTCTAAGAAACTGAAGTCAATACTGGAGCACATCCAGAGCCAGAAGCCCTATACCATGAAGGTAACTTTTCTCTGCCTCAACTCATTCCTCATACCTGTCTAGAACACCACTGGCTTTGACAAAAACATACTGGTAGCTGTAAAAGGTTTTACGTATCAGGAATTCTCCTGTATGTTACTGAGTTCCAGCATGCATTGCAGATTTGCAGAGCTAGTCAAGTCTAAAGGTTACTGTTTTATTCTGCAAACCTTAACTCACACTATCTCTCCTGTATTCATAAATGCAGCTACAGAAATGTGGAGATTCATTAGTTTGGGGGATTTCCCCCCTTCCTGTCCCCTACACAGATGTCTCTCTTCTCTTTTCAGCTGATCATAGTGAAACAACGGGAGCAGTCAGAGATGCTTTTCCGACAGTTCCTAGTAGAAGACAAAAGTATTTATGGAGGTGCTTCTTATGTGGATTTCTTATGCTGTGTTCACAAAGAGATCTGCCAGCTGCTCAGTTAAGGAAACTCAAGTATAATTTATAATTTGTCAGTTTGTTCTTGATTTTGCAAGAGGGCCAGGCCTTGGTGCCTGAAGGCGGGCCCACAGCCCCACCCTGCCTGGGCATTCTGCTGTGCTGCTGTCAACCTTTTCTGTGCTCTCTTTGTACAGTTTCATTTCACAGCACCTCTCACTGAGGCTTTAGCTTACTTATTAAGCTGTAGAGTAGGAAGTTCTGCACTCAGGTACTCAACTTCTGGGAGTCCTGACTCTTCCTGTAAGTGAACTACCAGATTTCAAACAGTTCTTAAGAGCATATGGTATCCATTTATTAAAATATAATTTAGAAAACACTTTTAATTATTCCTTTTGCTAGTCTTAAGTTGTACAGGAGCCAGGAAAGATGCTAAAGTGGAAAAAAAAAAAACCCAAAATCAAAACACTGCTTTTTCTAAGTGAGGGCAGACAGTTCAATCAGACTTGCAGTAATCATGTAATTCAGCATGAGGACTTAAGTCCTTCATGTAAACCTGAGCTCTAAAAACCAGTCCCCTTTTTCCTTGAAGGGACAAGCCTTGCCCTCTACAGAAATAGAGCTCTGGGTAACCTTCCACACCCAGGGTTATGAAGGACACAAAAATGCCTCAGTTTATAACTGGACTTAACAATAATGGACCCCATGAAGAAGAGTAATCAAACAATTCTGCTACATTTGGCAGGTAAGACTAGAGAATTGTACCGTAAGTGTGGCATTAAGGGCAGGGATTAATTTAGCATACTATTTAATTACACTTTCAAAATATACTGTTAGCAAATGTTCTAAATAAAACCTAACTGGAATATTCCCAATACAACTTTGATAAACATCTGTCCCTCCAGATTTCAGTGGCAGGTCAACTGTAAGACAGTTGACACATTAACCAAAGGTTATTTGTGGTGCTATAAAAATAAAGCCTCTTGCTTAAAACCTGTCCTCTTACAAGTGACCTCCTCTCACATGACTGATTTATTCAACAGTCACTGCTTTGAAAAATAAGCCTCTGCTAATATGAATATTTAAGGTAGAATTTAGAAAGCCAGTCCGTCAGAGCTGTTCACCACAGATATACTTCATCAGGCTGTCTGTATCTTTAGGACCAATGCCTCTGCATGGGAGGTTCAAACTTTTTTAAACTTGAGATGCAACTGTTACAAAAATCAGTGTTTCAAAGAAAGCAAAAGTCCTCAAAAGTAAGGGCAAGAGTTGGACCTCATTAAAAAAAAAGTGCCTTTAACCATGTTAGGTGTATCCTTGTGCATTGACAAAGTAGGTGGCTATATTACAAACGGATCCTCAGACTGATGTCAGCTGCCAAGATGTGCACTTTTTAGCTGAAGATGTTACCCTGTAAAAAGTATTTGTTGCCATTCCAAATGAGTGTACTTTGTAAAATGACACCAGCAACTCTTATGTGTAAAGAAATAAGCAATTATTAAATACAATCACTGTGTGTGTTTATTCTTTTGTATACTAAGTGCTCTTAAGTTTTTTATGCTGTCAGCCTCTGCCACCTCTTCACCAGCAGCACCTACAACAGGTATCCCAGGTTGCTACAGAGGGGGGTTGGAAACCACACCTCCTCCCCCCATCCTTCCTTGCAAGTGCAGTAAGACAGTGTAAGAAGTTTGTTACAGTGACTTCAGGAGCCAGGGAACATGGCAGAGTTAAATTAGCAACAATGATACCTACCCCAGCATAAGCAATGCCCTGCATCCAATAATCAGCAAAGACCACTGTAGGTCACCTGTACAGCCAGGGAAGCTTATTCTGCATTACAGAACTTCCAGATTTTCAGTGTCAGCATTGCCCCTGGTTGTGCCAGAAGTCTCATGGAAAAAAAAACAAAACAAAAACAAACCTTTCCAAAAGATGCAGCAGTTCTCACAGAGTAAGGCAGTGTTTGTGCCCAGCTGCTGAGGGAAGCTCACTTCAACCACAACAAATGAGTTTCCCCCCTGAGGCAGGAAGGTGGTGAGCTGCTCCCCCAGGCAGCTCCTGCCTCAGCTGTGCTTGCTCAGCACCCATTTCCTTACCTCGTTCCTGGTGTTTGCCAGCAGATCCTGTGCATCTTCTACTTGGTCAGTTCAGGCCATGTGAGCAACACGGACCTGCTGCTTTGGGGCAGCCTGCTCTACACCTACAACTGTGGAGCACATGCCTACCTGCAAAGCCTTCTGACAGCCAGGATTCCAGGCACAGAGGTGCTGTTCAGAACAAAGCTGTAGTAAGACAGAGCTGTTAATACGCACACAGCTAATTCATCCGAGCGCTACCCTTTTACATACAATTAACTCTGCCTTCATTAAGCCACTATAATGGCTGAACTGGCACCAAGATACAGACATGCTGATAGAGCAGCTCTTGCAGCAATCATAAAAGTTCTCACACAGATGTACCACAATTCTTGGCTCCAGCATAAACAGCAGGACTGTGACACAACTCAGATTTACAGTAGTTTGGCCTTTTTTGTTTTTCTTTTCTAATTGCTGTAATAATTCTCCTCTAAATCGCTTCATGTTTCACCACAGACATCACCTACCACTTCCTTCTTCCTCCTTCATGATAATGACCCTATTAGTTCCTAAGTTGGCCCTCATCCTATTGCACTGGGCCACTTACTTCCGTTTACTTATTTCTGATTCTGGAAGAAGAAATCATTTTACTTCTGAATACAGAAACAGTGGGTCTCATGATCTATCACTTCCAATTAATCTATCCTTAAGAAGCCATGATCAAGAAACAAGACTTAGAATCATTTTCAATGTAATGGGCTCAAAGCAGTCATTTATTCTTTTCTAGAGTGCATTCTGGATATTTAATCCCTTGATTTAACGCCATTTAACTTCCACCGCCAAATCAAAATTGGTTTTTAGTTTGCAGCCTGAATGCCACTCCACTGAACAATGCGTTCAGTATCTACAACAATGGTGCTGCGCTGGAGAGGCCCTGCAACAAACTTGCACAGCACAGCCACCATCTCAGCCAACCTCAGGTAACCGGCGGTGTCAAAGACAAGAGAATTCTCAAGCTGATGGCTGGATTTACACACAATGACTTACAGGAGACCGATGTCTTTGAAATCCTGAGTATCTTGTCAGTCCAGTGGTCAAATCCTTCACCTAATTCGTACAGGGTCTAAGATATCCAAAGTACTATAAGCATCTTCCAGAACAGAAAGACATGACAAGATCTAGACAGGCATCCCAGACCAGATTGGTGGCATTATGCATTTATTAAAATTGGAAAGGAAGAAACTTGTTAGGCTTTTTATCTTCAAGGAGAGCACACTCAAATTAAGTCTTCATTTACTTGTGGTAAATGAAATATTCATCATTCACTGATGATAATGTTATCCTCCTCCTGTTAAAGTGTTACAACTGAGAAATTAACTGACAACCGGTAATGAAATTAAAAGCTTTTCATCTCTAGACACTGTTTTAGATACGGTCCAAATCAATAGCGATTAAAAAAAGTTGAGCACATGTTTTTACTGTATAACTGGGTAGGGGGGAGGAATAGAGTCTCACTACAGTATTTTCTAAGTATCATCTCCACCACCACAAGTGTGTGACACCAGGCCTTGGGGTACACAGGCCCATGCTACTGTCTTACCTGTACAGGCCAGCTCTCGCTGTGGAAGCACCACCTTCACATTACAACCAGCAGGTGTCTGGCTGCAGAGGACATGCAGACAGGTCTATTTCCTTGTCCGTTAACCTCAATTTAGAAAGTAAGGTCAGTTGCTTGTTAACAACACCCACATTACACCTCCCTGGTGAAGCTGGCCCATCTGGAGAGATGTAATCTAACACTCTCTGGAGCAGTGTTCTTTTTTTCCTTACACTACTTTAGCTATTTCAGCTTTGAGGTAAAAAATGAGAAACCTAACTCTGCACGTTCAGAGGGATTTTATTTGGTAGAATTTTATTTTTTTTTACAAGACCACGTGCAATTAATTTCCCAAGTCACTGAAGTCTTGAGCAACACCCAAACTTCTGCACAGTGATACAGACACACATGTCAACCAGTTCCGAGTCTCCTCTTCTATGCTAAGAGTAGCCCACACACTGACCTACCAGCTATGGACATAATTAAAAGAGGGAAGTGGGAGTTAACATTTTCTACTAACTGAGAAAAGAAGAAAAATGATTTGTCACTGGCACAAAAGTAACCTTCCTAAGGTTAAAAGCCTCCAGTATTTACTTTTTGAGTAAGACCAGGATTAGGGCAAAAATCAGGAAAAAGTTTCCTTACTGCGGTGTGAGACTCCTGCCAGATGCTGTCCCTGGCAGCCTTTGGCAGACAGCACCCAGAGTCAGGCGCACTACCCTTAACACACCCCTCCCCCACATCCACCCCCTCTTCAGGTGGGGAAAGAGGACACAGGAGGAAACAACATGTAATCAACAGGTGAGTTTCATCAGCGCTTCAGCAGTCCCTCAGTACACTAGCAAGGCCACGAAGTTGACCAGCGCCTACAAAAATTTCTGTGTGAAGGTTTCATGCACCAAAAGAACAGTTACTGCTGCGCTGGCACAACAGCAGGGAGGAAACCAGACTAAACTCAGCAATTCCAAAACCTCAAGGGGAACAAACCCACATTAAATATTAAGAAAAATGTTTCAACGTCAGTTTTGATAAACAAGTTTAATAATCCACTAGTTTACAGGACAGTTATTTAAAAGCTAGGCTCCAAAGGAGAAACAATATGAGACCTAAAAGCCAATTTTCCAAAATCCACACCTAAGACTTTGAGACTCCAACAGCCAGGTTTGTTCAGTATACCAAGTACTGACCAAGAAATTCAGAGGTTTTTGCTTTCAGTGGTTTTGCTAAAAACAAATATTGTACATACCAAACTGAATCGCTTTCATTTCGCACTGTACTCCGGAGCTGATCACCAACAGTCTAGTTCCAGTGTGCTTAACGTTCACAGGCAAAGTAAAACTCTCCTTTTGATTACTGGGCCCTCACTACACAGGTGATTATTTTGAGGACAGACTCTCCCTTATGCCACTGCCCCTTCCCAACATGACCTCCAGTGAGGCCTTTCTACTACTTAGGCTGCAATTGCTCGGCAATAAAGCTGGTTTTCCCTACCAAAGAACAAGGCTATTATGAACAGACGCTGGGTGAAAACCCCTACTCAAGAAGCAATCCATCCCTATGGAGAAGTTCTGGACCACATATAAATGCACAACTTCCTGCTTTCTGAGAAGCAAAACACAGGACTGCACAGAACTGCTACTCTGCCCACGACAGATGTGAAAAGGGCGTGCACACACACCACAAATGAAAGATAAATCTGTTCCCTATTCCCAGGAATAATTTGGGAAATTTAAACCAAATAAAAAAAAATAGAATTCTATTTACTCCATTTGCTCCTTGGTTTCAGAGAAGTTAAAATAGGTGTCAGTATAGACACAGCACTTTTTCTTCCATGAATGAGAGAGTAAGTCTGCCATGGCCATGCAGTCAGAACTGCATTTCATGCCCACTCCAGCACAAGTAACCCAAGTCAGTCCAAACCTGAACCTCAAAGAGGAATCCCTGTTTTGGAGAAAATAACAGTTAATAAAGCCCACACCTTTCAAGTTTCATAAGGGAAGAGAAAGTATCTTCAGTTCAATCGTATCTGTGGTTCTGAAGAGATGGCTCCCTCTGCTTTGACACGCAGCAGCTGGCAGGAGGCTATGCGGGACCTTGCCTGTGGGGTGAAGTGACGTGCCAGGCTGGGTGCAGACTGTCGCTGCTTGCACCAACACCAATTTTAAAAGTCGTCTAGCTTGAGTCCCCAGAATAATTCACTTCAGCAAAAAAAATACTAAGAAAAAGATTCAGGGATGAGGCACAAGACCGAGGGAAGAAGCAACTGCCTAACAGTCATCAGCGGGTGGGGAAGCCTCCTCTGTGGGTACCTCCACGTCCCCCTCTGAAGCCACCCCTCTCACCCCGGAAGTTAGTTCTGTTCCTCTCTCTGCCCCTTTCTCCTCGGCCTGCCGAAGTCCCTCCTCTTCCTCCTCCCCTTGGCGCACCACCTCCCCGGTCAGACTTGGACTTGGGTGGTGGTGACTTGGGCCGAAGTCTCTCAATCTCTTCAGTACAGCCGGTCAGGTGGGAATTTGGAGCTGTGAAGTATGAAGAATATGTTTCTGCATTGAAATTGCTGTTTGTGAGGGTGGGTCCTACAGTCAGCCAACCTAGGGAACAAAACCAGAGTCAACCAAAGCAAGAGCAAACTTCATGCTTCAAGGCCATTACGGTCTTTTCCTAGTAAATGAACACTCAAGTGATAGGGACAGACACTTGTCTACACACACATCACCTGTATTGAATGGAATGAAAAAGTCACCCCTAGGAAAGCCAAAACCCTTGAAAAGTTAAGATTTTAGTTTGATATTTCTAAGGGTTGTTCTTCTGGTTTTTTATTAATTACACATGGCTATGGGAACATTCAGGCTGTGGTTTCACAAGACCCCTTCCCCCTCCTTCCTGCTTGTTCCTACACCACAACATTCTTTTCAAGCCCCTCTGGGACCAGACTAAACCAGATCAGTAAATTCATCTAGTTTAAAAACAACATCATCCTCCTCTTTTTAAAGGGCAATTTAACTTGAATTAGGTAATCATGTCTCCAGAAATCAGTTGTGTCAGTGAAGCCAAGAGCACAGCATGCTGCAACTACATATCTAAAAACAATAAAATAAAAATTCCGTTGAAGCCCATGTGATATGAAAAACAGAGCTTAAAGAGTTAAATTACCCTATTTATGCCCAAATGTTCAGTGGGCACTTCAACTTCACCAAGTGATTCAAGGCAGCCAGATGTTTAAAACAAGCACCCTCCTGTTTCTCCATATAATGAGCTAAAGTAGTGTTTGGATCAAAAATGTGGCGCAGGCCACTTAAAAATACCAGTGGGAATGTATTTTTCAGTTGTATCATATTAATGAAGAAAATCAACAACATGCTTAAAAGGAAAACAAGAATTAAAAAAAAAAAAGATCAGTTCTTTAACACTGTTCTCTTTACTTGATTTCTGCAACATTTACTTTGCTTCCTGCACATTTAAAAAAAAAAAATAAATTAAAATGTTAGGTTTTCATACTTCACTGAGCACTGTGAGGATCTGTGATGAGTACAGGATTTAAAGTACGCAATGCAATTCCAGGATAACCACCAAATTTAAAAGATACAGAAGTTCGTGATCCTGTGGGACATTAATGTGTAATAATTCACCTACAACAGCCCTGAAGTAATACCTGAACAATGCCTTTCTACAGAAGGCCCCCTCCACACACACACACCAGTAACCAAGAGAATTAAGACTGACATCATCATTAAAGCCAAAGGCCAGTCAAAGAACAGGAATGGCAATATAGTCACTTGGTATGAGCAAGAGAGAAACACAACTTGAAATTTATTTAGGTAGCTTACTGCTTGCAGCTTGTATACCAATATACACCCTAACCCAACTGCAATAAAAGAATAAGCAACTTTTTTTTTTTTATATCCTAAGTATTAGCATTCACATGCATCAAATGAGGCCATGGATGGACTCGTATCTGTTTCTTCACTATCATCCAAACTATTAATCTCTATTTAGGGAAAACAGCATTACACAAAACCACTAAATGAACCTAAAGCAGCTATAGCACTTGCCCCACTCACATCGCCCCCACACTTATTTTTGAAAAGCGCATACTGCTACTGTAACTTGTTCAGAGACCAACACTGGCAGTACCACCAGTATGTGAGGAGTGACTAAACTATCCCCAACTTGAAGTCTGTCGTTGGGCAATTCAAGCATTCACGGGCAGTTGAAAAAAGCTGGACTGTTGAACTGTATTTCACATTAGGCTTTAGGGCAGAAGTGTCATTGACAACAGATACAAAAGTCTAAAAAAGTGTCAAAAGAGATTTTATTCTTCTAGTCTGTACTCTCCTTCATCACGTACACACAACAGATTGAAAGGCCTGACCATTGAAACAAATAAAATGCAGTTATCTTCAATCTGATGCACATATTTCTATGCATTTTTTTTTAATCACATCAGATGCAGCATCCAGTGTAAAGACACTGGGTCTTCAGACACTGACAACAGGGCCAGCACTAAGCTCGTAGGGATTTAAAATCAGTTTTGAGGAAGAAATCATGCTTCTGAGAAGCATACACACAGGGCACATGGGGAAAAAAGAAATTGCAACTGAGTTTTATTCTATTTACTGTTGAATTAAACACGTGAACAGTCAAAAATACTGGTTAATAAAAACCTTTCTTTAAGAAAATTGATAGAATTGATAGTTGTCATAGACTGTCCAAGCAACCCTCTTTTGTGACTGACAGACCTTCACATAAACCAAAAATGTATCTCCTTGAGATCTACTGCCTGACCTATGACATAGATCTGGAAACCTCTTTAGGACACTGATATGAATTTACAAGCAGAGAAGTCCGCTACTCTATCCTGCACATGATAAAGACATTTCTATTTTTAGAGCTAGTGTGAAGTTTACTTCACTGTGAAGTCAAAAACCAGAAGTTTAATAGAAAGGAAACAAATATGAACTTAAAAAGACAGAAATTATACATTTCAGTATTCCAGTAGAACACTGAATAATTTCAGTATTTATCATCAATTAGAGATAACATGGAAAAAACAAAAGCATGAAGGTCTTACTATCTGAGCAAGTGTTTTCTTCCAAAAATTAGTATTTATAAACCAAAACTTAACAGTAAGCAGCATTAAACTGTATTTCTGACTTGGTTTTGCTCCCAGACATCATCATAATAATAAAAATTATAACCTAACTGTAATACCACTTAAGAGGGTTCTAGATGATGCACGTGCAACACAGGCTGATGAACCAGCCTAAGACAGACATTCTTGCTAAGAAAATACACATGTGAGTTCTAGCAAAATTTTCTGCTGTTTGATCAAAGACAGAATGTTAACTAGAGCAGAAGTCACTTTGCTATTGTCACAGTGCTGGGAGAGCTGTCAAGTGATGCCACAATCACTCTGTTGCTGAACATTAGTCTGGCTAGTTACCCAAGAAGGGGGGTAGGAAACCTGGGAAACATCTCCCTCTAGTAGATTTTCTTACTCCTGATTAGATTTCCACCATGGAGAAGTCACCAAGAAAGCTCATCTGGCTTTCTGTGGTATCATAATCCCATGGTGGAGAAATGGGGGTACCTGCACAGTTATATACAGAAATAAAGCCACACAGTCGCTACAAGTCCTGGCAGAGAACCATGCATTAGGATTAACCATTACTGCCACAGCTTCCATCAAAAGTCCCCATTAAGTGGCCTCAGATGATGAGAAAGGGTTATTAAAGTAAATTAAAATTTAACTATTTGACAAAAATAAATGTTGTTACCTGGTCGAATTGTACTGTCTCGTCCAAAAAGATGAAGACGTCGTCGTCCAAGGCAGAAATGCTCAATGATGTGAAAAATCTCTACAGGTTTTTCTATGTTGCCAATTTCGGGCTCTTCTGTGATGATGAGGTCAATATCAACATTAGCATGGATGAAGTCACCGTCTGTACTGCGACGCACAGTTCCTTTGATGCCCATGAGGCAGTGCTCCTACGCACACAGCACACATAAGAGCACCTGTCACAAGCCGCACATACTGCTACAGCACAGATGTCCGTGGTTTGGGCACAACAGAGAGAAAAAGAAATTCTAGGCAGAGCAGATCCTGCTCTTATACAGAGAAATGTCTGAAGCACAAACTAGAAGAACAGAAAAGGCTGGAGCTACCAAAAGAGCCTTTTGACAACAAAGCAGAGAGCAGTTTAAGCTATCTGACTTGATGAACTACACTACAAATAGAGGCTGAGATAAGGTATTTGGACTTCTTCAATTACAGCAGTTAGAGCTTTAAGTTGGAAAGGCTGGGAAATCACCACAAGGAGAGTACAAGGTGATGGCAAGTGTAAGGGAATAGTTATTAAATATGAATAATACTTCTATCAGCATTCTGATCCTAACTTTATTCATACAAATAATTTTCAAAGTTCTCAGTCAGTGAAAATAAGATGTACTTTTTCACATTGTGTTACAAAAGTAGCCTTCATCCTCAGATTCATTTCTAGAAGGTATCACTGCATCAAAAAAGTAAACCCACTATCAAACCGTCAGTGCACTCTCAGACAACTCCATCAGCATTAAAAATGTTCTTTAACTGCAATATGCATTGCTTTCCTCTAAAAACACTGCTGTAGATTAATTTAAGTGACTAGTATGTAGAATCTGTGAATGAGGAATCACCATAATTGGTACAGGATGAAAAGAGGGTTCTACATATTCATTTCAGAGTTCTGTTTCTGCGAATATTAAGCTCAGATAAGTGATTTTCCCAGTATCATAAAACACTGACTCACTAAGCGCCACCAGATGGCTCTAAAAAAAGTTGCAGACGAGTATGTAATCATTTCCAGGTTTTTGGCAAGAGTTTTAAGAGTTAGTGAATAAATATGAAAGGCAAAATAGGTGACCTATCAAATCTACGCAATTGGTCAACTGCACCCAAGCTACACGGTTTTTGGACCTTAAATTTAACTAAAGGCAGAATACTGCTAAGCAAATTACCCATCAAACAAAGCCTCATATACAAACACATTTTATTTTCTTAACACCTGGAATGTCATTCATTAGTACCTTAGATTCTCTAACAGGTGGCAGAGCATAAAGCATCCATCCAGAGATACGCCTAAACTAAATGTGATAGGAGAGCATTTGCTGTTGCAATCACTGGTAAATACATCTTGCACAAGAGACTATTAATTTAATCGGAATAAGCTAGCTCAGTTTTCAGTGTTTATTAGAGATAGTGACCTCACCCCAACCCTTGCTCAATAAACAGAGAAATTCTCCAATACCAGAAACTATTCTCCTCTGTTAAACAAAGACATAAAGTCCCCCCCAAAATCCTTCTGTGTTAGTTTTAACCTCCCTCATGAGTGAGCTGCACATATTTGCAATACTATATGCAATAAACATACAGTATTTATACTTTTAAATATTTATAACCAATACAACACACTTTCAAACAAACTTCAGATTAATGTAAATGCAAGTCAAAGAAAGATTCCAGATATCTTAAAGGGAAGTTTATATTCCTAAAAAAATAGCAAATCTGAGACAGCATTGAGGATGTTTAATATTAACGAAAAATTAATGAATGTGAAATGAGTCCTGATGTTAATGACACTTTGATTTATTAAACAGTCAGCCAACTCTGTGTCTTCAGTAGAACTGCCAGTTACACCCACATATACCCAAACCAACTCTTTATTAACCCCATCTACATTTTTCTGATTTTTGAGTAACATACATTAAGTCTCTTAAATCAGGGTACTTTTTCTCTCTGCACCTTCTTCAGACATCCTTCACAATACATCCCTAAGAAACTGCTTAATTCAAACCAGGCTGACTGACTGTCACCTGTGCATTACAGTCACCTTCAGGGAGTCCAGAGATGCTGACTGAGCTGTGGTGCCTAACAGTCCCCTGTCTGATTCAAGCTCTGGGCAGATACTTGCGTGGGTGCATTTAGAACCACTAGCCAGACTTCCAGAGGTGATTTTTATGACAAATCAATTTAGAATTTATAGTTTTTAAGATTTCCCTTGACATTAAATTTAGTCAAATTCTACTGCTCAGTTTAGTTCCATTCAAAAGGTGTTCCTCTGCCAGAAAGACTTCTCCTGTAACCTGGAAAGGAGCAATACAAAAGGTATTGCTGACAGACTAACCACCATTCACCCATAACTGAGAACAACCCAGAAATCAAAACACTGCAATGTATAGTAACATTTCCTATTCAGTTTCCATCTTCCCTCTCAGGATTTCATTCTTGTTCCACTGATCTATGAGCCCTCCTCAGCTACCTACATTTCAATAAGGCTCAAATGTGCATCACAGTTAGAGGACTACAACAGAAATTTACCAAGCAGTGTTAAATGTAGATGAAACTTCTGTACCTCACACTGACTAAAGTCAGGAAGGGGACAGAAGTTCACTGTTCATCCTAGGATTATGTTTATTTTCATATAACATGCTTTCCAGACCATTAACTCTGAAGTCCTCATGTCTGCTTTCCTGAAAGCATGTCACCAGCTGCTGTGGAGCACCAGGTGTTTCATTAGCACTGAGAGACAGGATGGGAACAGAGGAAAAATTGAGCCAAACCTTTACCTTGGTTCTTTGGAAAACAGCCTTAGGGTCTAGAGTCTTGGTCTTTCCAGGATTGTTCTTATTTGTTTTAATCCAACAAATGTCCTCACATCTTCTGTAACCCCATTTGCGTAGACACTAAATATTATAGACAGATAAAACGGTTCACACTACACCAAAAACTTAAGTAATTTAACCTGAACACTCAGATGATAGGTACCTCACTTTTCTTAAAGCATAGCTGGAGTAGAAGTTTGTCACAGGTGAATGAAGCAGTTTACTGGCATGACTGCACTCTGTTTAGTCAAGCTGACCCCAACTCCCCCCTCAAAAAAAAAAATCTAACCACTCCACAGATCTCCTGTGGAACTCAGCACTTTTTCCTACTGACACAAATTTAATCAAAATCAGTCTGAGTGACATAGTGATCAGCTGCCTTGGCCCTCTTTCCACTAATACCTGTACTCTGGTAGCTGTTCACATCAATGTAAAATTATATAAATGGGAAGGTAAATAGCCAAAAGCCTTTGCTACCATTTTGTGGTTTTGCATGAATATGTAAAAGACAAAAAAAAAAAAAACCCTAAAAAAACCTTACATGACTTTTTAAATCCTTAACTCCTCTAAGTGCAATCTTGGAAAGGAAGGAAATTGGGCCTTAAGGACTTGAGCTCATTTGGCTATTGCTGTGTTCAAGAACTGTTCAGCTACTACGAACATGTCTGTGACCAAAATCAATCTATCCAAAATAGCTACTTTAACCAACCTTGGAATAGAAAGCAGATAAAGCAAACAGATTAGTAACCACATGTCCTTTAACAAATGACATACTGCTTTAATAGAAATCACTGCTCAAACTAAGCAAAAAACATTTCAACACAGCAAGAGTCAACTGGAAATTCCTACTCCACCTTCCCCAGCACAGACAGTGCTACCCTGGCATACAGAAACTCCATACTCTGAAACTCCAAAATCTTATAGGGAAGTAACTTTACAGAGCTCACAGAGTAAACCTACTTAAACTCCAGGAGTTTTCTGGAAATAAGCAGCGCTGCGCACACGATTTTATCCCACTTTATGAAACAGCAGCACCTTTCTGCTAGCATCAATATTTCTGGCAGAAAACTATGAAGACTTCCATTGTAAATGCACTCAACATACAACCTGCTTCTATAGCAAGATGCATACATCAAGAACAAGACAGTAGTACGGCTTTCTAGGCCCTATAGAATTATGCTTCCTCACACAGGTACAGCAAATCATCTGGAAAATAACAGTATCTAAACAGTTAATGCCAGATACACTTACATTTATTTAATCCACTTAAAATTATATATCCTTTACCACAGTAACAAAACATCTCAGCAGTAACAATCAAGAATTCCGTACAGAAAAAGTCAATGGTAAAAATAAACTCTTAAGCCTGTCCCTGATAAATTGAATTAAAACATCATCTTACCACTCGGCCAAGATCCAGACCCTCGCCTGAACCGCACCATAGAAACACAAATGACCTTGGGGCTGCAATTTCTTCAATTTCCAATTTCATGATCTAATAATAATAAAAGTGTTTTTGAATTAGAGATAAATTCACCAATTATATCAGGAAGAATATTTAATAAGTGGTGAAGCATTATCACAGAAACCATCATGAAGCACTTTTATTAAAGATATTAGGGTGTATACCATTCACAGCCATCCTCTTAAAACTGTTTTCCAGAAAGTGTGCTGTAAAAGTTACCGTATCGGTACCCAGGTACATGTTTTCAACATAGCTGATGATCAGCTTACTCTTTTTAAGATAAGTTCTATATGTGCAGAAAATTCTAGACTTAAAAGATTAATACAACCCACATGATTTCTGCCCCCCCCCCCCCCCCCCCCCGCCCCTTTCACATTACCATTCTATTGGTAGAAAAAAGATTTAACAACAAAGCAATAGTTCTCTGTTTCTTTTCAGCCCTGGAATTACTTATGTGAAGTTTATGAAGATGCATTATAAAAAAAAAAATCAGATAATTCTATTACTATATAGGAAAAACATTCTATTTTCACTTTCAGGAAAAAAGAATCAAGAATTTATCAGGACCGTGGTTCAACAATGACAGATGTGTAACATTCAGGATGAAATAACTTCAGATGCATAGCATCTGTTACTCATTACAAGTTGAAAAGATTCATCTGTAACTTGCTAACACATCAAATCAAGCTTCATTCAGTGCCACTGTGAAGAAAAATCATGCAGTAGAAGACACTCTGTGGATATAACTCCCAACTGAGAAGATGACTCCCACCTCCAACACTTCCCGTTTTTCTGTTGGGATTGAATTTTTTTTTCCCCTGGGGCGACTCTGCCAGGCACCATTTTGCCTGCTATAACAGAATGGCTAACACAGGAGTTACCTTCCTTAACACAGAGTTACCTAGTCTCTTACCACAGGCACTAATGCCCTTGTTTTCAAATTCATTCCTTAAAGGTAAGTTGGATTTTCTTTTGTTCTCATGATCCTTTAGTTTGACTGACTCACTTTTGGAGTTACACACGTACAGGTTTCAGCCTAAGGACAAACTAAATCTAGTTTAAAGTAACACTATCACCCCCCTTCCCCAAACTGCATAGAACACAGATAAGAAAATCTCAGCAACAACTGCTTCAATCTACTGATTCACTCATACTATGACAAATTTGCTGCTAATGCAGACATAGTCCTGCATACCTTTCAAAGAGGGTCTCTCAATAATAGGTATTTATTAGTTGCATATTCCCACCCACATGCCTGAAATGAAGAATTCCTGACATGGTTATGCAAGCATTTTTTCAATCAGCTATTTATCTCTACTACATATTGGTTGGGGGGGGGGGGGGGGGGCAGGGCACAGTTTGTGAATTTGTTGGGTTTTTAAATGAGTAAAGTGTGGATACGTAATACGTAGAGTAGAACCAATTTAGCACTATTTAACATTAGCATTACAAGTTTTTTATTCAGTGCCCAAGCAAAGGAATTCTCCAGTTCAGTGTTGAAGGATGGGGCAACTTTGCAGCAGCCTGTGTCAAATTTTTACGCCTGGTGACATCCAGCACTTCATAGCCTCCAGCCCTCACTTTGCTTTTCCAGAGCTGACTTTATTGAAAAGGGAAAAACACCGAATGGAGTCACTTATCAATACATCTTGAGTATTTCCTTCTTTACAAGCACCTACACACATTACTACAGAAATAACTCTAAAATACTTAAGTCTCTTAAACTAGAGCACAATAGAACAAGACCACCAACAGCAATCTTGAAAAAGATGACATCTTGCACATTAAGATCTCTCCTTGTTCCCCAAAAGGGATCAGAAATCAATAGGGCTTAAAAAAACCCCAAACAAAACCAAACAAAAAACAACAAACCTTTGACATGACTAAGGAGTAAGGGAATACATAAATACAAGAAAAACATTCCCTAAGTAAGGTTTATCTATTTTGTTAGACTTCTCAGGATTACAATTGGTTTGACTGCTAAAATTCCCTACCCAATCAATACTCTGCAGAAAGGAGGTATGTTGGTGAAGCATACTCATCTACTCTTTTGACTAGAAGGCGAGTGTATGAAAAAGTTACCTTAAAAATCTCTTCCAGAATTTCAAGAAATAAAGGAATATTTAAAATGGATATTCTGAATTTCAACAGCAAAAACAAAAGAGAGAAGAAAGCTCATGGACTTTGAGGGTAGGGAGAAAACCCTGTATTATTAGATTTAAGTTTTCAACCAGGCTCAGGGAGAACAAAAAGGTATATTTAAATTCATTAAACTCCTCAAAAAACAAAATGCTCTTTTAACACAAATAGTGTAGGCATGCACACAATATAAAACGTAAGTTTTTATAAGAACCTAGATTTTTCTTTAAAAAGAAAAACCCTCAAACATATCCCATTTTTTTCCTTAAAACACATCTCTAAAACTGATACCAAATTAAATCCTCAAACGATTTGCTTAAATACATGTATAAAATCCTTTTCACAGCAAGAAAAATACTTACATCATCCCAGGTCCAGCATTTTTCGTTAGCAGTAATGCCAGTCTCTCGGTAGTACTCTTCCAGTGGCGGTTCCAGAAGAATCACATCAAATTTGGACTTCAATTCCCTAATATCGAAAGCTTCCAAGTCTGCTTGTAAGTACCTGTTTAAAAAAGACAATGAGATTGTTTGGACAAGTTACAATGGTGGTTTGAAAATTACACTCCACTGAGCACTTCTGTGTAGCCAGTTAAGAGCAGGGTCTCCTGTGTAGTTCATATAGCTCAAACGCCCTAAATCCAGAGGAGATCCATAACACACTGTCACTTAACCTAGGCTGGATGCTGTTGCATTAGCTTTTTTAAAACGTAGTCTTTCTCTCAATAAATAGTTTTTAGTATTGTAATTTAGCAAGCAGGAAACAGATGACCATACAGACCGTACACAATATCTAGTACAGAATCACGGAACTTTCTGTACATCCATGGACTATATAGGAGAAAACAACATTTAAGTAGCAAACACTCACGGTCTGACTAACAGACTTCTACTTTGCTTCACTATGAGTAAGGGGCATATTTTTAGAATTGCCATTTATTATATGTTCAGAAGATTCTGAATACTGGAAATGTGGTTACTTTTCATATAGTGGAAATGTATTTCTCTATCCCTATAATAAAAGCATGATTCCCACACACATTGATTTTATTAAATACACACTCAAACGCACTCTTACGACTGGCCTCCACACCTGCCCACCCCTCACTGCTGTATCACTATCCTAAAAAGTATACTGCCCTTTCCTCAATACCTTCAACAAGCTGATAAGCAGACCACCACCTCCCCCTTCCTAAGAAAGTGTCTGGAAGAGATTATTATAAGTGTATTTGGTGCTATCAGAAGGCAGCATGTGATTACTATTTTTTCCCCTTTTGTGCCTTAAGGCTAAGAATGCCAAAATGCATCTAGCTTCAAAACAGCAAGGTGAGTTTTGTAGTTTGCATCTCAGCTGTTCAGACAACTCTTTCAGAGCTTTTTCATGTGTCTATCATGAAATAGTGCTATTTTACTCAGTACAGATTAGTACTACAGTATATTAAAAGCATTAGGTTCACGTTCAGATAGGTTCAAATACCTGGGAGTAATATGCTGTGTGCTTATACTGTGTCTAACGTTCAGGAAAACCTCAGAGGTAATTCAAAGTTAATTGGACAGATTCTAGACGCCTAAACTTTTTTTGGTCTTAAACTACAAAGGAGCATCTGACTAATGATAATAAGATAATAGCTGAACGTTCTACAAAAAAAGCTGTTGCAAGAACAGCTAAGGTTATATTAAGAGGCCAATTTTTTAAAGCTTTTCTTGTTATTGTAAACTGCATGATAGTATGAGATTCATGATCCTATGACGTTCTTTTAGTTCCCAAATTAAAGCCTGCAGACCAATCAGTTGACAGTTCGGTCTTAAAAAACAAAGCTTTAGATAAATAATCACACACTGGAAAGAAGATCTAGTTTATATATTATATTAAACATCTAGATTACACTAACAAAACCAAACTGATTTTATTCTTCTGAAGTTTCAATGGATTAATTTGTATATACAAACAGTAATAGAAAATGTAAATTCTGAGCAGGTGCTAGAGAGAGAGATTTGCAAAGCAGACAGCTAACTTCAAACAGGTCTGGAGAAGAAAGGCATTTTCCACAGGAACACTTACATGGGAGGAGTGTTAGATTTAGATATCAGCTCATCCTTCAATCTGATGAGCTCTCTAAGTTTTGGATATTCTTCAAACCTATCTGCTAAGCCTAAGAAGAAGAAAACATGAAGTTAACAACTACTTAGAGAGTAAATCTGTATCAATTAAGCATTATCCAGTATTCTGAGTAAGTCCAATAACTAGCCTCATTTTAATTTTTGTTAGAACAAACCAAACCCTTCAAAGCAGTTTTTTGTTCAGTACTTCGTAAAAGCCTCCTGCCTTCACCCAGTCAGTTACAGTTGCTACTGAATGTAGTGTCTGTGCTCTCATCCACCCAAGAGCTCTACAGGGATCAGGAGTTCACAACTCCTTTATCAGAAGGAGACAATCTTTCATTTAAAATAAAAGTGTCTGAATGATGAAAGTTATTTTGTTACCTCCCCCATCCATAAATTCATATTAAGTTCTGACTAACATTCTTTTACAGAATACTCTTATTTAACTTTTAAAGACTATTTCTGGGGTGTGGCTGGTTCCCTTAGGCAACCCTGTATTGACATTTAGCACTCTGGAGTCAGCCGTGAAGATCTGAATACACACATATTTATTTATTGGGTTCCTAGACTTAGCTTTATGTTAATTTTCAAACGTTTCATAAATATAGAATGTAAAAGAGAGAACCCTAATTAGGTTTTCTGCAGCAAAGTTTTATAAAAAAAGAGAAAATCAGCAAACTTTCCAGTATATTACATTCCCACTTCAAAAAAGTAAGCAGTGACAGTAGTTTTGTTATTGCCAGCAGTAGGCTCAACAAAACAAAAAGGTAACATTCCCTCCTCCCTAGCAGTATCAGTTCAACTTCAGTAGGAGTTATTTACAAAGCTTCACGTTCATTTAAATTTACAACTTTCAATGGTACTAATCCATGGGGGACAAAACCCACACCCAAACTCAAAAAACCCACAACCTCTCTCCTTATTTTAATTCAAACTTCTGAACCCCCGATACTAGCATCACACTAGTTAAAGCAAAATTCTTAGTATCAAACCTCATTAGCTCTTATGACATGCATAAACCACCCACAAGTTACTTTCATTCTCTTCCTTAAACACGAAACATCTTAACACCACTACTGTGTTCTGATTTCCACTGCTAGTGCAAGTCATACTCCTGACCTGCAGAAACGGAAGCCAGATATCAGCAGCTCAGCAATAGATGTAAAAGAATTTTCACTCCAGATAACCCCAGTTGTTTTAAAAATACAAACCCAACAAACAAACCAAACCCCACAGGTTTCTCCCTCTCTTCCAACAGCAACATCAAAAAGATGTAACTGGGTGCTCCAGAGCCATTACTTCCCTACAGCTTTTTATAGGGTTATGTCCAGTTAGGAAGTAGCCCCTAAGCGGAGTTCTGATTGTTATGTACAAAATGTATACTAACCAATGTCACTTGACATACCTCATCTCTAATAAGATCTAGAGTAACTGCTGCTGACACGTTCATATCCATATTAACACTCACAGCAATTTGTCCTGTCCCTTCCCGATTCTTTACACAGCAGAGAAGCTGGGGTAAATAACATGGGCTGCTATTTCTTTGTACTCATTTCAAAGAACAATGTATAACTATTTCAAGTACGTAACTGTGAAGCTTGAATGCTTTTCAGATAAAGCTGTAACTAAGTGAAAACAGGTTGTCTTTCATACTAAATATCTAGATGTGTTTCACAGAAGCACTCTCAAAACATAGAGAAGAAACAAACTAAGTGCCTCCACAAGCAAACAAAACCTCTTTGGGCTGACATCTATAAACACAACACTCCTCCCCTGACAATCTTAAACTTGATAAAGAGAACTGATGCAGAAAACTGCAGAGGGAGGTGTCCTGCTTTTTTTTAAAACCCAAATAACTACTAGGCACCCTTTCTGAAAAACAGGACCAAAATGTACCTTAGTTTTAGAAAGCTTAAATTCAGACCTAATAAAGCCAGATTTCAATAACAAGTTCGGTGATGGCTGGGTGATTGTAAACTTAAAAAATAACATGCAATAATATTTTGGGCCTTCTAATGAGTTGCCAGCAGTTACATAATTTAGCTGGTAAATATTATCCATGCTGCTTACCAGCTTAAATGTTTGTTAGTATTTTCCATACTTTATATGCTCTATGCATTCTTGGCAGCAATACAGTCCAGGAAACAGCTGAACTGTCAGTTATTCAAACTTCCAAAGGGTTTAAGATCTGCTCACTAGAACCAAAGTGCTTAGTTTTTAAAAACCTTTCTGGTTAAATATTTTCAAATAAGACCAAAAGAAAAACCTTGGTAATAATCACCTCCTAACCGATTAAAAATAAAATAATACATATAAATTTATATATTGGTATGTATGCATACAGAAAGACAAAGCTATGAAGTATATGTGTATCTATTTCCCAGTAACTGTAAGGAAATAAAAAAAGGAAGAAAAAGAAGCGATACCAAATAAAATAAGTTATCTTCAAACAGCTACTAACTATTGTCATACCAACATCTCTGATGAAGTTCTGGGGTCTGTGTCCAGTATCCACAAAGTGTTGGCAGTAATCGTTGTGTGGATTTAAGCTCTGAGTACCCTGAAGGAGAACAAGAGGGAGTTCAGCAAGAGCAACAGCTCTGGAGATAATTGGACATACACACAGACACGTGTTAAGTCTGATAAATGAGAAAGTAATAGATTTTTTTTTTTTCTTTTCAACATGCCTTCATAAGCTATGCTAGTCAAGACCGTCATTGTGTTTTTAGTTCCAAATCATCCCCACTATTACTATGGTAATAGTATTACTATGGTCATTGTAAGTTGACCCAGATCTTTGGTCAGACTGATGTAAACACTTGTTACAGTCACATCTTTTACAGAGAACTTCCAGTACTTGTGAATTCCAGACAACTACTTCAGCCTTTAAAGCTGTATTTCATCAATTGCAGTAGTTTAACAAAACTACTTCTAGACTTCTAATTGTTAAACTTGACTAGACTTCTAATTGTTAAAGCAGCTCACCTTAAGAAAGGTACTGGAATCTTTGTAAATCTCTTCTTCATAGGGCAGGTTCTCTTCATCTTGCTGCAGCTCTACTTCATCCTTGGAAATAAAGCAGATATTACAAGTATGCAAGATCATGCTGTTTCTCTCCTTACTTCCTAAGGAAAGAAGTAGGTTGTCTACAAACAGAAGTCTCCTAAAGCAGCAGATCATGAATGGCTCCAACTCCAGGTTTGGAGGGGAAAATATAATTACCTATTCCTGAAAAGGTCTGACTCTCATTAATGAGGAGAGTGTTACTGGGAAAGGCCCCTGAAAGAATAAAATGAGAAACCCTTCAGTTCTAGACGCTGACAGTGTAGGCAGCGCTTTAGAAAGTGCAGGGCTTTTAATTTTTGTCACCAAAATATTTCACTCCTTGGACTAAAGCAAATGATGTATTGTGTTGAAGTTCTTCGTAGAGAACCTTTGAATATTTATATCCACTCAATCATCTCTTATGTTCCAACCTTAGCAGCCAAAACCATCTTCTCTATATAAATCTGTTAAAGTACACACTTTGCAGAAACAGCACATGGTACAAGCCAGTATTTCATTTGGACTGTCCTTAAAAGTAACTTTAAAACTCCCATTTTGTAGTCTCAAAATGCACAGAAAACAGATATTCCAGTTTTTTCCCCTCAGTTAGTATGTCACCAACTATTTATTCATCAGATTTCTGGAATTCAGAGATCTGTCACACTGACATACTCTGTGTGTGTGTCATCCAACACAGAACTCAGAGATAACAGAAACAAAAAAGAGACTCACTCATTCAATGTCACTCTGTTTTCCCATTGATCCTGAAACAACCCAGTATATATATTAAATATCAATAAAACCGAAGAACCACTAAATAATATCTACCATATTTTAGTAGGAAGCATATGCTCTTTCATACATTACTGATTTGAACAGAAATCTTAATCAGTTAATATAGCGCTTCATGCGAGGAGAAAAACAGTCTCAAGGCTGAAATATCGACAAAAAGGAGACAGTTAAACACACTGAAATAAAAGGAAAGATGGAAAAATCAGATTTCTCACAGAAGCAAACTCAACTTCTTCCCCCCAACACACATCTTACGTCTAAAGATGCAGAGAAGCAGCCATGACTACTGCTGCATTTACCCTATGCTACATAAGCTGCATGAATGCAGAAAAGTGTTCTCCCTATTTTGATTCCACTAGCTGTTGAAATATTAAAATAAGCTCTGTGTCCTTTCCAAACTGGAGCTTTGAATAAACTTCTGAAACACCTGCTGTGATTAACAGATCACAGATTCCCCCTCCCCATTATTCCAGTGAAGAATTTACAGAGATAGTCTATTTGTTTGTTTAATCAGACCAAAAAGAGAAACAGCAAGTGTTTACACGGAAAAGGAATGAACAGCAGACAAGCAGCAGCAAGTGAGTTGAAAGAGGGGTTTTTAAGTAAAATTAAAGCTTTCATCTTCCTGTAATCTTAGCCTTCTGATGATAAGCACTTGTTAGATACCTACTTCTGAGTCATCCCAGTTCTCTTCATGCCTTCGTAAGCGATTTAAAATTTCAAAAAAGCATCTTGTGGCCACAAACAAAAAGCCCACACCACTAACTTTCAAAGGCAAAAGGACACAAGTCAAAGCAGAGAAAGAAAGAATTTAACAATAAGACAAGATAATAGGTTCTTGTACATTAATCATCTTTGTTTTCCAAATCTGGTATACTGTTGCTGAACTAGGGAAACAAAAGCTACCCACAATATTCAAGTATATAGTTTTTTCAAATGACTAGAGATACACTAAGCAATTATCATGATTCAACCAAGTAAGATTTTTTTTTTTCAGCCTCCAGAACAATAGCATGGAAGCATTCCAAGGCTGTTGCTTGCAGAAATGAAGTAAAACAGGGCCGTATCAAATTAGGCTGGCAGACAGCAGATTTCAACCACAGGTATTTTTGTACTTCATACAAAGTTAAAACTCTGGAAATCTTTGCCACAAAACACTGATACCAGACATTTACAAAGGTATAAACAATTGGGTGAATTCACCCAGGGAAGAGGAGAGGTGGGGCAGCAATCACAACTCTCAGAAGCTATGAAAAGCCTGGGAATGGCAGCACAGTCCCATTACCTGTCATTTTCAAATATCGACCAGGGAGCTCAGCTGACCCTAGTACAACTGTTACAGTCCCACAAAAACACGGTAGTAGTTCTTCAGAAACACAATTCAACTTTCTGACCTTAAAATATCCATTATGCATTTTTGCCAATAATGCACCTCTTCCCGTTATCTCCCACCTCTATGGTTCGCAGTGCAGTCAGGCTCCAAGACAGATATCAAGCTGCCAGTGGGAAGCTTAACCACCAGCTTTGCTGCCCTTTATTTTTGTATCAGCCTAATGCTTATTAGGAAGTCATTATAAATTTACACTTATTCTACAAAAAACCCCAAACAAAAACGCCTTTTTTTTGCATCGAATGTTCCTAAATGGCTAAGATCAATATACTTCATCTTTCACCTCAAAAACTGCTCGCACCTCCCCCATGTAATGAAAAGACAATGTTACTGTTCAGCCTTCTCTCAAAACATCAGCGTAAGGCATTTAGGTGTCATCAACTCACTTCACTGTCCATTGGGAACACCAGACACTGACAGAAATCCTCTCAAATACCCAGCTACTTTTGTTGAAAGGTTCCATGCCCACATCCTCAAACACTACCCCTGCAGACCTTGCACCATCGCATTGCATTGCGGTAACAACAATGTTCTATCTTCAGAACAACCCACCCTCACCAGCAATGACAGCTAGATGCTCAGGCTCCAGCTAGAGCTAGAGTTGAGGTATGAGGACACGTTCATTCTCACCAAATCTGAAGTCAGGGCACAAAATTTTTAAACCACTTCAGAAGGACTGACTGATCCCATCACATAGAACCCAACACTGCAAGTTAGGGTTTTAGAAAGGTATGAGTCACTTTACATCAGAAATACTTGCCTCTAATTTTCCTAACAAAACTGACAAACTTGCAAGATTTATCTGCAACACTAATAATTAAGTCTATTATTACTTTTGTTTAAAGAGTATTAAACACAATCTAATAGGGCTTGATACCATAAGGATCTAGATATTTGTACTGGTTCATATTACAAGACTAAATATAAACAGGCTCAAAGTACTAAGAAAAAAGTTACATAAATACAGATGGGATTTTACTAAGTTCTTATCTTCCTGCCAATAGGGAATTAGCAATGTCTGCAGAAAACAGCTGATGACTCTAGATGTTCTACTTGGGGGTTTCATGTTTCTTAACTCTATTCATTTCCTCGACTGAAGTTGGTCCAAGATAGTAGCATTAAAATATTCTTCAATTTCAACAATACAGCAAGAGTCTGGCCACTTGCAAATGGTTACAGCCCACCTTACGGTAAGTCTTCTCCATGCTAATAAGATTCATACACTGACAACTGAAGTGATGTATCCACATATATTTCACAGAAAAAAAAATTGTTTAACCACATACTTGGTGAAGGAATAAAATGATACAAACTGATCACTAATGTGAGCATAAAAGCCCCACTGCACAAATAGTGCGTGTACTCTGTAAATCCCTTCTTTGAGATGCTGACTTGTTTGTTAAACAAGGTGTACAGACTAACACTTTGCATGCTAAAATGAGTGTCTGTCCATTTACTGGTAGGCTTTAAAAAAAAAAAAAAAAAAATCAGTAATCAGAGTGTCCCATAATACATTAACTTTTTGTTTTAGTAAAACAGGGGATAGACATTATTACAGAAAGATTTATAAGCCTGAACACAAATGTAACACTATGAAGGCTTCGTATTTCAAAAATTACTATTCTTAGGCATCCAAGAGAACAGCAGATACTGCATTATTTCATAAGTACACTGACCTTGATTCTACTTAACTAGAGAAGCAAGGTTATTAGGACAAGACAAAAAGAGAGAGGGAGTATATGCTGCTGCAAGATCAGAAAGCAAATCAGAAAGACAGCTGTATCATAATTGTGCCTTTGTTTAACCTCCTTCCTCTACCACTCATCTTGGCCAACATTAGATATGAAACAAGAAATCTGTCAAATAGCTCTTGGATGAGCATTTGAAAAAAGTGAAGGGCATGAGAGTTTGACAACCACTCATTCTTCAGTGACCACAGAGGTGTTTTGTTTTGGTTTTTTACAGTCAACTTTTCCTGGATACTTTGGATGCTTAAAGCATATCCCAAAACAAACCTCTTTCTTCCATCCCCTCAGAATCTCTTATTTCTTCCACTCACTCTGAACATCATTCCTTTGCACTTAAGGGGCAGGTTAGAAGATAACCTCAGCCTCCCTGTGTCTCATCCAATGGCCTGTGCCTCTTGCTAAAAGCAAGCTTTTCTCCCAACACAAAGAAATTCCAGTGAAGATTTTTTTTCTTGTGTGCCTAAGCATGTACACATTTTACCACTTTTTCCCCACACAAGTCAGACAGCCAAGGGACACTGCCATTCCGTGTGGGCACTATCACCTAAGCCTACCTCCTCCTAGAAGCAGCACTAAATTAAGCCTCCACACACTGGGCTCTGGTGTGTGTACAGTTGAGTGCACCTAAGCCAGGTCTGAAGAGAACCACTTAGCATCTACACCCCCTCTTAGCAGTGGAAGCATCAGTTAGAAGCAATGGAAGACACGAAGGGAATGCCGCTGAGGGACATAAATTTTAAAGTATCTACACGTATCATATTTATTTTTATTTATACGCACAAACACACGTTTTGTAAGTCCCTCAAAGATACATGAACACTTGGTTTTGGGTTTTTTTACCTTATATTCTTCAATCTCTTCCTCATCAGCCTCTCCCTCATCTGGGTATTTGCGTTTTGCATTTGGTGCAGAAGTATCATAAGCAGCCCTATAAACATCCAAAAAAAACCCCTCATATAAAACAGTTTCTCTCTCCAGACAGAACATTTCATGAATCTCTGATAATCTGCCTTTACGACATGTTTCTGTTAAAGTTAGAAATTATTCTGAGCCTTCACATACAAGAAGTTGTTCCTCTCTCAGGGTATTTGAGACTAACACAACTTCTTAAGAACAGGACTCCTGAAAACAGGTATCTTGCTTCCTCATTTTTCTGTTGTAAAAGGTATAGCTTATTTTAAAAAAAGCAGTTCATCTACAAAATCAAGCCTGCTTACACATGAAAATGACTGTTACACGTGAGAATCAATACACACTACCCACTTTGTCCTAGACGTGTCTGTTGTTCCGTAAGAACTTTAAATTGTCCTGTAACTGCTCTCAGCAAAACTATAAAGGCTCTAGGACAGTGCAGACGGCATACTCTACATTCACACCCCAGTTTTGCTCCACAGTAGCTTTTTAACATAAGGAGCAAAAGTTAACCTTGGTTTTCAAACTGCTGTTAGAAGTGAATGACTAAACCCTACTCACCGTATTCAAAGTTTACATTTGAGTAGTTAAACTATTTTTCTTTCACTGAATTGTACGTTTTTAAATAAACGGTAAGATTTTATTTTGCTCTTTGGAGCGCGATCTCATCCCATTTTAACGGTTTGTTATTATTGTTAAAACCGCCTCATTCCTAACAGAAGTTGCACGCCGATACCGACCTACACGTTTCTCTCGTTTCAGCGATCTCCCGCTGGTCATCTTTACTGTTCAGCACGGCTCCGATACTGTCGGCGTTTTCAGCTCCTAACTGAACAACAGGCAAGACAAATGCAAGCCACGGTTACGGCTGATTAAAACCCACCTAAACGGTAACAATCAGGGAGCCAAAGGGTCACTCTTTAAATTGGGCGCGCCCTCCTACCAGCCGGGCCCGCCACAGACCGGCTGGAGGCCGCCAGCCGCGACCACCTCTCCCGCGGGGGCTGTGGGGCCATACCGAGCGGCCTCCCGGGACTCGCCGCTTCCCTCTGCCGCGCACCCGGGGCCAGCGGTGGGCCCGCTCCGTCGCGCTAACGGCGACCAGCCGCCGCAAAGGCCCCGGCCCTGGCCCTCTCCCCCCGCCGCCCTCGGCGGGGCCGCTGCACCTGAGGCGGCGCGCGCGCGCCCGCCGCCCCCTCCCCGCGGGGAAAGGGCGGAGCCCGCGCGCTCGAGCGCCCGCCGGCGGCACCCGGCCTGGCGGGGAACGGGACGGGACGGGACGGCGCGGCCCGGCCGGGCCGCCCCAGCCCCGCTACCTGCTGCGCCAAGAGCTGCCGCCGGAGCTTCTGCCGCTCCCTGATCTCCTGCAGGCGGCTGTTCATCGCCGCGCAGCCCGCCGCCGCCGCCCCGCTTCGCCCGGCTCCCGCCGCTGCGTCACTTCCGGCCCCTCTTCCAATGGGGCGGCGGCAACAGCCGCGTGACGCGCCGGTGGCAGCGGCCATGTTGGTTGCGGGCAGCGGTGGCCGGGCCGGGTGCGGGGCCTCGGCAGCGAGGCAGCGTGGCTGGGCCCGGACGGCAGCGTTCCCCTTCCCAGCGAGGCCCGCCGAGCCTGGGGGCCACCGGGGCGGGGAGAGCGCCGTGGCCGGGCTCGGGACCTGACCTACCGGTAAACCGATCTAAAGTGTAACGTCTTGGTCTCCGGACGGATGGAAATCCGATTTCCAGACCCTTCAGGAGTCACGGAGCGGACTACTTCCCTCTTTTAATGTCACTGAAGTGAAGTAAGGATGTTTAGATTAATGTTCACTCACGCATTGCGATACACGTTTCATCACTTACTCCAGGCAGCCAGCTGTGCAAAACCTTCGGCGAGCTCTTCTCTGCAAGGCTTGTTCTCCAGGGTATTTCACAGCTGGGACAGTTTACTGCAACTTGTTGCGTTTTGGGGGCGCATAGCTTAGTTTTACGTGCAATCGTTTTGTGTCTCTTTCGAGGCCAGACCCTTTATATCTAATTTCAATACCTAAAGTGGTTATTTGTAGGTTAACCTTTATGTTTTGCCAACATCCTTCTGATTGTTTAAAAAGTTCCATTTTAAGGGAGTTTTGCAAAATCTTCAAAGCATTTTTCATCTCATTTTTGGTCTCTTTCCTGCTTCCTCATTTCCCCCTCCCATATTTTACTGTCTTTGAATATATGTAATTTATATTGCATGCTGATTCTCGCTGTGACAGCGGTTCATACTACAAGAATGAAGATTGAAATAAAGGCCTGCATTCTGGATTCAAAAGTTGGGCAGTAAACTTCAGCTACTAGCACCTCACAAAAAGGAAACTTAATAAGAGAATAAAGAAACACTGCAAATTACCTAAGCAGTTATAATTAATGCTAATTTTTGCTCTCCTGAAATAAACCATTTTTCCTGTAGTTGTCAGACCCAAAGATGTGGACAAGAAGAGCTGAAAAGTGACGTTCAGCGCTCTGTTATCTGGAGCATGGTGTTCCTCTGCTGGTATCTTAGTGCCAGATACCATCACGCTTTCGTGATACAAGCTGTTATTCTCTGGGTTTTTTTAATGTGGTATATATGTTAATGACATTATCCAGGTCAAACAAGAAAGATGAGTGAAGAGAAGGAAATTAGAGCAGTGCAGACTAACGCAGAAAGAAACTATTTCCAGCTACTAACATTTCTCAGTGACAGAAAATCCTAGAAAATGATAGAGCTTTTAAATGTTAAAAACCCGAAATACCAAGAGGTGATTTTTTTATCTCCTTAGGGAATACATTACTAGTTATACTGTCCTATCTGTGGAAATGTTATGGAAAAAGAAATGCTATCTCATAGTTCTGTGCACTTCTTTGATGTTGGCTGTAATGAATACAGTAGAAGTCCCTGCACAGTAACAAAATCACTTCCTCCTGGATGTGATATGATGAAGTTTGTGTGAGCCTGCACTCCGTTTTTAGAACTGGTTGCTAAGACAAGATAATCTTTCCAAACATTAATCGCTATGAAAGATGTTACACTATATACATACACTGTTTCAAATAAAGTTTGTATTTTTGCAGAATGTTCCTTGCCTTTCTTATTCTCTCTGCATGCTGTGGTTTTGGCTCTCTGAGCCTTGTATGCAGTCTGTGGTTAGTTTTTTTCTGTTAAGATATGTATCAGACCAAATTCTGCTGGTGTGGAGTCAAGAGCTACACACGCACATATACTGTACCATAATCCAGTCTACAGGTTTGGGTTTAATCACTGATACTGTTTGATTACATCGTGATTTTCTGTGGCCTTGAGCCTTATCATGGAATCACAAAAAAAAAAAAAAAAAAAAAAAAAGGAATCTAATCCAGACTCATATCCTGATGTCATCCCTGATGTAGTGTCAAACCTAGAAATATGCAGTGCTGGAAATGTATCAGCCTCCCTGGGCAATCCATACCTATGTTTCATGGTACTTAGATTCCAATTTTTTTTCCTAGTATCCAGTCTAAATATTTGTTGCCAGAATTTATAACCTCTACTTCATATGGACAGCAAGAGAAATGCATTTCATACTGTTTGCCATGAGCATGCAGAAGTTTATTTGCTTCTGCTCTGCAACAGCCCTTAGTGTCTGGGAAGACTGCTGTGGCATTTCTTTTCACCTTTCTGCTCTGTACTTCTGATCCTTCTGACTCTTGGAATCTGACTGAGTCAACTCCTTTGTGAATGGTTATTCCCCAGACTAGGCATTCAGCTGCAGACGAAACCCTTAAAACACTGTGTGAAATACGAACATGATGTAGTATGTGCTGTAGGCCACCAGCCTGTTCAGGGATCTCAGTGCAGTTTTCCTTTTTTTTGCAACTAATGACTTTGTGGAACTGCCTTCAACTTTGATCCATTATCCAGATTTTTTCCTTCAGATTTATGAAGCTAATTGTTTTTCTCATCCTTTTTTAATTTAACTGTTTATTCCTGAGTCCGTGACCTTTCACTTCTCTTTATTGACCTGCATTCAATCTTTTTAATTATTTCTACTGTTGCAATAAATTTGAATTCAGATCCTGTGCTCCAGCATACTTGTATCTACTTTTAACTTTAACTGTTTCTCTCCATATGTAATCAGCAGATGTTCTATGCCACCTTAATCATTTATAGCATTATAAAATGTTTATAAAACACAGGAATAATGGTAGAATTTCACACCCATTTGGGACTTTTATTATTCTGACATATATTCGGGTGTACTCCATTTAGCAAAAAAACAGGTAGCTTATTTTGTGACAGTAAGAATTACTGTAAAACTTACAGAGAATTAGACCCAAGCTGCTTAATTTATCACTGTTCTCTCAGGTTAATTGTTCTTCACATCACAAACCTCCAACTAAATTATACTCAATTAGATGCTCAATAAATTAATAATTTATAAGGACTGAGTGGACCAAATAGATGAAATAAAACTATCTCTTAAAACAAACAAATAGAAAACGGTTAGCATGGCCTAACACTTTTCCTATTTCATGTCACTTTTCCCATGCTTTTAGTCAAGTACCTAGATCTACCTCTTTATCTTTAAAAGTTGGTAACCTCAGCTTGGGAGCCCATTTGGAGTAACTGATAGTATCCACAACACCCAGTGTTTGTGGCTGTGCATGCTTTTCCACCTCTGCCTTAGGCTGTGTCCCTACAAGATGATAAATTTGACTTAATATTGCAAAACCACTACAACTGTGAATCTATACAAACTCACTGTAGCAGTTCAAATGTTGTTTAAAAATCTCCTAGATGTATCTTAGTAGCAGCAGAGTTTTTATTAGGCCAGTATTGCTTGTCCTTAGTAAGCCAACATACAGCTGAAATAGAGCCCTCATAAACACACCACCATACACTCTGCATAATTTGACAGACATGTGCTGCGATTTCACACTTGATCTGGATCAAATTTCATTGCCATTTGATCCAGTATTGTACATGTTCTTTGTAACGGACATGAAGCCTTGATGTAGCTTACAGCACAAGAGCTGCTGCCTCTGGACCAGCTGATCATAGCCTCCTTACTAACCCATAGGTGACTATTGAAAGGAATTTTGAAAGAGATTATTTGCTTTTCTCTTGCATAGTATCATATTTCATTCTATTTTGTCAGTAAGAATAAGTAACTTGCACACAAGTGTTTAAAAAAGCTATAAAAATGTTTCTAATTCTCCTACATGGAATAAACTAATTTCGTTTCTTAAATGTTCTGAGCAAAATACTGGTCTGGTTTCTTCAAGCAGTATCCAGCATTGCCAGAAGAACAGCAGTATTGGAGTAGAGCTAGAGAAGCTTTTTGAACGGAACTTTGTTTTGCTGAAAAATGTGGCTGGGCCAAGAGAGCATTTTAAGACCTTGCACTGAATTTGTTAAATTGCTGGGAATCAAAATGATTCCCACTTTTAAAAATTCCTCTGATCAACATGTTTTGTTCTAGAAATGTCACAAACTACCAAAAATATAGAATATATCCTTAATTCAAGACATTCTGTGTACAGCTATTTAGACTGGACATTAGGAAGCATTTCTTTGGGTGGTCAAAGCCTGGAACAGGCTTCCTAGAGAGGTGGTCGATGCCCTACACCTGTCAGTGCTTAAGAGGCAGGCTCTAACTTCTGGTTAGAGACTGTTGTTAGCAACAGATTTTAACTTTTGGTCAGCCCTGAATTGATCGGGCAGTCTAGTATAGTCTAGTCTAGTCTACAAATTCATTGTGTTAATTCCTCGACCAGAAGTTAAGATTTAGCTTTTTTATTTGGGGTGGGAAAAAGAGCAAGCTGGTTTACATTTTTTCTTTTACCTATTGCAGAAACTTACTAACCACTTGTCCATATGCTCTAAGGTAAACCATATACAGCAGTGGAACTCAGAACTGAGAATTTGCCCCATGTTTTCCAGACAGTCTGGGCCATTTAATTCTCATGAGGACACAGACAGTTGTACTGTACCATCCCAGCTCACACAAACCCACTCGCCGTTAAGAGTTCCATCAACATCACTGCGACTATTCACACAGAATAGCCAATGCAATAGTATTAAATGTGAATAAGGTTGGCACAGTATGAACCTAACTCATCTTTGTTACTGTAGGATACTATATATTTTTTCTGGAGCTATAATGACTTGTGTTTTGATATCTCCCACTATCAATATTAGATGCTAGGCATATGCGATTGCAGAGATTCTACCTTGCACGCTATAGTCATCCACATAGCTTGCCAACAGTTACATCCATATTTTAACAAAGAGATTAACACATTCTTTCCTTTTGACAAATTCAGTTAATCATGGCAATTCATTTGCCCTCCTTCTAAATTAGTAAAAATTCCTGTCCCCTGAGCCCCCAAGTCCCACTTCACTTAAAGATCAAGCATTACTGGCTTCCCACAACGTTCAGAGAATGTGTTAAATATAACTGGCTTTTTAACTTAAACGTCTGTGCATATGCCTCAAAAAATAGAATGTGAAGAGGGCACCGAGTTGCATCTAGCCCTGTATATACTCCTTCTCATTTTAACACTGCCCCCAGATTGGCCCCCCTTCTCATTTTAACACTGCCCCCGTAGTAAGGCAGGAGCAAATCTCTAGTATCTATATGAACTTCGATGATATTATTTGTTCTAAGGCTGAGCTGAATTTGATCCACTCCCCTCAAGGGCAGTACAAATCTAATTACATGACATCTGCTGGCTTTATTATTATAAATGAAGTGTTAAAGAAGTGTGAATTTGTTATACTTTGAATAACAGAAACATTCCATACACCTCAGTGTTCACTGACTTAACTCTATAAGCACCAAGATCAGAAAATATTATGTATCACTTTCCTGCTTTCCCTATGTTTCTCTCACAAGATATTAAAATTATACTGCCAGTTTTATCTCACAGTCAAAAACCGTGTCCTATAACGCTTGCAAAACAAACCCATACATTTCTGTTTAAATACATTACTTATGCATATTTTATGTGATTATAGTATCCTTACTTTGTCTCAGAGCTGTTTTGTTTGTACTGAATACCAATAAAGGTGACTAAATAATGATACTGTACAGAATATTTGTATACTGAAAACCTCATATGTCTAAAGTCTGTGTATTCCAGAAAACTCATCCTTATATTTTTCCTCATATACTCAGTACTTTTCCATTTTAAATTTGTTTTCAATATTATTTAATGTTTTCCTGGATACTTCCATCGCTAATTAGATGGAGTATTTTGCATCAGCATGTTATTTGCATAGAATATTTAAAAATATATCTCTGAATTTATTACCTTCTTTTCCCAGTCTCCCATTTACTTATGTGTTTTCCAGAGCATTTACAGTGTTATCAACAGTGTTACCAGTTAACTGTGGCTTCTATGAATACTCCATTTTTCAATTTAATGCTTTCTTGTTTAAGTATATAGCATGCTAAGCTAAACAGCTCCTAGATCTCCCACTTCTCATTCATGCCAATTCATTATCCATTGTGTTTTCTGTGTGGTTGTGCAAGAAAAAGATCTGGCTGATCTTTTAACCCAGTTTGGATTATTTTGCAGCAAATGTGCAATCACAGCTTCAGAAGCAGAAGATGTACAGAGAAGGCAATAAATAAATATGAAAAATGTTACTCCAGAAGATGGCTTGTAGTTTAGTCTTAGAGAAAGAAGTTATTCTGCTGCTTTTTACTTTTCCTGGGTTGTAGGAAATTCAGAAGGAAGGTCGAGGAAGAAAAACTAATGTATACGGGAAAAAAAGTAGACATATGGACTACTCATGATCCAAATTGCAAGTCCATCTGCTACAGCTCCCAGCAGCAGTTACTTACTTGATTTCTAAGGGCCAAACAAAAGTTCTGTTGAAACTAATTGCAAAACTCTGAGACCTGTTTCCAAAATAGGATAAGAGTCATAACAAAAAAACAACGAGAAGTTCTGAGATTTTAAGATTAAAAAACTTAGCAGTACTTCTAGTTAATATAACTGGGTATTTGGTCTAGCAGGATTTAGTTACATGCTATTAGAATGTATTGGGTAAAATAACAGTGTTTAAAGTCTAAAGTACAAAAAGTAGTGTGTACTGTAACACAGTGTTTATTTACAAAAATTAATCTCATGCTAAGCAGATGAGTACAAAACCCGGACAAGTCACTATGTATCTTTGGTAAAGCTATATCTATAGCAAAAATCTGTGGCTTTTCATAATCCAGTGGGTTTAATTTTAATTTTCACTTTTAAGTTGACAAATCATTATCCCAACCAAGATGACTAAATATGAAAATAGTTAAATTGGAATGTGTAATTCCACATCACCATTAGATTATAAAAGAAATAGCAATGGGGAAATCATTATGATGGGACAAGAGGGAT
Source organism: Athene noctua (assembly GCF_965140245.1). Classification (NCBI taxonomy): domain Eukaryota; kingdom Metazoa; phylum Chordata; class Aves; order Strigiformes; family Strigidae; genus Athene; species Athene noctua. The sequence goes on from NC_134040.1 coordinate 46,607,007, forward strand.
CAGAAGTCAAGAAAGAATAAGGGATGGTTAAGCCAACAATGAAGATTATAAGAAAACGTTTTGTTTTGCCAGTAGTTATAGCGGTGGATCTCGCTTTCATCAGTTGCCCTTCCTCCCTGCCCCTCCCACAGCTCCTGACAGACATTTTCCACATTCTGCGGTAATGAAGGCGATCTAACTGCAAATGTCTGTCGCAGGTCTGCACAATGCCAGTGTTGTTCTAACTGCAAGAGTCATAGTTCAATAGTGCAAAGTCGCCTTTGATCCCATGTTGTACAGAATCTTCTCGCAATTGTAGATGTTATCCTCACCTTCTTTATTTTAAAGCGCATGTAACTGCATTTTAAAATTTCAACTAAAATGTTGAAAGGAGGCACAAGTAGCAAATATATCTTTGTGCATCATTTTATATTAATCAGTGTGAAATGGTTGCTCTAGCTCTGTATGTATTTGTGGAAGCAAGCTAGGAACTACTGAGATTTATAATTTTTTTTAATGGTAACAATATGGGCAAACCAATGTTTTTATTTGTAACACACAAAATCTATTAACTAACATGAGAAGACTCACTGATTTTGATGAAATTATTAACCAGTACAGCCAACAGGACATGGTTTATAAACACTCAACAATATACACCCCTCCATAATAGCTAAACTTTTAAACTAATTGAAATTCCAAGTAAAACAAAAAATATTTAAAAATTAGTCCTAGTGCTTCCAATACAACCCCAAAAGAGAAAATACAAAAATCATGTTATGAACATGTGCTGATAACTTCCAAGAGATCTTTCAATACCCTTATGAGGTAAGAATTAACATTTCTTAAATCTCTTCCTGATAGCACAACATTCTGTTCCTTCAAGTAATTATAAATCCCAGCCTCCTTAAGTCAAAAAAGTTTAAACTGTTTTTTTTAGTTTTCCCTTCATTAAATATATGTGTTTCTTTGAAACAATATTGATATTCTTATCCAAAACTATTATTAATGCTAAAAGAATGCAGCTTCTATGATTTTTTCCTAATAAATAAATAAATTAAATAATTGTACTTGTATTATCCAGCAAATTCAAGTTGCTGCATATTTTTTTAAAAAGGGGTAAAAAAGGTAGGACTAAATTTGGGTAATGTTGACCAAACACCTATTTCACTGGGGAGTCAAGAGTATGAAACACCTAGCGGAAGGGACATATAAATATCTCCACAGTAGTTCAGGTCTCTCTTTTTAATCTTGATAGAGAATTGTGACTGAAAATAAAAAGTGGCAAAATCCTGCTTGCTTTTTGGTCTAACTTTGTGAGACTTTGTTTTCAAGTTTGTATATAATAAACTTCTCCAGTTGTATACAATGGTGAAATCTTTTTAAAAGTCTCTCTGTGAACGGATTAAAAATAATAGATGCAAACAGACTTTTGGAAATATGTGAAATTCTTTACATTGTCAATTAGTCCAGCACTTGGAGATAGACGTAGACCAAACCTAAATAACAGTAAGTGACAGTGAAATTGTATTTGATTATTCTGTGCCTCTGTGAGAAAATGTGTATTGAAACATGTTCATATATGGGTTTTTTGAAAAATAATTTAGCAGTATTTTTTATGTTAATGGGACATTTTAAAGTCTTAAAAGTGGTATCTATTGGGTTATATTTTAGGAGTGCACCACAGAAGCATATAGAGAAATGTAAAAACTGGATTTGTTTAAAATGGGTTCCCTCCAAAATGTTTTTTTAAATAAATAAAATATATGGGCCAGATTATAGCTGTATACATATACAGGAGGGGAAAGATGGAAAAGGGAACATGTCTTGCTTTGCATCTCAATTTGTAGACCAAATGCCCTCATGGTAAGGTTTGTGCTAATCTGAAGTGCTTTCTGCTTTTCAAGATCAAAAGCATCTAGCAATTCGAAGTCTATAATATGTTAAACATGGTTTCATGGACAAAACTATTCCTGCTCCATCAAGTATGTATTATTCTTCCCCATGTTTTTATGCTTATTTTACCTGTTCTAATAAACTATAGTTATATTTTAATAACTGTGTAATATGTACTTACATTACGCATAACCGTAAAAATACAGCTGTAACTCACTTTATCCTTTCTCATTCCCAGTAACAGAGTCTTATGTTAATGAAGATAAATCAAATACTTGAAGGGTCATTGCATGTATGTAGCTCAGCACTAAAGTAATTCCTGCATCTCTTTCTGGAGAAAAGAGTCCTATTTACACATTGTATGTACATTGCTATTGGATTTTGTGCAGGACACTGAAAAATTCCCAGAGGAAATAGAAATGCCTCATTCCATCGCTGCTAATGATAAGGTGACACTTGGGTTAGATGGGAGATGAAAACACAAACCAGCCCTGCTTGACTCATCCTTCTGTGGTTTGTGATTTTTCATTGTACTTACACTTCACAACAATGAAATGCAAAATTCTGACATAGATACTATTAAGAAATGTTTTCAGAAGATTAACTCTGAACAAAGACACCTGCTGCCATTATAGACATAAATAACTGGAAGAGGACTACCTGGATAATTTGTGAGAGAAGAACTTCTTTAAACAACTGCATTTATAAAGCATTGTTTACCCCAGGGAACCTTCTACACCATGAATGTCAGAGGAAATTGTAGAAGGTCATATATCTCAGCTCTATGAACCAGTTGTCCTCACTGACAGTGGATGTTTTGAATAAATAAGGTTTCATCCTGCTCCATGACAGGCTTACTTAATGTTGGCTGATTTGTAAAGGCCACTTTCTGCATGAAAAAGAGTCCAAAATGTATGTTCTATAATGAAGAAGATATTAGAAAAATGTTTTCACCTTTTCTCTCTTAGATCTAAACCAAAATGTTAAATATTTCCACAAATGTTAAAAATTTTTACAAAGGTGTAGCCTGCCCACTGTTTTTTTGTTTGGGGTTTGGTTTTTTTTTTTTTTGAGTGGATTGTTTCACTATCATGAACACAATGAATCCTGTACAGAGCTTCCCTTAAAAGATGAACTCAATGAATCAAGTACCAAACCCACGTATACCCAAGGTAGTCAGGTTCGGAACTGAAGTTACATTTCCTAGCAAGACTTTGTTAAGATTGTTTGTTAACAAATACCATTTTCCATTCCATTTCCTCAAAATATCCTCTTTGGCATATTCTTGCCTCTTTAAATATGCTTATTTATAGAACGGCTTCACAAACTCACCTTTCACCTAGTTAACAGACTGCGACATATGTGATGCCACATTCACTCCTTATTCTAAGCAGAAGGAAATAAAGCAGCACCACTGCTGTATTTACACAGTCATGCTGGAGCACTCCTACTCTCACACTTGCATCTCGCCCCCCACTCAGCCACATCGCATTGCACGCCTGGGATCTGCTAAATGGTCCTTCTGGGAAGGCACATAAAGGAGTGCTTGGAGGTTGCTCATGGAAACAATACACAACGCAGCCTCACACCCCATCACATTGCAACTGCATGAACAAGACTGTACACTGTAGTGCTTGTATGCTCCCAGGTGCTGCTGAAATAGTAGCAACAGCATGAGCAAATCGTGTGTCCGGTCCTCCAGAGTTCTACACGCAGTACTCATGTAACCTACTTTACACATGGAGACATCACAGTATGCCGATGTGTACATACTAAGAATGAGTATACACGCTTGCAGAATTAGAACCTTTACTGAATACAGGGCTTTTTCTGTTCTTACAAAAATATTTTTCAGACAAATATCTCTGCATTTCATTGTTATTCAAAAATCCCTTTTTTTCTGTATAAAACTGTGATAGTTTTTAAGTGCTGAATAGTTCCTTTGGATATGTCAAAACTAACTCAGTGGAAACAGTGTTTTCTTCCATTCACTATATTAAACAAAAAGTGCTCACCAGTTTTGTATGATTCGGTTTACCTTTCAGTTTTTAAATGCATTTATTTCATCATGTCCGCATAACCCTGTGTTAGGCACATATTGCACCGATGTATTGAATTGTTCCAGGAAATCAAGTTTCTTATTGCCTTGTTCCAGGAAATCGGGTTTCTTATTGCCTTATAATATGAACTCAGCTTGTTGTACAAGAAAGTACTTAACACTTTAAAAAAGGTTTTCCTATGATCTCATTACTGTGTGCACTGTATTATGTGGTAATGGAAACCTCATCAATTACAGGCTGTTCAGTTACATCCTGTGTAATGCAGGGTCACCCTATGGAGCTTATATATAATTACAGACAAAAGGCCTATTCTCTGCCATATAAGCACAAACTCAAATGAATTTTGAGTCAGACTTGGCAGGATTTCAAATTTCTGCTGCCCGTGTTTGTTAAAAAGAATGAGATTAATGAATAAAATTATTTTATAAGAGCGCTGATTTATAACCTAAAAATGTTGACTCATTTCGGCACCCATTCTATGGCCCATTGTGCACACGGAAACCGCCTTTGTGTGAAGCCTTGCTTCCTCTCCTCCGAGTCCTGGGTTCAGCCCCTGTCTGATGCTGTTAGATCTCACTTGGTGCCCGTTAGACCATGTGCCTAAGTTTCTCCATTGATTGCAGAGGTTAATTTATTGGCCCCAGCATACTTGATTATGTGAAGAAATGATAGTAAGAAATTATTAGCTGGATAGTTTGAAAATAGTTTCATTACAATGTGTTGTGCCTGGCTGTTTATCTACATTCTCTCTGCCCTGTACTTATTTCTTGGGGGAATTTCTCATATATCACCTTGCCTGAAGCCAAGCCTTGCTCTGATCTGTCACACCTACATTGCTGTTTGACTCTAACCTGGTCAGGAGAGAATGCAGGAGAGAATACCCTGGCTTAGGGTTATCAGTGGCAATAAGATGGGACTGGCTCAGCCCTTCACTTGTCAACAGTATTTTAACGGAATTCCACCAACAGCTGGAAGTGCTCATCTTCTCTAAAATCTGTGCTGAGAGCACACTGTATGAGCTACTCGAAAATAAAGGTAGCAGCTTTACTGAATACAGGAAGAGGCTAATCAGTGAATTTTGCTATTGATTTAAATGGGAGCAGAATCAAGACAGATTTTTCAAGCTGAATTTTAATTGCTAGGTATTAAATGTTTCTGAAATGCAAGACTACTATTTTTGCATGTATAACCCACACATCAGATACCTTCACCTGTTCACAAGAACCATTTATTGAAAATTAGTCCTCTAATAACATGCACCCTCACATAGTTCATGCAAAAGCAGAGCCAGCGACAGGGAACAACTGTCAAGTCCTTTTAGAAAGCTATTAAGATAAAGGAAGCTCTTGTGTAAGTTTGCTTTTAAGCCTTGCATAGATGAAGAACCCATGCTGCTGCTGTATTATTTGAGTATTTCTAATATTTCCATTTCTCGGGTAACCTGAGGAATCTGTGCACAAAACCACAGTGGGGGGTGTAGGGGTGTGGTGGTTTGGAGTGGTCCCATCAGTCCATACCTATGAATTATTTATTATTATTTGTTTTATCAACAGTTTGGTATTGGGGCAGTCAAATATCAGGAGAGACAAAAGCAGCCAACCCTGCGGAATTGTACAGAAATTAAGACCTATTCTAGCAGATGATTTCCTACAACTGCTCTCATGGAAGTTGTCAGATACACAGCACAGATTTGCTAACTTTGATCATGAACATCGTTCCATGGACTTCCATGGGACCGCTGTCAATATACAGTACTACCTCTGTGTGTAAGAGGTACGAACTAAATTCTAAGATAAGGTATTGAAAATGTTTTGCAAAAGGAAGAATTGCTATGTACTTCTGCTGGAGCCAGTTCACCCACTGTAATGTCATTTTAACAGATTATTTTCTCTACCAATCTAGAAAGACCAAAACAAGCCTTTCTTTTCATATAAAAATACAAGTTTGTTAAACACAGATTACTAACTTTAAATCCCACAGTGCTGCTGTGGGAATCTAAGTAGCACAGTTTCCAAAGATTTATGATTTTCTCAACATTTTGTGACGATTTTTTTTCTGAAAAGTTGGATACTGTAATTTCAGAATCAAAGTTGTATGCAATGCCCAGATCCACCGACACCTTCTGAGGTTTCCAATGATCTACTTGCTTATTTTCCTAATTGAGCAAACACAGGTTTTTTTCTTTCCTTTTCATTTCTAATTCAATTTGTGAATGAGTTTTCAATAGTTTTGTACAGCAGAGACAAAACTTTTTAAGGCAACCAAATGCACTAAGAACATCTCATATTTGGCATCTTTTTTAAAGCTCTATCAGCTATATCAGAGTAATAAGCCTTTGTTTCTTGTTTATAAACATGCGATGGTAAAGTCCACCCTTAAGGCATAGTGCAGTTCCATTTTAGGCACACTTGTAACTCCTACTGTTATTTCGAGTGTGATGTCCAAAAGAATCAGGGTTCTCAAAAATGCACTGTCTGTCCATGTAACCGTTGCTTTGTCTTTGCTCTTCCCAATAACTTTTGACCGATTGTGAGAAATGTGACAGAGGTAGAAATCACATAAATAATGAGCTTCTTACAAGCATAATAAAAGTAGCCAAGCAGATGAGAGTGTTTTTATACATGGCACCTGCAAGTGCCACAGCCAGAGGAAAAACTGCAACATGCACTCGCGCAGTTCAAACACAAGAGAAACCATATGGGGGAGACACTCGTAAATGCTCTAGCCAAGACAGAAGCTGCAATCAAAGGGCAAAGCTGGAAAAGTAAATTGCCCCAGTTCCAGTATGTTTTAGAACAGGGCCTCTCCTACTTACAGTGAAACTATTATCAATGTCTTGAATGGAAGCCAGACCAAGTCCTTAATTTGTAAATTCTAACAGCAGCATTAACAGACTTCACATCATAGTGAAAGCTAATTTACAGTTATTAAAACCAATTAAGACTAATTCTCCTTATATGATTACATCAAAAATAACAATCATGATAAAAATGAAAATGTTTAAGAGTGAATCTGTACACGTGGATCATTCAATTAAACCTGAACCCTGTCTTGGGAGGGAATCATTATGATAATTGCTTTTTTCTTCTGGATGCTTCTTTTATAATTGTAGTTACTTCCAATCCTTTTTCCCTGTGTAACCCCCCTCTTTCCCCCACCTCCTGCTTAGTACATTTTGCAACCTGAAGCACAAACACCTCTACCCTACATAGGCAAAGAAAGTTCACTGCATCTAAGATTCCTGCTGGCCCACACACCTAGGGGAGACAAGTGTAATCAGAATACATGAATAAGTACCAGGCTCAAAGCTTTGCCTGAAGTGTTTTGCAAGATTCATCATACTCATCTGTTCTCTTCCTCCTGTGCTGATCAGCAGAGCCCTTCCTCTTCCAGGCTAGAGGGGGGGAAAAAGAGCTTAGGTCAGGGAAAATAAAATATTGCTGTTACTGTGATGCCAAAAAGTGTTTACTAGGCAATGAAGGAAGCCTTAAACAGCTAGGCTGAACATGCTTTTAACCATCCTTTCAAAGGATAAAAGCAACCAACTTGTCATGACAGCAACAAACTCTCAGACAATTTTGAAATGGCCATAATGAGCTGCTTTCAGGCTAACATCTTGCATATATTCAAAAATTCTGAAAGCAAATTAAACTCTTGCCAGTCCTGACCGTTTCTAAACTAACGCATATACATAGCCCCAGAAGAAACCTCAGAAGGAAAAAACAATCTGTGTGCTTATATCCACGGAGAAGTGCAACAACACATGTGACGGCACAGTTATCATGTTGCTGTAGAAGCCCCAGCAGAGTATTCTTTAATTTTGTGAGTGATTAAAATACTAACTGTAATGTTGCAGTAAGAATCACAGGTGAGCAGAACTAAAATGAATACAGGTGTAACACCAAACACTGGAAGACCTGCTTTTCCTCAGCAGTGGAGCTCTTTTCGTTCTTATAAATAAAAAGTTAAATCGGTAAAGTTGCATTTTGCACCTTCTGAACAGCCTTTGGAGGCTTCTAAAGGCAGCTCACTGTTTCCTGGCGATCCCCGGGATCCTGCGTGGAAAGCAAAAAGCACAGTCTCTCTTTCAAACTCTAGTCACAACCAAGGTTGTGGAAATACTGTCGTGCTCACCCAGAAGCCAGGTTAACACTTTTCAGTCAAAAAATTAGAGAGGAAAAAAGATCCTATGGAGAGGTGAATCCACGGATTCACGCTACAGACAAATTGTCAAATAGAGGGTGTTTGTTGGGCTTCGCAAAATATGAACAGCATAGATGAAAACCAGCGGTAAATTAAAAAATAGTATCTAACCCAAACTACCAACAGAACAATATGCGTCAAAGCAGCAAAACTAACTGACAGCCATCCTGGTAGAAAAAGGGAATCGGAGATGCTCAGGTCACGCAGAGCTCCGCAGGGGCTGGGAATAAGCAGATTACTATTCAGAGCACATGGGGCTGGGATAAAGCTAAACCCTCGAAGACATTTCACGGCATTTGTTTCCAGCCCCTTTGTTTCCCGCAGACGCGTCTGGGGCTCTCTCCATCCTCTGCCCCCCCCAGCCGCCGTGCGGGTCCGTTTTGTCCCTCTCTCCCCGGAGCCCCGACCCCGGGCCGGGCTTTGCCCGGGCTCCTTCTGCTCTTTGCGAGGCTGTCGGAGGGGTCGGGGGAGCCCCGGCCGGGGGCGCGGAAGGTGGTGCCTGGTAGGGGAGCCCCCAGTGCTAGAGAGAGAAGTGGGAAGGGGGCGCGGATCGCGGAGCTGCGGCGGGACGGCGGGCAGGGCGAACCGGGGGGGCGGCCGGGCAGGGCCGGGGGCTGGCGGGGGAGCGGGCGGCGAAGTCGATGCGAGCCCCCCCGCTCCGAGACCCCGCCGGGGCTGCCGGAGGGGCAGCCGCAAACGCCAACGCTGCCGGCCGCGGGGGCTGCGCGCCTCTCCGCGGCTCTGCGCGCCCTACCCCCGCCGGCAGGGCAGCCGGGGGGCGGGCGGCAGGGGTGTGCGGCGTGGGGGGATTAGCGGGACGCCGCGGCCCCGCCTCCCCCCTCCGCATCCCGGGCGCGATGAGAGGGGGAGATGGACCCGAGCCGGCGGGACTGGCACCATGACATTCGCCGGCTTCGTGGTGGCGCTGGTGATCGGGACGATCCCCGGAGCCCGCGGGCCGGGGCAGGTCTCCGCCAGCCTCCCGGCCGCCCGCCCCCCGCAGCCCCCCGCCCCGGCCCCGCCGCCCCCCGCCGGCTGCCCCGCCGGGGGCTTCGCGGCGGCCCAGCGCCCCTGGCCGCCGCCGCCGCCCGCCCTCCCTCGGCGGGGGCCGCGGGGCCGCCGCAGCTCCTGCGCCCTGCCCGGCGGCGGCGGGCGGGCCCCCGGGGGCGGCCGCGGCCGGGCGGAGCGGGGCCGCCCCGACTGCGAGCGAGGCGAGCGAGGTGAGCGGGGCCGGCGGGGAGGGGGCGAGCGGCGCTGCGGGAGGGCGCGGGGGCTCATCCGGGCGGCGGCGGCCCCATCGCCCGCCCCGCGTTCCCCGTCGCCGGAGGGAGCGGGGGGACGGTCGCCTTCTGCCGGAGTGACAGCGAAGGCGCTGCTGAGAGGAGCGATCGCACTCGTGCGGCAGCAGCTGCAGCGGGGCGAGGAGGGTCCTACCTGGCTGCTGTTTCGTGCCGGGTCAACGGCGTTCGGAAGCGGAGCCCCAGGTGCGCGGCGGGCTCGGTTAGGCGAGACCGGCGCCGCCAAGGCTGGCCTTCCCCCGGCGTAACCGGGAGCGCCTCTCCGGGAAGCACTAGGTCTACAGAAGCGAAGAGCGAAGGGATGCCTTGCTCCAAAGGCGAACCGCTCACCTAGTATCTCTTTCTCCCCCCCGCCCATCTTGGGATAACGGGGTTTGCGAGTTAGCGCTGGTGCTTGCAGACATCAGTGACCCCAGCCGGGAGACGTGTGCTCCCCCCGACTCCCGGGAAAACTCTCCGCGACTTCAGTGGAAGTTTTCAGTGCCTAAGGACCGAACAGCGATTTCAGCATTCAGCCCTTGAGCACTTGATCAGCTTTACATTTCATCAGTGTTGGCGTTGAATATATTTATGCACAGTCTGGGTTTGAATGACTTCACATTTTCTCCTGCATTGCTCTGGTATTATCTCCTACCTAAATAAGAATTACGTCCTATCTATAGCTACACTAAAAATGATCACACGTAATTGTTGCAACGAAGATAATTTTTCCCTTCTTCGTTGCCCTACCTTTTACATATTTTCTAATATCACAAGGTCAGCAAGGAAGTTGATCATTAATATTAATAATTCTGTTCTTGTGGAAGTTGGTTTTGAGTTGGTGGGGGTTTTTTAACCTTAGAAGGTGTGTGAAAAAAATATGATAATTTGAACAATGTGATTGGTGTAAAATACCACATGAAGAGCACCAAGGTGCACACTGATCATTTATGCATTTAAAAAAAATGCAGCTTCCGATGCTGTCTTCCAAGTCAAATACACTCCTTTGAGAAGACAGAATGATGTTATGTGTTACAGATGTTTCCCTGGAGAGAATACCAGGCAGCTGATGCCACAGAGGAGAAGACAGATAACTAGACAGAGATGAAAAAAAAAATCCAGAAGACTTCATGCCCTTTAACTGGTCTCAATTTGGGAAAGGGCCCCACAGTTGCTTCTTTGATTTAGCCCATCATATTTATAGCTTTTTTCAGAATTCTTCAGTCTGGTTCCCAAAATACTTTGTGAGAACTTGGTCTGAATATGTTACAGTGAAGAAGAACGTGGCATTTTATTGCTAAGAACCCAATATTGCACTTACTTAAGTTAATTCCAGAATCCCCTGTAAGTTCAGCATGAATGTGATTTAAGTAAATGACCAACAAAAATACTACATGGTTTGGGTTTAGCAGTGTTTCTTCGGTCTTTTCAGAATGCCACTTTTTTTTTTTTTTTTTTTTTTTTCCCCCACCATGAAAAGGAAATCCAGGTTAGCCCCTGTTAAGAGGGAAGACATAGCTACTGAACAATAGCCAATACTCTAATTGAAAGGTCATCTGCTTCTGCTGGACTCAGTGGTAAACTCTCAGTGACATCAGCAGGGCAAACGCCTGTCCAGAAGCCTTCCTGGAGGCCATAGGAAAGAATGGGAGAGTGTGTGAGATGACTTAAGGTGGAACACGGAAATAAATCAAGCCATTTGCCCAGAAATAAACATTATTATAACATTTGTTCTGAAGTATGTTCCTTTCATACAAGAAGCAAAGAAATGCATGGAAGGCAATGTTATGATGCCATTTACAGAGAAGGACAGATGATTCAGAGGTAAACTCACTGCATCTGTTGCTTTAGTACATGTGCCAAGGAAGCCCATGCTCAGTTATTAGGCACCTGCAATAACTAAATTCCATACCATGTTCAAAGCCTTAACTGTAAATCTCCTGGTTTTCTAGCTTAAATATTGAGACTTATCTGCAGAGTTAATAAGCTAAACTTTGTGCACGTGTATATATTAAACTGCTTTATATTTAAACATTAATGATGAAAAATTAGAAGAAAGAAGTGCCTTTCCAATTATACTATGTGGTACCAGTCTGAAATCAGTTTTATAGTTTAAAATAATAGATTTTGGTGTTTCATTTCCTTCCTTCTAAAATGAGAGACATCTGGGTAATATTATTTATTCATGCCTTGAAAACAAGTAAACCAAATACACATATATAAAAATTATGATTAACCAAGGAAATCACAGAGGAAAATAAATGAGTACAAGAGTACTCTGTACACAGAGCCAGCCGAAGTCCAGCAGAATGCAGTATTTTAGTTACTGCTAATAACAGCTTACCTGTAACTTATGCTTCAAAAAAAAGGCCTGCTAAGTACCTAGAAGCAACTGCTACCACACAATGTTTATGTGGCACGTAGTTACAGTATTCTGCATGATATATTGTTCATCCTATATTGTTAAGTATCTAATTTAAAACTCTAAGTAAAGTGGGTTAACTATTTTTCTTTACTTTACAAAGGGAAAGCAATACGAGAGAGGGTAAGTGTCTTTGCCAGAGGTCACGCTACCCATCAGTGGCAGAACTGGAAATAAAATACACATCTCCAGAATGGCCAGACTGTAGAGTCTTTCCATTTAAATTGCTTTTAACACAGGATAATTCTACTAATGCCAGTCAAATAATGCTTCACTAAACTTTTGTGAGAGAAGAATCAAGTCTCAGGCTCATAGTCTAAACGCTAGATTATTCTCCCTACCTATTATACTATAGTCCAGGCAGTTGATGGAAGGTCTTCTGGAGTTTTGGTTTTTTAAATAGCATGGGGTTAAGAAAAAAATATGATGAAAAATTAAACATTAATGTCTGTATTTTCCTTCTAAGAAGCAACTCTTCTGGAACCATTCCTATTACAGCTGCACAGCAAGAGACCCCTCATTTTCTATAGCTCTCTACCACACAAGACTATTGCACTCCTTTGGAGTCTGTTACACTCCTAACGTTTCAGTTTATTTTTTCAGAGCCTTAAACCATTGATCATTGACATGATGAATCTCACTGCTGCAGGGGAACCGATTCAGCACATTGCACACAATATATACAATATTTATGAATCTTCTAATATAAGGATCCTTGTGTGTGCAATACTGCTATCTGCTAAAGTTCTCAAGATAGTTCTTAAAAAGTAGTTCTGATGAATACACCTTTTTTTCAAGGTTAAAATACCAAGAGAAAATAATTGTAATTTTAGACTAAGAGCAGTGCTCAGGAAAGTGATGGACAATAGCATTCATTGATCGCAGTGAGCGTCATCCTTAGTTTTGCTGTAGTCAACAGGATTAATTTATTTGATTTTAGCCGGTCCTGATCCTGGAAGGGAAGAAAAGTTTCCATTGATTTGAACTGGTGTTTGATTTGACCTATACTACAAGTAGCTTTTTAACAAGTACCTCATGCAAACCGATGAATTAGTTTCATTCTGAAACTGGGATAGACTCTTTTATGTGCTTTAGGAATCATCCACTAGTGTTCTGAGTTATATATACTACAAGTTACAATTTGGTTACACAGGATATACAGCATGTATCAATGGGAGACCCTCACACTTTATGTCAGTTTGGACTTACCTAATTGACTCCAAGGCAACATTGATGAACTATCAGTGCAGGGCCTTTCTGTGGCACTATCCCATGTTGCAACACCTTGGAAATGAAAGCAGAAATAAAAATAATTGTTGCTTTTACACATTTCCAAAATTCAGAATACTTCTTTGAAGTATACAGAATACAGAATTGGAAGTGATTCCTATTCTATCAGCAGTTTGGCCACACTCAGTAACAATGCTTGTTCTCAGTGAAATGTAGAAAATAAAATAGGTTTTGAAGCTACCCAGCATCTCTGGACGTGAGAATGATATAGGAAAAGAGGCCAAGCACAACAGTGTAATTCCTTTGAACCTCTTCTGCTTTTTGGAGTCAATTAAAAGTTGGCTGAGAAGTCTTCCTCTCCCTTTTTTCCTGTGTGTCTCATCTTGAGCCTATATGGCAGGTGTTGTGGAGCAAGTCTCAGCAGCACCCACTGGATACCCTTACTTCCTTGCATTTGCAAGTATAACTTAATCTCTTTTAAACAGTGATAGCAGATAGGAAAGACTCTGACTTGGGCAGATACCAGGGTAACTAAAATTACCAGACTGTATGTAAACAACATGAATTGACCGTCAGTAACCTCAGCTAGAACATAATTAGAAAAAACACATAGGTATTTTTTGAGCGTATATAACTGAAGGAGTTTCTGGCAAGACAGTAGATTTGAATTCTTCGATATAGGGCTGAATTAAGTCCTTTGTAAGACCACAGTATGTATCCTAGAGCTGCCTGGTAGGCCTGCTTTGTGGTCGTGGGCCCTTGTTTCGAACTCTTGTGGGGTCAGTTCACCTCTCCTTATCCTGAGGAGGGCACTGAGAGCCATGAGCAGGATCCCTGTACTCAAGTTCCCTGCTGTTGAGCTCGGCGTTGAAGCAGTGAAGATTTGATAAGCACTTTAAGCAGAGGCTTGACACTGTATTGAGTTGGTGGAGAGGGGAGAGAGTGTGAGTTTCTCAGAGCATTGCATAAAAGCCAGAGTAGATATTACTTCATTATCTCTACTCCCACATGTTTAGTCCTCTTCAGTAACTGAAAGAGCTGAAAACTTACAGTTTAAAAAATGGAGATGCTACCATAACTAGGACTCCAGAAACGTAGAGCCTCCAATGCATATGCTTAAGCCAGACCTGTTTTCTAAGAATTAATTCAGATTCTCTTCTCCAGAGCTTCTTGTGCCCTAGGGGTAGCACAGAAGGAAGCCCCTTGGGCACACATGTTGAGGTGCACTATGGGCTTGAGGTGTTAAAATGTAACAGTAGAAGACTTAACCAGTGAAATTAAGAATTAACCAGTATCCTTTTAATCATGCTAAATACTAGTTTTCTTGCGGCCTGTGAAGTGAAAGTCATTTTAACAATGCAGACACTGATTATCTTGCAAGTAAGATGTTAACACATTCTTAATAACAAAGATTAAATCATGAGTAATAAACAGAAACTTGGTAATACAGCATGAGCATGCATGATGGCAGATAATGTTGGTCATCTTGCAATTCCCTATGATCAATTTACACATGAAGTAAGAGCTTTACCTATTGGAAAGAAAAAATAAGCTACTGAAATGAAAGTCTATATTATCTTGAAGTTCTGTTTCATGAGGTGTCCATGTTACTGCAACTCATGTATCTCTTGATCAGTAAAATAACTAGCAGGGGTCTGAATACTGCAACGCTTTGAGTGAACAACAGAGAAATCATTTTCTCATTAGTGTGCACTTTGATTTGCTTGCCACATAATTATGACTTGTCATAAGATATAGGTTGATACCTACTTCAAAGTGTATATGAAACAAAAAATACTGTATCGTTTTACTTTTGTTGGATACAGTGCTGAAATACTGAGCTAGAAACACTTAGACTGGACTTAGAAAAATACATTGGAGATATTAACCTTTCAGAGGGTTTTCAGTTTTGACTTTCCTTTTAAAAAAATGGTTTTAGTTACTGTTTTGCTTCAGGAGAGAATGCGGGATTTTTGCCCTGGATGGTTTAGGCTAACCATAGCTATAGCTATCAATACTGTCCTATAAGGAGAGTAGTGAGTCAGTGCAACCACATTAGAATTATTGTATCATATATTTGGTTAAGTCTGTTAAACAGCAGGCATAATAAGAGGTTTAAGATTAGCTACATGTAAAAATAGGTGCTTTTTTTATTTCAGTCCAGATTAATTTATCAGGTGAAAATCAAGAATATTTTAAATTTGTTATGAAATTACCTTTAACATCATCTTGTGTGTTTTCTGTATGAGAGAAACTGGTTCTTTATAGTATTTTCTTGCGAGATGAACAAAGGTCTGTTATGAATGCTACCACCCTTCATAAAGCGTCGTGTAAATCCCGTAAATCTACAGGAGAAAGGCAAACCAAAACATTTTGTTGAGATATTAGATTTTTTTTTTTTAAATCCCTTATTTATTATTTTCATCTATGTCTTTTTGCACAGGCATGTGGAAATAAGGCACTGTCCCTTTCGGTCGTTTTCCCTTCCTTACCAACTGATATCAGTAGTGTGTTTTCCCACTTCAGCAGGGACCAGATGTCACCTGGGGTTCCTTAGGGGAGTGGGTGGTGAGGGAAAGGCTGTTTCCTTTGTTTAATGGTACATGTCCACAGTGACTGAGAACTGCTTTTCAAACTTCTTTCCTGCGGCTTCTACTAGAGATGCAAAGGATTTAGAATTTATTTAATTTTTAATTGTTGGGAAAGGAGTTTCTGATGTGCCAGTTATCTCTTGTGCTATCTTTGCTCTGCATACGTGAATAAATTCTTCCACTGTTGTCACTGGAAATTCTGTAAATACAGAAAGAGGAGTGAGCCAAATTCTGCCATACAGACCTTAGAAGAGAATTTTATTCTTCAAGTACTCCCTTTTGCATATATCTGAATAGAAATATTGTGTAATGTGTACTCAGGAAACACTGTAATGATTTCGGTAGGTGTCATGAAGGACTGTAAGCAATTGTAAAAAAAATAAACTTATTTTTGGAGATGACATCTTCAAAATTGCTTTCTGGTATGTCAGGAATCACTTTGCTATGACTGCAGTTTGTGTTTCATGTGAAAATAATAGTCTATACAAAAGTCTGCTGAAGAGCAGAAATAAACAAAATTCCAGACTCTCTCTGTATGTGCTGGAAAAACACAAAGAGAAAAATTATAAATACAGATAAGCAATGTGCAACATGCCTACAGTATTGTTAAAATTAACTCATTAATAATTCTCTATTCAGAGTGATAGCTCACTCTGTAACATGAGTTGAATAAGTTTTGTTTGTCATTTACTGCACAGTAAGTTACTCCTGAGAAAGTAAATAGTAAGCAAAAAAAAACACACAAAACCAAGTTTGAGGTTAATTAATTCCTTGAGTTATTTAACAGTCATTTGGCTTCGTGGTTTTATAAAATACACTGAACTAAATTAAAACCAGGACATAATCTGAGTGAAAGCTGGGAAGAAAAAGTGGATCTACCTATTATTATTATTATTATTATTTACACATACATGACCACATATACAATGAAATGCAGGCACAAACATTAACTTTTTTCTCCCATCACTAAAAACCCTGCAAACTGGGTGACAGGGTAGCTTCTGATTTTAAGTAGATCGCAGAACAGAGACAGATGGATTAACAGATTTCAGGTAATACTAATGCATACAATTAGGCTATGTTTGATAACAGAAATGTCTTCTTTCTTCTTGAATTACTGCTGTTATGACCCTTTATTCTGCTCTGTAGAGTTAGACCTATGACGAGATTTTTCCCACCTTTACCAGTGGCACTTGGCTACTTGCAACAGCAGATGCATCTGGCATCTCAAGCAAAAATACTGTAAAAAAAAAAGGAAAATCTGATTCATTTTCTTGGATTTCTGTGTCCTGTAGCTCTCAAGAAGCAGAGGGTTTTTTCCCCCGCTTCTTTTAGACAATTCCTTATGTTTTTAGCTTGTTTTGTCTGAGAATTTGGTAAGGACCTCTCATGAATTAATAGAACTACATACAGTGTTTTTCTGTCTGAGAACAAGTATGAACAAATGCATTCTTTGGCTAAAATAAACTGCTGACATCCATGACATGCACAACATTACATGGGTCAGAGCAAAAGCTATGCAATCCATGTGGTTGTTTTGTGATTCCCTTAAGTTTGATGGAAGTTAAAAGTATAGCACTCCTTTTTGCTCATTTGGGTAGAGGTAACCACATTTAAATAATTATAATATGTGTAGTCTACAATACTTCTTTTTTGGTTAGATCTTTAACTAATTGTAGCACCACCAGAAGAATCAGAAATGTGATGTAATTTCAGTATAAGAAGCAAAATGTCTTATGTAAAAAATAATGTTATCTTCTTTTGTATATCACTGTATAAGAATGTTAGATGTGCCAGAGTGCTTCTTAGAAGCAGCTCACCCAAAGAGCACAAAGATGGTAATACATGAAACAAGAACCCTCTCTGCAGAGGGAAAATCAGGTTCGGATTCTTTTGTGCGGGATGCATTAATTGAGCAATGGAATATCTTGGAGGCTTATTTTTAAAATTTTTTTTAACTAGGGTCAGTGAGACTCCAGGGTGGCAAGAATGAGTTTGAAGGTACAGTGGAAGTTTATTTGAATGGAATCTGGGGAATAATCTGTGGGAGCCATTGGGACAATAACGATGCAACAGTTGTATGTCGACAGCTTGCACTTGGGTAAGTTTCAGTCCAAGTAAAAATCAGTCAACTTATTTTAATGATTTCAGTATAAAGGACAATCTATTTTGCAAATCCTGAGGGCTGTTCTGGTTGATGATTGTCTTTTCTGTTTGAAAGCTGTTGAACGTTGAAGTTGTTCTTCCCAGAATCCTTCACTTCCTTCAATTGCGTTGTACTTCAGAGAGGTTGCTGTGAGAATCAGTATTTGATTTGAAAGCTGCATATGGGGTCTGGAGAGGAGCAGAAGAGGGTAGAAGCTTTGTTTTCAAAGTGAGAAGTGTGAACAGGTGAGGAAAGATTAGGACAAACAAAAACTGCTTTACTAGACACCTGGGAGACGTCCACAAACACAAAATTGTGAGGTCTGATCCTGATCTCACCTATGTAAGTGTCAATTAAGAACAGTTCCAGTGAGGTTACTGAACCTATAAAAACATAAATGTGGCCAGAATTAGACTCTACACGGGCTCCTAATCATAGGAAAATTCCTGGTTCTCAGGAGTGTGGGGTTACCCTGGTAATCATCCATTCTATCCTATCAAAAAACATCTGGGACTCATCCTAGGTTTTTGGAAAATGTGGTATTTTTGTTGTGCACATCTTCAACTAGCTCGATAATCTGTATGGTTTACTTTCAGAGTTGCACATTGATAGCAAAATCCAAAACCAGACAAGTTTTGCAGCTTCACATTTTCATGGAAACATTTTATGGAGTTATAGTAATATTGGACAGGTTGAAAGCCCTTGCATTGTCCTCATTGACCACTACTTCCCACTGCTGTCAGAATGGAGTTAACCAACAGGACCTTTTAACATAATTTGGTCATTAAACTCTAGATAATGCCTATAGTGATACTGCAATTGCAATAGTAAGATGAAACTGAGGTAAGGAACAAAATGCCCATACCAAAACCGAGTTTTAAAACTAAAATGCAATTTCAGCTTCTAAAAAATCAATGCTGTTCAAGTTAGCAACCAAATTACTTGAATATCCCCCTTAGCACCCCATTCAGTTTGCACTTTCTCAGTAAGCCACAAAGTATGGCTGGCTTTATTGCCTTTCTAACATTTCTTTCAGTCACATACCAAAGTAGTGATTTTGTTTGCTACAAGCAGTAAGGGGCTTTTATAGCATACTTGCACTGTGACATTCCTAATGATTATTCCACTTTTTAAGACTGCTAGCCAGAACTAAATCTAAGCTGTTTTATAATGTTCAATACTAATCTGGACACACCATGCCAATTTAAAAAATATGAGGATTAGATGAGATAAAAGTTCAGCCATCTGGAGGCTGTGATTCTGCTTATGACTTCAGCTGTTTACGTGCAATGTCTCCTTTCCTCATTTTCATTTAAGTTCTTTTTGCCTTCCATAGTCTGAACATTTCAGTTGAACAAGACCACTATTAGTAAAACTAGTTCAGTGATACGGGTGAATGACTTGATCTTTTCAACAGAAATGGCTTAAAGCTGAATCTAGGCCAAAAAGCCCTAAGCAAACGGTAGTTGAAAAGTTTCTGTTATGAGTGTTTGGCAGACATTTGGGTCTATATACCACAAGGTGACCTCGCTAGGTGTTATTGATGCTTTTCAGGTGCTTCCATATATCTGTTCCTTTGATTTTACAATATTTGGGCTTTGTTTTTAATTTAATTTTGTTGGGTATTATATGGAAGAAAAGATGGCTCAATAATTGTTGCTGTAGATTCAGTATGGGAAGAGAAGGAGGCTGTTTATAAATGTTCTGGATGGATTGGAATGGCTGAATAGAGGATAATGGAAACGGGCCTGGTGGAGTATGAGGTGGTTTCACTGCTCCATGGTCACAACCCTATTGTATGACATGTATGAGCAGAGCACTGGTACATTTTAATTGAGTAAGGGAGAGGGTAAGTGTGAAAGGTCCGTTAGCATTACCTCTCCTGGAAGTATAACTGCAGCAGGATGGTACTGTAGATTCACCTATGGACTGTGGACTCTGTTGATTTTTGTTGTTAAGAACCGGGAGGACAGGAATGTAGCTAGCCCTGCAGCAACACAGGCCATTGTACTATAATGTCCCACAACAAAATGGTGAGAACTGGGTCACATCTGTTACTTTTCTTTGTGCAGAAGACAATGCTGAACTGTATGAAAATGTGATGAATTTACACTGCTGAAGAAAGCCCTTTCTTTTGTACTCCAAGATTTATAGATGAGAAAATGTTCCACTTCCCCTCCTCCCACTCTAATCTCCTATCCTGATTATTCTTCTTACAGTGAAAAAGGTACAGCAAAACACATACCATTTTCTGGACTGGGCCTTATTCCGGTTTACTGGAGTGAAGTGCGTTGTCGTGGTGATGAAGAAAATATACTGTTATGTGAAAAAGACATCTGGCAGGATGGAACATGTCCTCAAAAAATGGCAGCTGCTGTCACATGTAGCTCTTCCCTAGGTAAAAAAAAAAAGCATATGGTTTGGTTAACTTCTTACCTTATTTAAATAGAAGTAGTAATTATTACTATAATTTAAGACTTCTTGGAACAGGAAATTAAACAGATTGAATAATCACGTCATTAACTGTTTCAAATCCCTTCATGCTGTGCAAGCAGCAACTCGCTGAACCACTTTTTACCTTTCCATAATCAGCAAGCAAACGTTGCTTTGAGATGTAGGTTGTGAAAAAGGGTGAAGCAGTGAGAATCTCTTGCTGTAAAAGTAGGATTGTTTCCCCCCCACATTTTTAAAAAAAATATTTATTTATTAATTTATTTGCCTACTTGGAGGTTATCTTTGGTAGCTACATATGCTACATGTCAATTTGTTAGCTTTTCTTGAACAGTAGGGAGGAGCAGCAATTTCATAAACAGGCTATGACTTCTCCTTTAGTACAGAAGTGTTGGGATCACATTAACGTAGATGACATTGCACAAGAAACTGCAAAGTTTTTGCCCTATTCTGCATAGATTTAAAACAGGTCCAAGTCTTCCCAGCTGAAGGTTGCTACCTCACACATCACTCACACAAGTCAAAATTATATAGTTAGGACAAAAGTATTATTAATGTTTTTAAGACATTTCAAATTATTTTAATGAACGTGATAAATGGCAGCTAAATGGGCAATTATGCCATCAGATTTAAGACATTGCTGGCCTTGAGAAAGGTTAGGCTGGCAGTGATGAGGAGCTGGTAATGGCAGTTTCTTCAGTTGTAACCAAATCATGTATGGCCACAGCCAGTTCTGTGCTGCCTTTCCTCTCCTACTTACATTCCTATCCAAAGACAGATGCATTTTTGTCTGACAGCTCTGCTATTCATGAGGAATATTTTGATAAATGACTTCTAAAAAATAATTTTGATCTTAATTTAGAAAACTGTAGTGTAGAGGGGAGAATGTTTTTAAGCCACAAGTTGCAAAGCAAGAGACATAGTTTTGTCTAAAGAAACTGAAAACTATAAATTTGCAAGTTACACTTTTAGATCATAAGGTTTTCATTCTCTTTATGGCCATTTTCACCAGAAAACTTCGCTTTGCTTAGATAAATTTATTAAAGGACTGTGTCTGTTTCAATAATGCAGAAAGGGAGTTTATCAGTAATTTACAGTCCAGGATATCTGAAATGAGTTAAATTGATCCTGAGTTTCGGCAGACTAGATGAAGCTTTCATGTTCCACAGGTTCTCCTGCAAACTAGCCTTTTTGAATAATTACAAAAAAGCATATTTCATACCAGTGAAATATTAAGATGAAATTGGAGAAATATCCTCAATTTTCTTTTTTTAAGCCAAGAAACAGATGAAATAGTAGCATTAATTGGTTGGAAGGCCTACACAAAAATTAATCACATTTTAAATCATTCAGATGTTAGATATGGTGAAACTTTAAAATAACCTTTTTAAATACTAGAATGATTATTTTTTTAATATGGTTTTAAGCTGTTTCCATTATTATAGCTTCATACAGAAGTAACACTTTCAAGACAATTTCTTCTGAACCAGAAAAGGGCTAATGATTTGAAAAGACCAAAAATCAAACCATATCTCAGAAAGAGGGAGGGAACAATACTTGCACAATTAAAGTAAGATTCCACAGTCAGTAAGATTTCACTGCTCTTAACTGGAATTACCAAACAAATGAGAAAACATGAGGATGAATTTCTACTTTTGTGGCATTGAAAGAATTTTTGCCTCTCAAGATTTTAACCTCTTGGATCGAGCCTATAGAGAGCAAAGTTTGCTCTTACTGGCAGAAATGCAGCTCTACTTACTGATTGTAGCATTCGGCCTTACAGCCCCAGGTATCTGTGAACGCTTTGACACTTAAGTAACTCAATATCAGTATGGTTACTTGTCTGTATAATATTCTTCAGCTATTGAGAGTGGAGCTTAGGGGAACTCATTTCTAAGAAGTTTAATTTCAGGTTTTCCACCTAACTGCAAAAAATAAAGTGTAGTTCTTGAGTGATGTCAGAGAAACCGTGAAGCCATCTTCTTGAAGCCATCTTCTTTTTTCTTTGCTATCAGGATAACATTTTAGAAGAGAAATGACCCTTTCCTATATTCTATGTTTGATCACAGCCCCTGTCTTTACTCCGATCCGGCTGGCTGGTGGGAACAACGCTCATGAAGGAAGAGTAGAAGTCTACCATGCTGGCCAGTGGGGGACTGTCTGTGATGATCAGTGGGATGATGCAGATGCTGAAGTTGTCTGTCGGCAGCTTGGCCTTGGGTTTGTGTTTTCTACATATTTTCGACTCCAGCAGCAAAGCAGGAGAATTAGTCAGATGCGTAGCTTGGAGTTGTCACAAGATACTCCTTTAAAATTGCACCAATACTTTGAAGCAGTAACTAAGTTTAATTATAGAAGGTTCAGGTACAGCACCATTACTTTCAATTCCCTTGAACTTTGATTTATAGGATCCAGTTTTCAGTATTATATGATAGAGGCAATTCTGTCTGTAGGACAGACAAAGGATATGCCTCAGAATAAATGCTGACTTTTTAGTGAAAACTCACTACAATTTCAGTAAAGTTTCAATCTAAAACCGTAGGTGAAGAAAAGGAAGTTGCTTTGACTGTTAAAATCCTTACATCCATTTTACTGAAGAGTCTAACAGCCTCCTTGCTTTGCAGTAAGAGCACTGCTTTGTCAGAGGAATACGGTTTTTGGCATGCCTGTGAGAATCTCTCAAGATTCGTTTAAGTCATGAGTTTCTGAAGATTGTCAGTTTGCATATACTGAGTAGAGATCTGTTTGAAGTTTTGACAGTTAAACTTGCCAGCAATTCTGTCTGAACTAAGCATGGTCCGTATAGTCACAGCAGCAGAACAGGATTTTCTTGCTCCTCTTCTCAACCGCCGGGGGTGATTTTTATACCACACAGAAGATAAGTATTCAGTATTTGAGGAAAGATGCTCCAGAAGTGGGAGGCAAAGAAGATACCTTCTCGATTAGAGAGGAAGGAGCTGGGGACAATTGGGATGAAAGGTCAGATGGGTTGAAGAGGGAAAGAACTAAGAGCAAATTGCCAAGCAGATACTAAGTTTTAAACCCAAGGAGTAGAAGGGGATTATGTCTGAGGCAGACTGGATGGGAACTAAACAGGTCAGTGCAAAGGAGACTGGAACGGGACTCTCTTGTTCAACCCTGCTGGGATTATGATGAATTAAAAAAGTGGCATGGAAGGTAGCAAGTTTTGGGGCATTAATGGGTGGTCCCCAGAGGGTACTTGTTTTGTAACGTGAAACTGAGACCTTGGACTGCTGGTGCCACCCAAATTAGCTCAAAAGGATGAGAACTGTGCAGTACTTAAAAAGCTTCTAGGTCTCCTGGTGAGAATCAACATGCTCCTCTGACACCAAATTTTAATTTTTACCCGTTTATTTTGTTTTATATTATAGTTCTGTATTCCCATACATTTTCAATTGGGAATACCTAATAGAAAGTCTATCTTCTTACAGGCTTTTTCTGATTTTGAATTGGGCCTCTATTAATAAATTTGGGGAGTTACTAAACTATACTTTACATTTCTGTATACTAACAACAAATTATACTAATAATTCTGTATACTAACAACAAACGTCATGTTTAGTGATTACACTAAAACATTTGATTACTTATATTTGATATTCAGAAACTGCAGTTCTGAGATGTTTCTAATTTGATTCATTTTTCTGAGTAAATAAATTGTATTAAAACGGTGCTAAGTCTTTTTGAAATATTTCTAGACACTTACAGAATTTCTCAAATAATCAAGATGTCTTGACAAATGTGCTTATTACTATGAAGTGAAATTTTACCGACAGTGGCAGTAAACCAGTTATGAAGTAATAAAAATAATGTAAATTTGCATACTGTTAATCCATCTGGAAACATGGACAAATTGTATAAGTAAAGAATCTCAGCAAGTACTTTCCCACACCCTTTCAGCTTTTCTGTAGCACTCCTATAAGAACTTCAGAATATTAATCTACTATTAACAGGAGAAAAACAATAATTTATTTTATTATTTGGTTTCATAAATGCTTTTTGCTTGATACAAATTGACCTTGTTATAGTAATGGGATGTGTTGTCTCTGCTTCATTTGAACTCCAGAGAATCTGACTAGGTTATGGTATAATTTGTTTTCAACATTCCGAGTAGTCAGGCACTATCTCTTTGATTTCAGCCAGCTCCTTAAAGAATAAGGATTTCTTTTTTCTAACATTTTCTATAAATTTGTACTATCATCAGCATTAAAAAAAAATACAAGAAATGGAAGCTATGTAGGAGAATTTTCTTTTTGTGTGCAGTCTGTATATATGCAAATACTCTTCAGTAAACTTAAATGAAGATAATTCATCTGATACATATGAATGTTCCAAAGTACAATAATCTTAAAAACTACCAGTAAACCAGGCTTTCTATAATAAGCCTATAATATATTTAGAGTAATATTAATAAAAATAGGTAACCTGAAAGTAGATTCTTCAGTCCATATTTATTCATTTTAACAGAAATAGCATGAAGTGCTGAGAACTCACAGAGGCTATCTCGGTATATCAGAAAGATACACTGGAAAACCAAGACATTTTTATTTATTTAGATGCTTAAATATAAAAGGGATACCTAGATTTGAAATAAGTATTACTCTTAGTGTATCATTTGAATTATATTTTCTTAGTTTACTATGTAGGCATTCACAACTTCAACCAGTTTGAAAAGCAGCGCTTTATGAAATATGAGATCGAGGATTTGGCTCTTTTTCCCATTACTAGCATTGCAAAATGCAAGTGTTCAGTAAATTAATGCTACATATAGCATTAATACTAATATATAAGATATATATACATATAGCATAATGCTACTTAACAAATTAAATGAAAGACTAGTAAGGGCAATCAAGAAATGTTTGCAAATCTCAGGAAAAAATACCATTTCCAATCTATTAAAATTCTTCTTGGCATTGTTAAAGGAAAAAGAATAGAGCAAGATAGCTGTTAATATGTTATTTGGAATTAGGAAGGTCATTCAGAAGAAAACACAATGTCTAATTAAAAATATCTCTCAAAAATAAGGTACTAACTTCAGACTGAGGCAATGTGTTTTGCTAAAATGTTGCCTGCTGAGTGAGGATATTTTGATTACCTGCTTCTTTGAAGCAATCGCAGATTATAACTCTTCTCCCTACTGAGTAAGTAAGACCTGCTTTTTCATATTTTCCATGTTCTCCACCACTTGAAGAAGGCTTCTGGTCATCAAAGAAATAGTCTGAAAATTAACAGGGCATTTTCAAGATTAATGAAGCACATTAGCTTGAAAATATTAAAAACAAACTGATTTTAAACAAAAATGAAAATGCAAAACACAGACTGTGTGTGCTTTTATTTACTGAGCACCACCATCTACACAGTGTCTACCATGAATTTCCACATCCTTCCTTTTTACAGAACCTTTTCCTGATCCTAATTTAATTTTTATAAGCCTCTTACTGTTATTTTACCTATACCCCTTTACTGTTTATCAAGAATTTGTATGATTGCTAATTGTAAATTTAGTGTT
Source organism: Athene noctua (assembly GCF_965140245.1). Classification (NCBI taxonomy): domain Eukaryota; kingdom Metazoa; phylum Chordata; class Aves; order Strigiformes; family Strigidae; genus Athene; species Athene noctua. Next base: position 46,632,795 of record NC_134040.1, read on the forward strand.
GTTTTCCTTTTTTAAAAAAAGAGAGAACAGAGATTGTTCTGTATTTATACAAACCACTAAAAATGAAATTCACATCTATGTAAATCCATACATAGATTAATGAGTTAGTGCCTTAAAAACATGAACTACCACAATTCACATTAAAAAAAAAAATCACATCAATGTACTATTCTGACACACAGTTGCAAAAGCCAGCAAAGAGTTTGAATGATTACATCCCAAAACAAAATAGTCAAGACCTGTCATGTTTTCAGTATATGCTGTTAGGTGCTACGGGACAATATAGGACTCGTATGGAAAACTCTCTTTAAAGCAAATTAAAAATTAATGCAGAGCCCCACACCCAAACTGCATGTTAATTAATTTAAAGTAATCCTTTAGACTATAAAAATTTAGACAGACATTTCAATCTTACAAGTTGAAAAAGAAGAGTGATATTGAGACTACTCCTACAAAAACTAGACTGGATATATCAATAGAGAAACTATTGAGTGGAAAGGAACCAAACCACGAAAAACATTTGCATATGAAAGACATGCTATCTTGAATAGAACTGGAAAAATCCTGATAGATCATCAAGTGTTAAACACTGCCTAATTTCTCTAATGCTGAAACCATAGGTTTTTGTGCTCAGAATCCTCTATGCTGGCATAACACACACAAGGCTCATCATTGGTCTGCTTTCTGTGCTTATTTCTACCACTCGTTGGTGGTATGACATTGTCTAGTCACTTAAGATCTCTTTGCCATGGTTTTCACGTGACTAAATGAGGAACATTCAGTTTTATTTACCTCTTCTGGTATGTGAGATTTGATTAATGAGTTTGGAGGACAACAGATGAAAGTACTGTAGAAATATATATCGGATTATTTTTGCTACATAAAACCATTAAATTAAAATTAGAATCCTCATACCCAACTGTGCATCTATAATCTGTTCTAGGAAAGATACTTAAAAATCAAAAGGGACAGAAAAGGAAAATCTCACAAATACAAAACAACAGAAAGCAATTTTCTAAATATGTTCAAACCGTGTAAGTGTGGAAACAGTTATGTTCAAGTTGCTCCATAGTCTCAGGTGAGACTGAAGCTGACTGTGGAACCACATCACGTTATGAGACATAACAGGGGCTGCGCTGTCAGTTACCAGTGCTGCGGCTACTCAGGCAGTCCCATCTGCTATTTTACAAGCTAGATATGCAATAGTTAAGCTCTTCCCACCCAGTCCCAGACTCTTCAGCTTGCTTGTTCGTGACTGGGTGTTTGTTGCACTTCAACAGGGGTGTTGCCAAGGCGTGGAGCCAGGCTTACTTTGGAGAAGGCTCAGGCCCCGTGCTTCTGGACGAAGTGCGGTGCACAGGAAATGAACTGTCACTAGAACAGTGCCCAAAAAGCTCCTGGCGAGAACACAACTGCGGCCACAAAGAAGATGCTGGTGTTTCCTGCACACCTCTCACAGGTACTTCACTTGCCAATAATCACACAGGAAAACAGTGATAAATGCAGAGTTCACAGCTGTGGAAGGAGAATTTGTAAGGTTTGCAGCTGCACCACACACCCAGACCTCCCTCCCCAGTAATAAAGTGTTCTGGTAGTACCAAAACAAACCAGCTGTTAGCTGTGGAAATTTTACAGGTACAGAAAATCTCATTATTCAACACAAAGCCTTGATTCCTCAGTAACATGCTAACTGCCACTTGCTATGTGGGGCATGCCTTAACTGTGTATCACATCTATCAATGGCAGCAAGCGTTTCAGCATAAAAGCAATGGGAAATAACAGAATATACAAAGATAAGGTGTATATACAGTGAAATAATGTAATCAGAGACCACTCCTGCAGACTTGGCATTGGGGGATCAATATCTTGTGCTATTTCTCTTGCACTTAAGCAATTGCATTATGCAACACTTAACAGCTGGCCGGGTGCATTATGGTATTTCTTTCATCTTCTCGTTAAATGACACCTAGTGATCAGCACTAGATTTAGTAGTCTAATATTCTGGTCAGATGTAGTAAACACAATGTTATTAATTTTGTTTTAGAACAATAATTGGACCTAAGAAAAACTGATTCTTGTTTTTGTTTTTCCTTACTTGTTAATGACACAGATGGTGCATTAAGACTAACAAGTGGGAAAGGCAGTCATGAGGGACGCCTGGAGGTCTATTATACTGGGCAGTGGGGCACAATCTGCGATGATGGGTGGACAGAGCTGAATACACAGGTGGTTTGCCGGCAGCTGGGATTTAAGTAAGATTACTTGATATTAGATATCTGACTCTTTGACTTGACAATGATGACATTTACATGAACCCTACATTATTCAAGAGTCTGCTTTTTTAATATTAGTTGAGTGCTTCACAGGAACTACTGAGTTGAAATCCATTAAAGTCTGCTACCCTCAGTCTCAAAGAGATATTTATGGCCTCACTATAGGTAGGAAAAAAAGCTTCAATTGAGGCTGTCGAATCACAACAGCCTTTATTCACCAAATTCTAATCATCTTTTTGGCTAAGATCAATGCATATGCTACAGAGAAAAACTGATGTGTTGTATTCTGTTTTGCCTATAAAAGTTTGATTCTTCAAAATCTTTGCTTGTTGAACAGTCATTTAAAATCACAGACATTTTCAAGGTATAAGTCCTTCTGGATCTAGCTCAGAAAAATCCACATTCTGACCTTGGAACACTGTTAATGTATTGAAAAGCATATTTTAGAAAAAAATCTCATTAGAGTTTCATGCATTTGCTCTTCACTACTTTTCCTATTGACTGTGGCTACAAACATACACTCTCACGAGGTGATTGTTGTCTTGCCTTCAGCTTGTAACAGCTCACATTCAAAAAAGAATGTTGTCTCATTTTTCCCAGGCTGTAACATTTAAATGTATATGAAATACTAAGAACATGCTTTAAGTCTCAGTCAGTGAGACAGCCATATGCTTGCTTGAAGGGAGGCCTTAATCAAGGGTATTACATTCTCAAGTTTGTATTAATGTAATTTCTTAAAAAAACATTTCCATAGAAGCAGCATATAGTGCTCTCATTGAATTTAATGCTAACTGAACCTGCTCTGTCATGGTTAACACTGGTTACTGTTACTACTTCAGAAACCTTTATTTCTTCAGAAATAATTTATTTCCTTTCTAGTGCTTAAGTATCACAGGCCCTCAGATCACTGTGGACCAAAACATTATGTATATGTATGTGTTACGCAGGTATGGAAAAAGTGCACCTGAGAGCTACTCAGAAGGAAGCTCTGGGCCCATCTGGCTGGATGATGTCAGCTGCTCAGGGAAGGAGACGAACCTTCTGCAGTGCTCAAGGAGAGAGTGGGGAGAGCATGACTGCAACCATCAGGAAGATGTCAGACTCATTTGCCATCCAGATAATGACAGCCATAAACTCTCACTTGGTAAGGCATCTCTTTGGTAAAGTCACAGTAGGAATATTGCAATGGGTGCAGATTTGACCATAGTATAGTATACTTAAGGATGCTCAAAATCCTAATACTTGGCAGATGTATGCAAAGAAGGAACAGAAAGGGAAAAAAGAATGCTTTCTTCCTGAAGATCATAGGAAATAATCCAGCTTTGTTTAAAGCAACATAAACAGCCAGAACATTAAAGATCAACATAAATTTGTAAGGTAACAAAGTCAGATTCCAGAGGTCCTGTTCTCTCAGCCTTCACCAGATTTTAGACTTATTCAGCACTTCCTAATTGTATACTGCATTTCACTGGGCACTCTCCAAATTTTAACTAACTGTCTCATGCTATCAAAAGTTGGAGACATACCTGAACATTGAGGAACATAAATCAATAGTATATCCTCCTATGGCCTTACATTCAGACAGCCTGAAAAAAGAGATAAAGAGGAAAGTTCAGAGATTGCAAGAAGGAAGGGTGAGAAGCATTAAATTATTTCTGTATTGCTACTGCAAATCATTTATGTTGTGCCTGGGTAAATGTTGACCAGGAAAGAATGATACTACAAACACAGATCAAAGAGCTAGTCCCAACGTCAGAAAGCCTACAAACTTGCATGAAAAAAAGAATACAGATAAGAAAAGAAATGAGAGAAAAATAGTAATTACACATTGGCATTGTAGAACAAAATATATATAAATAAATTCCAAAGATTCCTAAATCCACATGTAGATAATTTAACAAGAATTCTGGCTATCACACAGACACAGTAAAAATTGCAGGGAACAATGGGTTGCTCAGCAAATCTGAAAAACAGTTTCATTTTTAAAATATGCTGCATACAAAGTTTGTAGCTTGTCAGTAGGTAACCTGCTACAAAACTGTTACCAATATTCTTTAATTTACCCAAGTATATTTTAGTCAATTTTGAAGTTAGAATTAAAACTAGTGGAGTTAGATTCACAGCTTCTACTGAAATCTAATGGATTTTTATGGCTGGGTGCCTAAAGTTCTCTGGAAATTACAGAGACTGAAGGTCTGTGCTGCAAACTAAAACTGCACGGCATTGCTACCTGTTACAACAACAACCAGCACTTCCACAAGTACTTTTCTAGCCTCTCCCTCTTTACAGTCTTTTTCTTTATAGCCTTTTAACCTCTCACGATCCAATGAATGTTTTATGTCGCAGTACAGTTCCATTATGTGTAGACGATGTTAAATCGTATTTGGTAGAAAGTATTTTCTCAGACCAAAAATAACAGGAATTCAAATCATGACTGCTGTCCTTACAGATGCAAACCATCTGTGCTGCTTTGCTCAAATTCCTATAAAATACAATCTTAGCTGAAGGAGGTCTGGTTCAGTTAAATGCATCCATATGGTAAAATTCTCACATCCCCCATTACCAGAAAGTTATATTAATTTTGTGTTCATATATATATATATAGTCTAAAACACAAGATGATGAGATAACAATAAAATAGCTACACTATAATGTAATAACATGCTTCTAGTTGGATAATATAATTTTCACCTAAATCATATTCTTCCAGAGTAACACAACATTTCAACAAGAAAATGATGACAGTGTATCTGACATTTCCTACAAGATTTGTGATTGGAAAGTGGACAAAGACTCTATTCTTACCATTTGCTTCCCAGCATTTAAAAAATCCTTTTTTCTCCCTGCAAGGCTTAATTCAGTCAAAAAATATGAGAAATTAGTAAATTATATGACTTGAAGAAATACTGACATTAAGGAACATTAAAAATTAGAGAGAATACACTACAATAACTACAACATTTGTTTAGTACATAAGATCATGACAATATAACTCAACAGAAAATTGGTGAAGGTAATTAATGTCCAGACAGTATGAACTCTGGTATAAACAATATTATTTAAATAACATTTGAAGCAAAAGGACTTTAATTTTGTTTTCAAATCTTTTCTCTTTTAATTAATGAATTAGGCCAGATTTAACTAGATCTGATCCAGAGCAAGGTTTGGTATACGAAAGTTATCATACCCTAAATTAATCTGACTTAAATATCAAATGCACATGTCTCAAAATACTGCTTTATTTAAGATCATAATTAAGTAATTTCTCACCCTTACAGATTTAGAAAATATTAGGAACAGGTTAGAAGAATGAGGAACAGTCTTTCCAATTATCCTAAAAAGAAACTCTCACTGGTGTATTAAGGATTACGAAATATGACATACGAAAAGATTTAGAAGGTGATTCTCATTTAAACATTATAAAGAGACCTCAGAGGAATTCATAACTGTTTTAAGGCTACTTGAATTGCTTGCATGCTATAAAGGAGTTTGAATGTAAGAATCAAGTATGTACTTTGCCTAATGATTAGAATTTAACTACAGGCCAAACACTGAATAAACCACAATTAATTAAGTCTGACTAATCCACATAAGTAAGATTCTGTATTATGAACATATCTGAATAAGCAATCAATTTAAATTGCTAGAAAAATAATCACGCATTAGTCTAGAATAACATGGTGTAGAACATTATGCTGTCACACAAAAGATGCTACAGAACAGCATGCATAACAATAAGTAACTGACGTTCAACACAATGCTGCACTTTTTTGCTGAGACAGTGGTTAAGAGAAGTGGTAGCAACCAGTCTGAGAATGGATTTCTAAACTGAGAAAAATTCACCCATAAAGTGTCTGCAAGGAAAACATGTCCAGCTTATATGAGTATCCTATCAAAGATACCTCGGGTGTTTTCTGCTGTTAGGGGGAGAATTGTTCTGTGCCCACTGTGGTCAAATTCTGAGCTATGTCACAGATCTGTATGAAATGAAGGAACAAGATGAACTCTGAAATTCAAAATACAGTAGTATTTCATATTTGTCTTGTAATTTGTACAAACTGCTTCCTTTTGCCAGCCAGGAAAAATATGACTACTTTAACAGCTGATATGAGGCTTGTTGAACATAAACATCAGTTGACCCTATATACTGAATGTGATGAAAATGACTTAAAGTACTAGTTCTTGCTTCTGTTGTTGTGAGTTGACAGCAGTAATTTATTCCCAGGTCCTCCCATCAGGCTGATGGATGGTGAGAATAAGAAGGAAGGACGTGTAGAGATTTTTATCAATGGCCAGTGGGGCACAATTTGTGATGATGGATGGTCTGATAAGGATGCAGCTGTAGTCTGTCGACAGCTTGGCTACAAGTAAGAAAACTCATTAAGCTGTTTCTCAGGTTATCTGCTGAATCTAAAAATGTTAAGTTACTGCAACTGACTATCACTAACATATGTCTGATAACATAATATATACCTTTTAAAACTTGTCTGTTTGTCATTCTTTTAGAAAAGTTTATTTATACTATTCATATAAGAAGTAGTAAGGCTATGTCTTCAAAAGGAGTATTCATTTACTAGCATGATTGGGAAAAGGAATTTTAATATTCAAAGGCATGTCACAGTCTGGCAACAGAAATGTGAGTTAATGCTAGTTATTAAATATTACTTAGAAGTTAAATACTAAGCTATTGACTAAATACTATATTTCATCTGTCACTTATGGTGCTACATGTCTATATAATACAAACATATTACACCAATTTATTATTTTATTTACATTTAGTTGCACTGAGAAGATAATTTGATTTAGTGTATCTGTTCTATGCTCTTTGCCACTCAAACTGTTCTTAATTTACTTCTTTCATCTTCTGTTTTCAGATTTATAAACATTTTTTAAAAGTTGAGTGAAATTTCTGGTTTGGAAAAAATAAGGGAAACTAATATTAACATATAGAATAGCACAGAGGATTACATATTTTGTGAACTATGTAGATCCTCTGTTTTGTTTCTGATTTTGAGAGCTGTGTTTCACCATATTTAAGTGACAATTTTCATTCATATAACAGTTTTTATATTGAATCATCTTTATCAACATAGAAAAACTCAAGGTACCTAAATGCTAGTGCTTTAGTCATTTAAGTATACATAGAAAAACCTTGGGGAATTTAAAATGCCTTTTGCATTACATTAGCAAAGAAAATACAAATATCTGGAAACTAGACATGGTTTACCACAGTTCATGGAAACTGTCTGGAATTTAGCTAAAATTTCAGGGGTAATGTTGTATTGTATTAAAGAGTTCTTGTTCTGTTTTCATTGAAAGGTGATTTTGCATATTGTTAATATTTATCTTTGTTGAACCTTAATGATGACTTTGAAATCCTTATAGATTCTAACGTAACTGTTAAAATTTTTAATGAAATATAGCAACAGGTCAGTGTCCACTGTCACAAGGTGTGGATATGGTTTCTGCAGATTCAGATGTAGGCGCACTAGCTATGAATTCCTAGTTTCATGTTTTTTTCCTTCATTTACTGATCTAGCTTGACTTACTGTAGCTTGGAGATTCGACGAAACTGTTACACAAACTTATGGCTTTGGCCTGCATGATAGTAATTTGAGTAAGATTCACTTAATATTGGAATAGATCTGACAAGACAAAAACATCCTCTAATTAAAACCACCACAATGTATATATGTCACTTTTGAACTATGTTGCTTAATCAGGCTTACATCACTCATAAACAATTTTTTTCTGCATACCTAAGAGCAGTAAACATATAACAACTATAGAGCAGATATATAAATAGCAGAACTAATATGAACTGAAAAATATCCAGAACGCTAGTGAAATACAACAGGAAACTAGTGAAAAGTCTTCTCTGAGTGTATCTGTAAAGAAATCTGATCTTAAGAAATACAAATCATGTTATCTGTTTGCTGTATCTAACAATGTAAAGTTTGTTTAACTGAACAACATATTATGTCTGAACATATATGCCTTTTAAAAATTGTCTGGTATTGTTTAGTAAATATATGTAGTAGTAGAATATGGCTTCAAAACTACAAAACTTGACTTGTATTATCTCCCACTGAATCATTCATTTAGTCTGCTTCATCCTCAGCCTCTCTGGCCTTTTATACGTCTCCCTCAGAAGATCAAACTCAACCACTTAACCCCACCTTCTGTTTTTAAATCTCTGCAAGGACAGACAGTTGGCTGGATTCTCAATTTGTGTCATGTCAGAATGCAGAATGGGGGTTAAGATTATAGGATACAACACAGCACATGTTTCCTTAAGGACTAGGGATAGAAACGTTTTAGAAATCTAAAATTATGTTCCAGAAATTGGGAGAGTGTGTCGGAAATGCTGGATCTTGGTGACCCTATGTCTAGACAGTTGCATTCCAGAAACCTGACTATGTCATTACGTGCACTGATGGGCTGGAATTGCTTCTGGGCCTGGGGGATCATGCACAGATCTTTTTGCTGAAGTTCAAATTATATTCGGTGGTGACTTGACTGTTCCAAAGCAAGGCTGGGGCTTCTGGGTTCATGCACCTGAGCTTCAGGGTTGATGGATGTTATTTCTTTAGAAATAAACACATTGTGGCCTTTTCCTGGGAGGAATTTAAAAAACACCTAATACTGAAGTTGACATCATTTTTCATTAAGAGTGATGACAGAACTAGACACTACCATTCAACTTCCTTTACAATGCTATGCTTAATTCTCAAGTGTTTCCTACTGGGGAATTACATTCCTTGGGAAGAAACAATTCACACATTAATTATTACACATGGGAGAAAAGACTGACTTAAAAAGGAAGACTTGCATAAGCAAAGGGTAAACACTGAGAAAATGGACTGTTTTGCCTGCATATATTATTCATATTGTCATTTATGTACATTTATGTACATTTATTTTATGAAATCTTGCTTTGGAACATTCTCAGCCATTTACTGAGGTTCATTTTAGGACTGAAGTAAGAAAATCCCTGTGTTGGCAAAATCACTAGGTTCAAAGCAATACTAGTTTTAAAGATGTCTCATTAAGCCAGTTTGTCAAATCCATGATTAATGTTAGGAAAACATAATATAAATAACATTAGAAAACAGCCCTACTAATAGTCTAAAACCAGTCATGAAAACATAAAAATAATTAATAGCACCCTAATCAAAGTATATTTGTAGCAAGATAAACACTAGGAGAACACACACCTTTTCTTAAGTACTATCTACTGTGTGATTGAGTTTAATGTACAACAGTATTTTGATACAGTGAGTAAAGAGCAAAAGACAAGTTGGTTTTAGACACTCTTGCATTTTAGTGAATTAAGTGGCCCAGTAAAACTGGACCCCTTTCATCTAGGGCAGGGTTATAAGAATGCACGTGGATGCATGTGCACACACACACACAACAAATGACCAAATATCCTGCAATTAGTGCTTCAAAAATTATCTACTAGAGGAAAAAAAAAGAAAAAGCTCTAGGGTAGCTGGCCACCTGTACTAATGAACTGGATCTCCTGATTAACAGTATTATGAATAATGGTAATACTGCATCTGAAGAGCTCAGTATGCTATTGTGTATGGCCTTGTGTTTGAGAAAAGCCAGGGGATAAGAGCTGAAGCTGCCTGTCTCTCTAGGGACAGATCTGAGCTAGCAAAAAGGTTGTTTCTCTGATGGTCATCTGTGCATAAATAGCTGGCTTGGAAAGCAGCAATTAAGGCACATGCACATGTTTGTTAAGGGTGGACTGAAACCAGTTGTAAGGGCACATTCCAGCACATCACAAACATGTAAGACTTAACACTTTGACATTTAGAGATCTCCCAATTACATGAAATAATTTTCTCTGTTAAGCTGCACTCCTTGCTCTAGAACAACATGATTTTTACCGTTGTTTCCTGGTAGATGTTCTATTTAAACAGTGGGGGCTTTTTGGTTAAGAGCGGGTATGGACACACCTTTCATAGCAATTACCAGCAAACTGAGAGATTACTGACACACAGCAAGAGAGAGAGACCTTTCATATAAAGGTATGAAGAGTCTCTGCAGTCCAAGTCCCATGACTGCAGTCTATATGCACTGAGTTCCCTCCTTCATCTTTGACTCTTTACATCTCTTTCACCTAAAATATTTACATACACAACCTCATAGATGTCAGAGTATTCTCTGAGATTTATCTGGTAAGACAATGGAGGCAGTGCCCTTATTAAGTAGCCAATAAGAGTCCACAGAGACAGTTCTATACCAAACTGCAATAAATACTTCTCTGGGAAAGGTTAAGAATACTGTGGTGATTCACAACAAAGTAGTTTTCAATATCCTGAGGAACTTTAGAGCAATGTCCTGAAGCAGAAACTTTTGTTTTTGACACAGAGATACTAAAACCCATTAAGAATTTGCAACGAATGCCTGTACTGTCTCGCTATTTTGTAATAGCATACATGGACACATCAGCTGCCCACGGGTATTGGAAAGTTGGATTTTTTTTTTGGTAATTATCTGTAATCAGAGTATCATTCACAGAAGAAAAATATTTGGAGCAAGAAGAGACACATTACTTGTGACTGACAAGTTAAATCATACTAAACTCATTAGGCAAAGATTGTCCTATACTGGTTCCAAAGTCAGTTAAGGCTTTGGATTATCTGGTAAATACACGCTAGCCATGGAAATTAAAAATATGTAAGAACAGGTGACCTTCTAGTATCATCTCTGTCAGATGTTTTACATGCTTCTCTTTCCTGCATTCTAAAAACATTCCCTGATTAGAAAACCTGCACACCTCCCTGTCAGTATGTAGTAAAAAAATCCAAAGAGGCAAGGCTTTCCATGTGCAAGTTTGAAAAAGGAGGAAGCTTGTATGTATTACTTTCAAGTTTCTATTATATGGATATGTGCAATTGATGGCTGGATTCTTTGAGTTTGGTCCAGCCACACTTCCAGTATGACAAAGCTTTGAAAATGGTATGACAAATCAAAATTCCTCCCCAACAGAGAATCCCTAGCTGATGAAGGCACATAAACTCTTTATGTCATTATCACCTATCCTCCCCAATATTGCAGGTATTAAAAGAGGTATAAAGAAGCTGTAAAGGGAGAGAAATACTTTCTTGCTTAATACATTTTCATTGTTAAACTCTCTTTCTCTAATCCAGCATTACATTGTACATGCAGTTACCTTTCTGCACACATAGAAGTACTGTCCTTTACAATATGCAACAATAACTCACCCATTGAAATGGAAACCTATGAAATAACATTTTAGTTATCTAGCATTCAGTATATTCTTATCACAATAAAATATCAGTAAATTGCTGTTAACTGATATGTAAACTTGCAGTTCAGACACACCTAGAGGCGGCTGTGGCTTCCTGTCCCACCTCTCTATAGCCAGTTGAGTGGTCTCCCCCTTATAATTTTTTTCTGACTCTTAAACTGTATACAACAAAGCATCTGTTTTTTTATTAAGAAGCATTATCCTAAGTAATAAAAAGTAAAAATCTATCCAAATCAGATGCTTACATGCACAAGTCATAGGTTTTTATTGCATTTGTTCATCCACTCCCTCATTTCGGAAAAATGCCTTCAAAAAGGGTCATTCACACAACTGACACTGCAGTCATTGCGGAAGCTGCACAACACTACATACAAGCTATAACGATCAGGACTTCAACCCCTAGTAAAATGTCCTAAGTCTGACATTTTAAATACTTAGGTTTGAAACTTATCCTTACACAAGCACAGGATTATCATACTGACCTTCTTTGTAAAGTGCCTTGAGGCCTATCTATGAAAATGCTACACAAACGCTAGGCAGGGGGGTTCCTCCCAGGAAAAGGAGGGTGCTGAGACTGAACTGGGTTCAGTCTTTCTCCAGTACATTACAGTTTTAGAACTCAGCTGTGGGGTACATTTTAAAAATGGCATGATATCAAAATACGTTAATAACTATTAACAACTAATAAAATTGTAAGACATTGCTCCTACTACACTGCAAGTATACTGTATTTAACCAGCCCATATTTCTGAGGGAATCAGACCAGAAAAAATATTTTTAGCATTCACAGATGCTGATTTTATATGAGGATTAAAGAGATTATGAAAAAGCAGCTTTCACATATTTTGCTTTATAGGTATTTGTAATGTCATTACAATGTAAAATACTTTGCATGGTGTCTTCTAACTAGATACAGGAAAGCACTTTTTAAGCGTAAATGAACTGTAGCAATTTTGTTGCATATATTTTTTTTTTTCTATGTACCAGAGTAACACAGGCAATGAGAAGAAAAATTGTCATCAAGGAATCAGTGACAGGGTTTAGAATAAAACTCCAATGTCTTTCGCTACTCACTCTGAAATATTTCAGCTGAGTAAAATGTAGAATGACTCAAAATATTTAATAAAAAAAATATGCTCTGTTTCCAGAGGTCCGTCTAGAGCAAGGACAATGGCATATTTTGGGGAGGGCAAAGGCCCGATCCACGTGGATAACGTGAAGTGTACAGGAAACGAGAGATCCTTGGCAGACTGCATTAAGCAGGACATTGGGATGCACAACTGCCGTCACAGCGAGGACGCAGGGGTGATTTGTGACCACCTAAGCAAGAAGGCCCCTGGGAACAGCAACAAAGGTGAAGGCCCGTTGTGAGTGGCAGACCAACAGGTTCAGATGGGGAGCTGTCATGGTATGAAGAGATGAACGTAAACAATCCCACCTCACAGAGGAAACAGTTATATCAAAAGAAACAAAAGCGGTGGGAAATCCTCTCTACTTACACTGTGTCATCTTATTGTTGTGCCAGCTGTGCAAAGGAGTCATAAAGGCTATTCAGATGATACAGGGTATTTGCCTTCCGTAGCAGCCATATTTCTAAAGTTGTATGATAGACATGAAAATGCACAAACCTTGACAGCTACATTAATCTTTTCAAGGTATTGTTATCTTCAGCTGAGGATTGAGACCTATGTGGTATGCCAAGCTCTGCTTCCACTTACATGAAGTAAGGAAGAACCCTATTAAAATTCTTACACTTGAGAAGCAGAGCACAAATGTGTAAATTGCTCTGTGGTCACAGTCAAAAGATCTCAGCTAAAAAGAATTTCTAAGTCTGAGAAAATTCAGTGTATTCTCCCCAAGCAAAATTTGGTTGTTAAAAACTACCATGAAACACAGAATAACTTCAGCCTTTGTGGGTTTTTTTTAGTTAACTTTCATTGAAGATTGGCTACTTTTCATTTTGAGTTTAATGCTGCCTACATCTCCCTTTCTGGTTTAGATTCTCTTGCTTCTGTTTGTGGATTGAGGTTACTACATCGTCGACAAAAGCGAATAATTGGTGGAAAAAATTCTTTACGGTAAATATTTGATAAAGACAAGTAATTTTCAATATAAAGCTCCTAAGACATGTATCTGGCACTGGTGACTCTGAGATAGGATGCTGGACTAGATGATCCTTGGCAGCTATTGTAACCCAGCATACCTATTCAAGCTGACAGTAGTCAGAAAACACCTAAGATTACCTGTTGCTTATTCTTGGATGTTGCTGTTGCTTACAGGTGCATCTCTCTCCCTCTCCCTTTGGTCTGATCCCATATTTTGCTAATCCATTAAACTGGTGAAAAATAATCCATCCTGTCTTCATAGGCCTGCAAATATGTATCCCAGACCTGCTATACAAAACAGATGATCACAGGCTGAAAAAAGGTGTTAATCTATTACTTGTGCTTTCTACAGTTGCTTTAGACCTCTTGGTTTGCCAGCTTCCCTTTTCAAACAGCTCAGAACTGACAAAGATATCAACAGAGACAGGAAAGGATGCTGGGTTAAGCTTTTCAAGAAATTCCCTTCTTTCCCCTCTCCAGTTGACAGGAAATTTCTGGTTTGTTGACTTGGATGGTATTTGGTGAGGAACCCATAGAATGTATTCTTGGCACAATGAATGCAATCTGAGAAGGGAAAATTAAAATAATCGACACTGGGAGGAAGCGCTTGGAGTGCTGGATACCTAAACGATCCATAAAGTAATCCTCACCATTGTTAAATGGAATTCTGACTGGTGTAGAAATATAAAGGTATTCTCAACCGTTACTCAATAAATAGCATGGTCTGCAAGCTGTGTCAGTCAAAGAAACTAAATAGGATTTACATTCAAGGTAACCAACGAGCTACCTTACTTTTCCATTGTTGTACCCTGAATGCAGTGTCTTATGTCCTCTGTAGGGGCGGCTGGCCATGGCAGGTTGCACTCCGACTGAAATCTTCTCATGGTGATGGAAGACTCTTGTGTGGTGCCACTCTCATCAGCAGCTGCTGGGTCCTCACTGCTGCACACTGCTTTAAAAGGTAGGTCTCTCTTCAATAGTAAAGTGTTTTTTCAAACTATTTTATTGTTCTGGGTATAGGCAAAAACATTTCAGATCAAGCCCATTGAAAACTGTTCCAAAGAGTTGGTCTTCGGTTTTAAAAAAAACAACTATCTATCAACCTCCTTTCCCTCTAGATAAAAACAAAGAAACAAACCTAATACACTGAAATTATTCTGGATTTCATAATTCATGAGACTTACATTCACAACTTCAGCATTTCCATGAAAAATATAGACAATACTTCTGGCATTTTAACACAGCTTTCTGTTCCAACTAAACTGCAGCTTCTGGCTTTCAGGTTATAGTGAAGACAAGTGAGCAAATGTCAAACACAGGGACTATAACATTTTGGATTATTTTTCTTAATGAAAGATACTGGCAGGGATAGACATTTTTACTGTAACACTGTAGTGGCTAGATGAACTAGTCCTCCCAAACCTATTTTAAGGTAAAGCACTATTACGGATTTTGCTGAGTCTAATATGAAAGTAAATCTGTACACTGGATGCTAGTGAGACTGAGCTGTTTTGCTTATTCTTCACAAATAGGCTGGAGCAACTGTCTTACTCTGTTACTTCACAGTACATGAAGAATTGTCTTTTGCAGCCATATAAACAAAGGTCCCATTCCCTTTAACAATGAAATAATTGTCTAAGCGGTTATACCGGTATAATTCTCTGACACTGGCATCTAATAAAACGATGCCAAATTCAGGTCTTTTTCATATGTTTAGCAACTGGTTTGCAACTTACACTACGTTGTAAATCACATTTGATCAACTTGTTCTAACTTCTGCATTTCTCAGTATTAAACAATTACCTATTTTTTTAAAATGTCTTTTCCCATTTTTGCAGAAACAGATATTCTGTTACTGATAATTCTGTTCAGTTTTTATGATATCCCTTCTTCAGTAAATTTGACATCACGAATTCACTGCTGATGAAGTTACTGCAGTATAAGAGCATCAACTTGCACAGTAAGGAAGCTGGTCTAGTATTTTAAGCTTTCAACATTTTCATTGGAATCCTTACCAGGGATTGCAGTATGGGCTGGAACAAAAGTTTAGAAAAACAGTATTGCAGTTTTGAGGATATTTGCTAGAATTTGCTCAAGTGGGCTGCAAATGTTTTAAACTTGGGCTTTGAGCCCTTCCTTTGGCACTCTAATAACTGAAGAGTCAGATATACTACTCAAATTGAAAGTGTTACTTTTGCTTAGCACCAGATACACATTTTTTCATTTTCATGTTTCATGAAAATCACAAAGGACTTGGTAATATTTCAAGCTGAAATGGTCAAACTCA
This sequence comes from Athene noctua, assembly GCF_965140245.1. Classification (NCBI taxonomy): domain Eukaryota; kingdom Metazoa; phylum Chordata; class Aves; order Strigiformes; family Strigidae; genus Athene; species Athene noctua. The sequence continues at coordinate 46,648,749 of NC_134040.1, forward strand.
GTAAAACTTCTGCCTACTTCAACTGAGCTCCCAGTTGTTTCTGTGGAAGTATGAAAGCATTTCAGTTTCTATCACCAAAATTTATAGACAATGGCATCCTCTTCCCCTGTTCATCATCTCTGTAGTGATTACTAAGGATGCAGCTTAAGATCTTGAGAAAACCTTGGATTAAAGGCTGGAAAACAAGGCAGTCCTTTCTGTTATTTTACCTCAAAGATCCTCTTCAAGGAAAGAAAAAGGGAGGTCACAGGAAGACAGTTATGTTTTCTGTGTGAAAATCAAGATCTTAGCTACCCAACTCTTCGCCTTATTAAAACACTTTCACAAAGTCTGGTGAAACAAGTTAGTATTTGCTGTGCTGCTGCAGTTGCAGTGCATTCTTACAGTAAGCACTCCCCAGAGAACACACTGCCCATTCTTTCCAATGGCTTGCTGATGTAGCTGGGACTCCAAGTCACTACTGAGTGTGCTGCCAAAGAGTGCCCATTTTGGATGCTTTGCTCAGCACCCACATGATGGGGCAGCAGCATGGCTGTAAACTGTGATGCCGTACACTGTGATACTTCCAGATCAGTGCAGCCACTCGAGGGTCTGTTACAGGCTATCCTAAAACTGTTACGTGTGGTCTTGGGGACCAAGGTATTGTTTTGCCCCAGATACTGCATTTAAAACTGAGCAACCTAGATCTAAGTGTGCAACTCTGGCAGCCTGTGGATGCACTACTGTTTACTGTAAAAGTAAGAAAGGCACCTCTAGCTCTAAGTTGACATTGGACAGACTCAGCTGAACTTCCTAATGATCTCAGAGTGATTTTAAGGGGCTAGGTTTCCAAGAGCTATCTATAGATCAAGTGCCTTCTTCACATATTTTCCACAGACAGACAAGAGAAAGGCCAGTATACCATTTCTCATATCCTGGAAATTGGAACACTGCTTAAGTAACAAAAGTGGGCTCATCTGTACTGTGGATAAAAATGAAATACAGTTTTATGCATGATAATTAGATTTGTTCACCAGTATTATAGCAGCATTAATGCACAGATTTCTGTAATTTTGCATACATAATTTAAGATCAAAAATTGATTTAAGCTATTTTTCCTTTTACAACCTACCCATCTTATTAGCAAGTTTTGTCCCGAGTGGTTCTGACAGCTATAGGGAATTTGCAAGTCTACACATAAAAAATATTAACTTTGGATAATTGGAAATATGAGGCACAGAAAAAAAGGAAATTATAATGACCATGATGTCATTTTAGGAAATACTGTGTTTCTTGAATGTTGTACTGTTCTAATAATATAACTCTTAAGTGCTTCTTTAGGCATTCCTCAATGCCCATGTATGCTTCAACATGGTCCTGGTAATTTTGTTTGAGAACTAGGGACCCTGAGGCACAGTGGAACCAAACAGCTAGTAAGACACCAGAAAGCAAAGTAGACACCATAATTAAAATTCAGTTTGCTCAAATTTAGCATGAATGATGAGATGAATTCAGGTGTGCCTTCAATGTCAGTACATTACTTGACTGGCAGCAGGATGATATTAGCATGGTGGCTGACTATTAATCCAACCTTCACTTGGTTGGGAAATAAAAATTCTAGGAGGTGCAAAGGTCAACACTGCCAGGCTGCACTAGAGCTTAAAGGCATGCCCAGCACAGCCATCCAACAGAGGGGTAATACCCTGAAAGCAACATCACTTTCCACACATGAAGCACTCCCAGACTCCTCCTCTTCCTCTGCTCTTCAAATGTGACATGCATGTGGTGGTTCTCCATCATTTCATAGGTGACTTCTAGGTGAGGAAGACTGGACAGCCCTGAGCTAGACTACTTTGCCTTTTTTATGTACTGATGCTCTACTACAGTATTTCCATATTTGGCAAATACCAGTTACTACAGGGGAAGAAATATAATTGTCTACAGATTAAAAAGTGAGTTTAAGAAAGCCTTGTGTGGGAATGTGCACAGAAACATGGTAAATCCGTGCAAAAACTGCTCATTAAGCTTTGCAGTAGAAACCTTGCAGCTATTAAAATTTCATACATTTGCATGAGAAGCAGCACTTCTCATTCTATTAAATGTTTTAAAACAGTACTTTTAATTAAGATAAACTTTCCTGGATCTCCTTTGTTCATTATTCTGCTATAAATGACCATGATCCATAACACAGACAAGCAGCAGGAACCTATTAAAGTGTTCCTTTTTGTCAAAATCAAGGATGTAACATTAAACAGAAGCAGCAAGTTTTCTACTATACTAGTTGATACATGGCTGACAGGAGAGCACTCATTATCACTAGTTATAAACAACTTTCCTTCATGCTTAGGCTTACAAATCAAAATAAACAATTAAAAATCAAATTCCTTTGATTATTAAATCATAGTTTAGGAAGGAAGTGTGTTCATTTCTCATCTAAATTACAAACACTTAATACATTTGTGACTCTGTAGTACTCTAACTTCCATGAGGTTTAAAAAAAATATTAAAAAAACCACACAACCCCTTCATCTTTCCAAACTGCATTAAAGATAATGGATAGTGTATGGTAAATCCTGTAACTGATGTTGCGGATAAGGCCTATAGACTAAATGCAGAGGCACTCATTACACTTAAAAAAAAAAAAAAGAAGAAAGTTTTATACCGTGTAAAATTACCTTTCTCTATTTGACAGCCAGATTTCCATTGCACCATTCATAGCACACATCTGCAAAGTACTGTGATCGTGTTTGTTTACATATACAAAACCTACATGTCAGTGTACACAATGGTTAACTTTGATGGGCGAGTATTTACTAAAGGTAAAAAAGCTTTCATAATTCTGAAACTATCACCATAGCACTAATTAATATGTGGCTTGCTGCATAGAACCAAAAGTCTATCTTTAAATTATGAGAGAGTATTTTCAGTGACCTTTTGAGAATTTTTTTTGCAGATTATGACAGGCAAATATATATTTAATGCTAATGACCCTGTACATTTGTATTCCAATATGACACTCAGACGTGTACAAAAATTTATAAAGTATTACTTTCAAACATTCAAAGATCGTATCTAGCAATACATTCTAGAGTACAGAATCCTAGTTATGATAGCTTTTAAAGGCAATAAGACCAACAGTTATAAATAATCGCTTTAGGAAAAAACTATTGAACTATTTAATATTGCTTAACTGGCAAAGGAAACAGCATCATTTTACTTAACTTATTAGGCTCAGTTGCTGTATCATTTAGATTAAGCGGAACGTCATAATGCAGTTATTAAATATGGCAGAAAAATATATCTGAGATGTCAGTAACAAAACCAACTCTTTCATTTAGCGGGAGTTTTGTGTGTAAGTTAGAGTAATTAAAATGAAAATAAGAAAGCAATTTTACTGCAGTAGTAACTAAAGTACTTTCTGTGTCAGCTTCCTTTTCTAATTTACTCTGAGGAAAACAGATCCTACAAAGTTGGTTAGCGCATCAGCCAAGATTGTTTGTAATCTTGGCCTGGGCAAGACATTGGAGAAGTACTTCACTGGCTGTATAAGCCATCCCAGTATTACTACACTCTTTTAAGTTCTGAGCATTACATCCGTTCTGTAAATAGATTTTGTAAAAGTGAAAGACCGTTTGACACTGCACACCCTGACAGGTAACTGCCTCTACATTGACCTTGTCAACTTTGGAGACGGGCACAGGAGTTGCACTGTCAGTGTGTAAAACATTCTGTAGTTGGATGTTTTACTCCTCTGTTTTATAAGTTTCACAGAGGACCAATGCACTGATTAGCTCACACAATAAAATGAATTACCAGGGTCTGTCAGTTTGGTTTTCATAGTGTATTCAAACTGCTTTACAAACCCCAGTAGCACGCTTCTGACAATCAGCATTCTGGGTACTTCCATGAAAGAGATGGCCAAAGTGATCAATACACTTGCCCTTGATTTGGTAGTTTCTTTTGGTGCAATCAATTAATAAATCTTTAAGCTGTAGTTCTAGGAAATACACTACCTATGAGGTTATATAGCCTCCATGTGAAGAGACCATTTAATATATATAAATACTGAACTGCAGATGAAACTTAATGCAGAACACAAGATTAAACTAAGGAATCACATTAATTTCCCTACTAATATTTTCCATAACTAGAGGAATAAAAAATACTTCCCCCTCTATTTTGTTTATTTATTTAAAAAATGTTTCTAAGTTTGAATGCTATGGTTTTGCCAAGGCATTACTGGAAATTTTTGCACATGGGCCAAGAAAATTTGCTTTCAATTCTATCTATATGTACACATGCTAAATTCTACTCTGAATTATAGTTTATAAAAATTCCAGAAGCAATAGCAAACAAATATATAAAACATATTCAGTACAAACTGGTACTGAAATATACCAAGCATTTTATTGTAAAGATACACAACTTATAAAATGGTCACTTCCACAGAAATAATACTATAAGAAAGCTGTGTTAAGTAATGTCTGTACTATATAGTATTTTAACGTACTAAAGATGTATGTAGCATCACTCCTTGCTCTATTAAGGAAAGCCAAATAGATGGCAGAAGAAAAAACAAAAAAGAAACTCACCCAAGGTTACAGATCTGATCACAGCACTGCTGTAAAAAACCCCCACTGTTTTCTAGCCAATACCGGATTATACTTTTACTGGCTCCCACATTATAGCTCAGAGTAACAATAATAGTATGCTGTTACCAGTCTAAACTTCAAAGTATCTCAGCAAAGTATGGTAAGATTACCCTTTTCTGATGCAAGATGTATGGCAACAGTGACACAGGAGGGGATTCATCAGTGTCAGAGCAGAAATTCTTGGCAGGCAGCAGATGGCAAGGATTTGACAGACAATCTTTAGGGGTGCAGAATTTAGGATTTCACTGATGTCATACTTTCAGATGGCCAAATACAGATGGATATATATAACTCCAGAAATTAGTCGAGACCTAACAGCCTTTCTTACTCTGAAGAATCTCTTTAAAGGTAACAAAAATAAAAGCAATATATCAGGTACCAACCCTGCTTCCATGGAATTTTGCCATTTATTTTATCAGGAAAAGAATCAACTGTGAAGTCTTAGTCACCTTTAAAACTGGCAAAAACACATAAGATGATCTAGAAATGAGAACGTGAAATCTAGTGCAAATGAAAGAGAGATTCAAGTACTTGTTATTTAAGAAAGCTTGCAAAGACATACCTCTGTTCTAGAAACTTCAAGAGACTGGAGTCAGAATGCCTGGAAAACCAGGATTCATGCTTCTGTCTTTTCTGATGTTTTTCCATTCATGCTCATTTCTTAATAGAAAATTTCTAATTAAAATTGATTCAGTGATGTTACAAAACACCAGCACTTTTGTGGTCAAAGGAGAAAGATTAGTATTGTGACAGATACAAATAGAGATTTTTTTCTTAAATATCTTGAGATAAACATACTTATCCACAAATTAAAAAAGATCTTGAGCTATTTTTTTTTCAGGGAGAAAGTAAGTAACATATTTTGTAGAATACACAATTTAATTCTTCTCAGTTCTCCCTCTGAAACTAAAATCAGTAAGTATACTTTTTAAAACACCAGTTGCTATAGAATTTTGATTTTCAACCACCAGGAAAATACAGTATCTAGAGAGTATTTCACACAGACTATTACTACAGAAGACCCGGAAAAAGTTTTGTGGTAGACAAGCTCTTTCATTTTTCTTATGTAGAAGGTCACCTTCAGATGAACATACATTTGGTCACAGCCTGCAACTCTCTCTCCTTACAAGCCTAGAAGTGAAATTTTGCTCATAGAAGATCTGAAGGAGATGTGCAGAATTTGACAAAGCAAGCTTTGCAGGCAACCTGGAATGGAACCCAACACTAGAATAAATATTCAGTGATACAGCTATATATTGTTCTGAAGAAACCTGTAATGTTCCTGCTCTATCTGCTGCTCCTCAAGCAAGTTCTAGGAAGCTATGGAGATCAGCACATTGCTGGAGGTTATAAAAAGAACAAGTATAGGTTAGAAGGTGAAGGAACACTGTAGAGTATTTTCTGCACACGTATTACAAGTTTCCTGTTGAAGGCTAGGAGGGAAAGGGACAAGGCAAAGGAAAAATATTTGGGTTATCTTAGCCAGATTTTAAAATAAATAAACGTACCCAACAGTACTCCCTTGTCTGCATTTTCCTGAGAAGGGCTGTGTGTCCTGTAATCCAAAAATCTCCAAAGGCATGCACAGAAAATTGTTATTTCAGCCACAGTAATCATCTTTAAGGTATCTACCATTTAGTCTGTCACGTGAAAGAAACTGAGGTTGTATCAGATGCAAAACAAGTGTAAGATTTACAGGCCTTCTGTCACTTTGACAATAGGTGCTTGTGATGCACATATGCTTTGTTTTCCTTACTGTAACTTCAGTTTACGAAAGAGGTTTTTATCAAGCTATAGAACTTCTCAACCAAACTGCAAAGCAAGCTTGAACACTGTTTTCATTGCGGTAATTATTTGGAGCATCACAATAGTGTTAGTACTCACATTTTCATTATAATTACTGGCACTTTGTGCTTCCCTTCCTAAATACATTTATAATGCATACCTTGCTCGCACCTTTGAAATAAGTGCCAGCCATGGCAGAGGGCTATAAGAAACTTTGCCTTTGAAAATACACAGAAAGATACACAGCCCAACCTGAAACTTCAGGAAAAGTTATTCTTTAGGATATACTTGAATGTCAATCTAAACATCTGAGAAAGCGTTTTTGCTCTTCAAAAAAAGCTTCTGGTATCATTAGTTATATGAGCAACAAAGACCCTGATCAAATCTGTTTGCATGCTTAGGATCTGACTTTGCTTGAGCCAGTCCTATTTGTTTTCACCTCAATCTTAGGTATGGCAACAACACTCGGAACTATGCTGTGCGAGTGGGAGACTATCACACACTGGTACCAGAAGAGTATGAGGAAGAAATTGGAGTCCAACAGATTGTGATGCATAAAGAGTACCGGCCTGACAGCAGTGACTATGACATTGCACTGGTGAGGCTACAGGGGCCAGAGGAACAGTGTGCCAGATTCAGTACCCATGTCTTACCTGCTTGTTTGCCATTGAGGAGAGAGAGACCACAGAAAACTGCTCCCAACTGTTACATCACTGGATGGGGTGACACAGGTAAAAATGTTTTAATGATTTCCACCCACCGATCTCGTTACCTGAGGCTGCTTATTTAAAAAAAAAAAAAAACAACACCCAAACCTCAAATACCCAAAATTAGAAAATGCTCAAAATGGAACAATTTTACTTTTCTTATATAGGGGAATATTTTCTCTCCTGATCCTTAACCAGGAATGACACTTTGTATATTTGTATAGTATAAACAAAGTAAATACTTTGTTTACTGAATTTAGTTTGTGTTTGAAAAGTGGCAATTAACCATGTCACTCTAAATCACAGAACCAGTCAGTAAAATGGCCTCATTAAGACTGACAAGCATGAAAAAAAAAGCTTATTTGTTGCCAGGCACACTCCGTACAGCAGTTTATCACCCCCTGCCTCAGAACATAACTAACAGCTCACATATATTTAAGTTTTTTAAGGTAAGTACAATGAATATTTTAGAAAGGTTCTTTAAATTACACTACTTCAATAGAAAAATGAATAGAAAATATATACATAATAGCATATCAAATAACATTTTTAGTCTCCCTTGTTACCCCTGACATTTTCAATCAGCAGTTAGATTTAAATAAGAGAACATCTTGACAAAATCTACGAGAGCCACAATGCAAACTGCAATCCAGGCTTCTGGAACAAATAGTCACTTTTTAGGTCAGTACAAGACTCTTCCTCTTCAAAGGTCTTTGTCATTTAAACGTTTTACAAATTAATAACCATGTTTTACTTTCATGTTTTTATGGTGCTGAATACAGTGCAAGAAAGCAACCACACTTGAGCCTTTGTTCCACTGACTCATTCAAACTGGCAAGGAGACAAGGCAAGCAAGGCCAAATATCAGTTCTTCCTCTTTACATGCATTAATCTGTCCACACAGATGTCTGGGTCACTGTACCACAATAAAGAAGACAGACTTGTAGGGTGGGATTTTTGCTAAAAACAACTGCTAATTCATTGCTTAGCTCTGTCTAGCTTTTTACACAATTCACTTAAAGCTCTGCAATGCTGTTTAGTTAGGACATCTATTTAAAGAAACATTAACCACTGCAATAACTGGCTTTGATTACATTAAGAAATGACATCATCGCAGTACTTCAGTTGACATTTCACACACTGTATGAATCATAATTACAAGTATTAAGATTTTACTTAAAAGAAGACCCCAACACTGGCTTTAATTTCCCATGTTTCCAACTGAGAAAGAGGTGCAAGCTACAGAAAAAAACTAAATTATTTAGATCTTGACATTTTATAAGCAGAGCAGTGCTTACACAATGCAGGATTCACTACAGATAAAGAAAACCAAAGTACAGGTTCTGGTCATCCCCACAAAATGAAGATTCCTTTTGGTCAGGAGTCCCATTAGCACTCTGGTGCTAATAATAGCACCAGACACTGAAGACACTGCCAATCTCTACTAGGGCACACTTGGGCTCAGTGGTGTTAGCTCCTCATCTTGAGTGTACTTACAGGCATAAGCATGATGGTTGGCTGGATGCTCTACTTGGAAGCAGACAGAGGATGCAGAACCTCTCAGGCTGAGCTAGACTCGATTTGAACTCGTGACCTAGAAATGAAGTACTTCTTCAGCTTTAGTCTCTACTGCTCAAGACTCCCAAAAATAGCCTCCCCATTTAAATATCAAGGCATATTCTTGTAGAAGACACAAAGCGTGTTTGGAACAAAACAAACTCCAGCCTTGGAAAGATCCAGTGAACACAAGGAGTAAAGCTACATCTTATAAGTTTTTGTTTTTGTTTTTTTTTTTAAAAGCATCTATATTCCCTATTTACAATATCTACGTAGTTTTTTAGTATTATATTTAATGCACAGCAGATTTTTTCTGTCTTGCTTTCAGCCATTTTATTTAATGACAAAACAGTGTGAAGGACTGACAGCAAAAACTGGATGAAATGACATTTATGTTTCCAAGACCAGTCATCAAAATGAGATAATAATTTGGGTCCTCTTTTCAGGAAGGGCTTATTCAAGAACATTACAACAGGCTGCCATCCCCTTACTTCCCAAGAGGGTATGTGAAGAGCGCTACAAGAGAAGATTCACAGGAAGAATGCTCTGTGCTGGAAACGTCCAGGAACAGAAACGTGTTGATAGCTGTCAAGGAGACAGTGGCGGACCACTGATGTGTGAACGTCCAGGGGAAAGCTGGGTTGTGTATGGTGTGACCTCCTGGGGCTACGGCTGTGGAGTGAAAGATTCTCCAGGTGTCTACACAAAAGTATCATCTTTTGTACCCTGGATAAAAAGTGTGACCAAACTATGAATGTCCGTAATGAAAACCAAACTTTGTTAATAAAGTTTGAGGCAGGACAACCTGAAAGGCACAGACAGTGCACAGCTGGGGCCCACAGTGGGTGGAAACAGACACATTTTCCTGATTCATGTGTTTTTCTTTTTGTTAAATCCAAGCTGTATACACATAACCTTCCCAGGTAGGGATTACTATCCAAACAAAATCCCTGGTGTTAAGGAAGTTTATATATTGCACGAACAAGTTACCATGTATCTAAAATAAGGGAAAAGTGATAGCCAGCTTAGAGAAACATTGGAGCAGAACAGCTGGAGAGTTCAGGGTGAGATTCACTGACCACAGGAAGACTGTAGTAGCTCCAAGCTATTGATGCGCCAAGCTTCTTTGGAATTAATTACAGATCTCAAAATTAATCTTCAGTCTACTTTAATGAGTTCTTGACTGTTTTCCTGTTATTCCTATGATCCTACACTTAGCCCTCTGACTCGTGTTTCATTAGCTAATGTAACCATTAGCATGTTCATTCTTGCTAAGTAATTCTGACTACTAATTAAAAGTTAGAAGGTAAATAATTGTCAATATTCAGTTTCCCAGCTAATCTGATAAATGTTCTCACAGCTTAGTGTGCATAAATTACACTCCCAAGTAAAATAGGTAGTACACTGGAAGTTAAGTTCTGGCACAGACATCCTGCACAGCTGCAAGAGCTACATCAAAAACAAATGACTTATTTTCTTTCCTCTAGATAAATGTCTTCTTTCTGAAATTAATAATCTTTGTTACTTACAGCATTTCAGAGAGAATTTAGCTTTCCTATTTACCACTAGCTGTCAGTACGGTATCAGACTAACATCTCAAACTTCTCATTGCTGATTTCGGAGGGGCTTTACTCAAGTAACGCTAAGAACCTCTGACAATCCTACAAGAGAAAGTTGTAAGTATGTACAGTGCAAATACTGGAGATGTTGAGCCAAAACCTGCCTGAAAAGGTCTATAAAGTCTTAAACTACTGTTTTCTACAAGATAATATTTAGACAACTCTCTCCTGCTTAGTTGCAAAACTGGTTCAGACAGTCTTACAGGAAAGGTGAGAGATAGATAGTATTGTCACATCTTGATTCCATTTAATTCCTTTTACAAATACTGTTTCCCACACTATGAAAACCTTAATTGTTTTATAAAAATGCACTGATAAAAAGTTACTCTTGATGTACAAGACAAATATAAACCTACTTACTATCCTTTTAGAAAGGGCCACCCCAATGAACTTGCCACACAGAAAGTAATCACCACCTTCATGCAACACTAATGGGTATCGGCCTTGAAAATTGCTGTGACTAACTACAGTCAAGAGGGAGACAGGGAAGTCCAGTGCTACCTCTACAGCCCCTGACAAAGGCCATTCTGATTACATGCAAGTGTGCTCTCTGTATTACATTAACAAACATGCTTCTTAAAAAGATGAAATGAAAGCTCTGTGGGCCATGAAACACTCCATGCCAAGTGTGGCAGATGTATGTCACCACATAGTGATTGTGCAAACTGTGACTACCAGTGACCATTTTCCTGTGTTTCCTATCCCCAAACACTCTGGCTACTACACTGTTGTGCAGCCTTTTGTGAACAATGTGGGATGCTTGTATTCATGTTGTAAGTGGGCAATCATTGATTTCTATATGGTTCTGTGTCTCTCTGGTGTGGTAACAAATATCCAAGACAACTCAATCTGCAGACAAAAGTGGTGATGATATTGCAGAAGCCCATGTGATTGAAGACTTGGACCTTATTTTTCCCCCAACCTCAAACTTAGTTTTCGAGGGTCATGACTAGTTCAAATATCTTGTTGGAACTGGTGCTAAACTAGTACACAAGGTGCTTTAATATATTTTAGTTTTCTGTAATTCCATGCTATTTGAAAGAGTGTGAAATTTTATTTTAAAACATGTCAAAAATCATAGTATTGTGACCACCTACTGTTAGGCCTATGTGAAACATTCTGTTAGTAAGCTTTAAAATCATTTTACATTTTTACTTATACATAGCTCTTTTAAAGGGGAAGTAAATCTGTCAAAATGTACCATCAAAGCTTTGCTATACAAGACCCATTATTTCGAGACTTGTGGTGAAATAGGCTATATAGTGCAATACATGTGTTGTACACAGGGGAAACAATTTTCTTTTAGAAATTGCACCACAGAAATACAATACTTGGGGAAAAAAGTCAGGTCTGTGTACTAAGTGTAGCAGCATTTAGATTTAGTACAGTAGTTAATTAGTTTTGCTCTTTTAATAGGATGCTTTATTAGCTTTTAAAATGTTGCACTACCATTTTCATGCAGAGAGCATGCCTTTTCAGTTTCTAACGTGAAAAACTGTCCTTATGTTATGCCATTCTAATTTTTGTTCAATGAGCCTGATGTAAATGTGTACAATAAAAACTGCCACACTGACTACAACTTCTGTACATTACCCACAGGATTAATGTGTAAATAGATAACTACAGGAACTCAGTGAACTTCACTTGAGCTTAAGTGAAAAAGGATGTTCTTGAAAATATTTGGCCCAAAACTTAGATGCTTTGAAGAATTTTCTCAGAGACTGAAGTTTGTTCTGTAGATGGAATTCCTAGTCCTTTGTGTGCTTTAACTTAGACCAGTTAGGTTGTCACAAATAAGTTTACCCTACACTTCTAAAACTGCTTAAGAATATTTTTGACCCTTGCTGCTCTCCTCATTGCTCAACGTTTTGAATACATACAAGGTGGTAGAAAAACCTGCTCTTAAGCCTATGCTAATGGTTTTTTGTATTAAGCAGGTTGGCCAGTGTTAATGTCAGCATAAAATAAGTAAACACTCAGCACTTCTGTTAGATAACTTTAAACACTGATCTTATCCAGGTTCCCCATCATTGCGAAGACTTATAGTTAGATGTAGTCCCTCTGAACTTCCCAAGGTTTTGTCCATTTTCCAGATATTTTACAGACAACTACATCAGAAATGAAGAACAGAAGCATTACTGCAACAGACACACAAGGTCTATTTAACATGCATTTATCTCAACCGTGAATAACTTCCCAAAGTAAAGGGGCACCTATCTATAAACAACAGATAGACCAAGATCCTATATTAAGACCATTATATATAGTGTCTATAACCTCAGCATCTTACTTCTAGAAAAATTCACAGCACTATAAAAGTTTGTATTTGACAAAAAGTTAGCCCTGAATCAATGTTCTCCATGCTTTTCAATGTTGTTGCAACTATATCATGCTTTTGAGTGAGTGCTAGAATATTTATACTCAGTAAGATTTTAATGTTGTTACGGTTTCAAAGTGGCAATCAGATCATAACATACAAGGCAGCTAAAACAATTAGGCTCAAGTAGATCCCAGTAGAAGAAACCATCTGTAAAATAGTAAGTTTGCAGTATCAGGAAAGAAAAATGGTTTTTGTGTTCCAAGCTGCTGGATAACAGCAAATGCAGTTAACTGAGGTAGCAGAGACCAGACTTACCTCATACACATTAGATAGCTGCTCACATGCAGTACAAGGAACACAGAAACTGACCATGTAACCTCCTGCAAATGCAACACCGAGCAACCACAAACTGTGGATGGAACAGGGTGCAGAAAACCAAGGAGCATCTACAAAGGTAAGAGCTAAGATGCACCAGGAATAAATTGGAAAGATAGAAAAACAGTTGTTTGGGAACTAAGAATTAAGCTTTAAGAGAAATAATGAAAAACAAGCCATCCTAAGCCACATGAAAATGAAAAAGCTACATCTTGTACGAATACCTCTGTTGTACTCAAGTAATGTGGTAATGTTGTACTACCCTCCGTGCATGTGACTGGATGCTCATGGAAAGCTTCAGTCATAGGAAAGGCTATGTAACCTCACTAAGCACACAAAACTAGTAAGAGATACCTAGAGCAAACATTATAGTTCATACTTTTGTATCTGACCATAATCTTGAAAATCAGTTTTTTTCTTCTTGATTCAAACCCACTGTTTTATCTTTCTAAGTTCTAAATATTTGATGAAGAGCTCAAAATTGAATGTTAACAAAGCTAACCAGCAGATTAGATGAAGCCACCAGGCCAATTTATTCAGGTGGAAATATCAGTGCCCTCATCACTTAGCTCACACAGTGGACTATAAGAACTGCTATGTGGTCCTCCTCTGTTAGTTTTACACAAAAGCATCCTCTGTTATAGGAGGCACAAAGGGCAACTTGTAAAAAAAGCCCCTTTGGTTATGCACTGAAATTGTTAAAGATTAAAAAGGCAGCTACTGTCTGATCAAAGCAAAAGTTGAAATTCAAGGGTATTGGAATAACACCTCAGATGACCAGATGCCATACAGTAGCTGAAAGTCAACACCAGAAAGCCTGAATTTTTCAGTATTGTTTCAGTGACAAAAGAAAAATGCTTCTCTCCAGACTTTCATGTCATATTTTTAAGTTTTGTGCTCTGTGTTCATATTGTTCTAATGTTTTTTCCAGATCCCTGGAAAAAGAGATCCTTAACCCTGCTCCTGCTTCTTCCCATTCATTTGCCTACACCTGTTTTTCTTCATGGGATCAAAGCCAGTAACAAAAAAGTGATCTAAAAGACTAAGGAAGCCACTTTGCATCAGGGTGCCCGTCAGAACAGCAACCACACTCACAGGCAGTAGTAACACTTTCCTGCCCACACCTTGTCCCTGGGACAGCAGCAGCTCTCTCTGGGCTGCCTGCCTAGCATTTCCTTGTGTAAGATAAGTAAGTAACTGCCCTTGTAGAATAGATGTGTTAATTTACTTTCTAAAAGCACTAAGGTTACTACAGAAGTCCACTCTTCTTGGAGAAAAGATAATTCATAGTATACGCTCAGGACTGTTGGCTAACAGGCCTGGCAGCCACAGAACTTGGAATCCTAAGCAGTAAAGATGTCATATGATAGGGTTATATACAGAGTTGTTTAAAAGGAAAGTGTAATCACACACTGCCAGTTAAACAGGTGCAGTATCACTTATCATAGCTCCACATAGAATATACATTCAGCTATACTTTTGCAATAGCAGCAAAAGTACATGCTAGGAGAAAAAAAGTTTCCTATAACAGCTCCCTAATCTCCCTACCAGTCTATTCCAAAGTGTGATTAACATGTCCATCCGAAGTCATTTCCTCAGATCTAATCCATGTTGCAATTAGAGTCCAGAATTCCACCCCCATCCACTTCAAATAGGAATCCCCCTTCAGCTGCAAAGTACTTAGCAGTAATTGCACTGCCTACTGATCTCACTCTAGCTTCACAGATTTTTGTTTCCTAGCCCTTTCAAAGCCCTCCTTCCTCAACTTTTCAGTTTGCAAAGACTTGCAAAAAATTTCCATATTAATTGGAAGATATTCCACAAGACTGTGCCAGTACAGCTGGTATTAGCTAAGACAGTACATTTACTTGCAAGTAAAACCTGTATCTTGTCTGATTCTGCATCATCTACTGGAGCTCCATGTATTCTTTTCTTGAACATGGCTTAAATAAAAGATCCCTCAGCAACCAGAAGTGAAAAAGCAGCTGCATTTGAAGCCACTGTTTCTCCCCTACAGCAGTAACCTGTGATTAAAATTATGCAACTTGTGGAATGGCTCCAGACAATGCATCAGCCACAGTCACTGCTTTGCCCTGTAACCATTGTAATAAATTTAAGGCCCCACTACCAAAAGCTGTACCCATCCCCACAACAGGCAGGTGTGGCATGTATCAGTAACTCCAAAGAACACATGCCAATCTAGTCCTGGTCATGAGTAGTCTTTTAAGGAAGAAGCAACACTTGCAGTGAGAATCAGTATCTCTTTATTAACTTTTTGATACATCTGAATGCTTTACATTGGCATATATACTAAAATTATGACTGTATATTTTACATTCATTTTCCAGACTTCACAAACTTACCTTCAGCTCATGCAGTTCACATATACTCCTTGCAACAACCATTCTAACACACCCGAACAGCAGAAGAGCCACCACCGAAGGTGCGTGTCATCGAACTTAAACACTGCAGTATGGTCAGCCACGTGACAGAGCACAGCACAGCCACTAAGCCACCAAGAGCATTATTGGAACTGCTTAAGACTTGGTGACAGCCTAAAAATAGCAGCAGGAGATCCCTGAAAGCAGCACAAAATGAGCTAGTCGTCTTAACTCTTATTTGTATATAAGCAGTCAAGGCTAATTTTAGGCACAGTAACCTACACTCCAGCTGCTCCTTGTGAAGCTGAGAGATGGACTGCAGAATATCTCATTTGGGCTCAAAGTCTGAACTTTATTAATTTCTGTTAAGTCTAAAGTGAGATTAAAACCTAGCCTAAAGTCAGTTTTTGCTAGCGCTGCTTGATAACCATAAATAATATTGCTCACAAAAGGCATCAATTCCAGAAGACAGATCCACCCTCCCCTCAGTAAAAATTAAAGTTCTAGTCAACAGCTACTTCTAGAATTCACATGTGGATTTTAGCCTCATCTTCTTCTGTCATCACAACTCAAGAGTGTTTTTCCCCTGTGAAAACAAGTTTGAGGCAGTTTAATATCGCTACCAGAAACACATACAAGACAGCAAACTCTGCTCAGAGCTGTAAACTACTCTAAAACAAAAGTACTGGTATCAACTTGACATCTTACTCTGCTCTTGCAGTTGCAGATTACTCTTAGTACTCCCTACATTAAATCATAAATGTACTTATTGAAAAAGACATTCTCCTTGTGCAGACATCCCCGAGACATCTGTGGGTTCAGATGCCTATAGTTTGGCAGGCATAAGTACTGGCAATGTGCGTTTTATCATAATCCACTATTCCTAGATAGAATTTCCACACACAAGCTCAATTCTTCCTAGTCACGCTAATTTATGCACTCAGTTGTATTTTTCTGCCAATAAAACACACATACAAACGACACATGCCTTAGAAACAAAACATCAAGCTTATACTTTGATTTCAGCAGGCAAATCTCAGTAGTTCCGTCGCTAAACATAAATTATCGAATCGGTATTATTCCCGCCCAAAATCTCACTTCTAAGAGTTTATTACGTAGCACATACCCATGCACATCCTTTTTTGGGGGAAGATCTTTAACGGCAACGATGCGTCTCTGTACTTGCAGCTTCTGCGCTCCTAAGAAAAATGAGAGAACACGTTTAAAGACTACGCTCTAACCGCTTCCCGAGAAAATAACGGAGAAAACAGAAGACCAACCAAACAGAAAGCCACAAGAAGTGTAGACAGCCAGTCTCACGGCGCCAACCATCCCAGCCGACTCGGCCTGTTACTTGCTACAGTCAACGACTAATACCCACAAGACGGTAAAAGTTATGCCAATCAGCAAGGAGCTGCTCTTCCATGCCTAGGAAGGGAGACAGCCACAGGCGGCAGCCCCCATGGAGTCATGGATCACGCCTGCTC
Source organism: Athene noctua (assembly GCF_965140245.1). Classification (NCBI taxonomy): domain Eukaryota; kingdom Metazoa; phylum Chordata; class Aves; order Strigiformes; family Strigidae; genus Athene; species Athene noctua. The sequence continues at coordinate 46,665,611 of NC_134040.1, forward strand.
CCGCCCCTCCCCCCCCGCCACGTGGCGGCCGCCATTTTCCCTCCCTCACCACGGCCTGCCCGCCAACCCCCCCCCCGCCGCCACGGGGCCCACCTGCCGCTCGCTCCGCTCCTCTGCCCCCGCGGCTCCCCTCGGCCCCAACCGCGCCTGTGGAGAAAAGCGCGCCGCCAGGCCCCACGGCTGCGCCGGCGCCCACACCATCAGGACCCCCTCCCGCCGCCGCCTCCCTCGTCCCCCCAGAGCCCTCGTCCCCCTCCCGCCGCCACCTCCCTCGTCCCCCCAGAGCCCTCGTCCCCCTCCCGCCGCCGCCTCCCTCGTCCCCCTAGAGCCCTCGTCCCCCCCAGAGCCGCGCCACCTGCCCACCTCAGCGCGCGCCGCCGGGAAGTGGGCACAGGCGGGCCAGCTGCCGGGGCGGGGCCCACCCGCGGGGCGGGGCTGAGGGCGGGGCATCGCCCCCGCCGCGGAGGGCAGGGGGCGGAGCCCCAGCACGCACCCCCCACCCCCCCACCCCCCCCTCGAATTTAGTGATGAACCGAGGTGTGGGGGGAGTGCGCGGGAGGGCCAACTGCGGATAGGATATGAACATTTTAGTGTGCTTTCAGAAACCCCGGAGTAGCATCCCCAGGGGAAACTGGATTAAGGGGTCCATGGAAAAGAGGCTGCAGTCGCTCCCCAAACCAAAACGGTTCTCTTCAGCCGCTCGAGACAGTGATGCTGCTGTCTAGACGTAGGCGGAGATATATCTACATATGTATGTATGCCTATGTATTCTTGGTCAAGTCATATGATGGGACTTAAATGCTAAATCACTATTTGTTACTTGATAACTGTGGACTAAGAGAGAACAGGTTGTGAAAGATGGGCTAGAAAAATGAAGGCATCCCTTTAGGTAAACACGGTAATTCTCCTTTTCCAGTCCATATAAGCAAGTGTACCTGGCTAATGCTCACCAAATTCTCACACCCTCATATTTAGTTAGAAAATAACTCTCTTCTGGAAGGGACCTACAACAATCATCTAGTCCAGCTGCCTGACCACTTCAGGGCTGACCAGAAGTTAAAGCCTGTTGTTAAGGGTATTGTCCAAATGCCTCTTAAACACTGACAGGTGTGGGGCATTGACCGTCTCTATAGGAAGCCTCTTCCAGGGTTTGACCACCCTCTTGGTAAAGAAATGCTTCCTACTGTCAAGCCTAAATCTCTAGATACCTTACCTTTCATACCACAGCATCCTAATTTAAGTATTATTGCAGTCATCCTCAGTGCAGTGAAGGGCAGTTTTTAAGGGCTGGGCACAGGCTGCAAAAGCTGCTCTCTGGTAAAGGCCGCACCTCATAAGGTGAGTTTCTGTTCTGTGCATGGGTGTACTGGAAAGATGAGGCAAGCGATTTTGGCTTTTGCAGGCCAGATGCCAATGAACTGACAGCCAGGGGACAGAAAATGTGGCTCAATCAGCTACAGAAGGATGATTCTGTATTTGAATTGTTAGATTTTGAAGAAGAAGCTAGAAGTGATGACTAGTGTAGTGCAGGAAGCTGCCTTTTGGCTCATATTTTAGTATACACATTTCTTACCTCTTTTTCCATGGAAAAGATAGGAAATTATTTAAGGCATATCTATCACATTAACTGTTTTTCATCATTTTCAGATGATGATGATGTAATATTACTGCTTCAAACTATTAGCCAGTGTTGTGGAATAATCCTGCTAAGATTGTACAGAAGTGCAGAGACAAACTACAGTCCTACTATGCCCTTACCTGTGACTATGTCCTTACCTGTGCCATAAACTAAACCTCAGCTGTTCTGACCTTGCACTGTTTGTGTTCAGGAATTTTATTTTCACTCTATCATGTGCATAAAAGAGCTGGCTCCTGCCTTTAGCCCATGCTTTCCTTCCAGACAGAGATCTATAGCTAAAATGTATGTACTGTGTTTGTATAAAAACTTATGCAAAAAAATGTTTGTTTTTTTTTTTTTCTTTTTTTTTCTTTTTTTTTTTTTTGTAAGGAGTAAATTGGTTCAGAATTTAGCTGAAGAAAGGAGCTTTACTTAGGACAGACAGTCTTGATGAGATAATTGTAAGATTTCGAAGAAAGGACCTCATTTCTCTGATCTCCTCAATAACAGAGATTATAGGATTTGAACTAGTAATTTTGAACCAAGCCCCTACATCATGGTTGAACTAAACCATGTCCATGTCATATCCTCTGGAAGAGAGGTGATAGTGACCTTGCACTACTAGTCTGACAGCTCTCCTAGTCAAGACAGACATATGAGCAATTAGAAGTATGAGAGCCTTATTTCCCATCTGAATTTCTTAAGAGAGAGGATCAGAACCGAAAAAGGGAAATGAAGAAAAAACATACTGTATTAAAAAAGAAAGAAAGAAGTAACCTGACAGAAAACAGAGCAGTGAAGACTTAAGCTCACTATATGCTTTTCAAATCTATCACCCTTTGTCTAAATTTCTCCTCCATTCAGGTTTCCCTAGCCCTTGGTTTCAGCTGTTAATTACTTTCCTGTTCCTGTGATCTTTCCTGTGATGCTGACTGTTGTGCTTGCTTCATCCATGTGGTCCTACAGAGGCAAAAAAGTGTCTTTTGCTTTTGCGCTCTAAGGATTTTGAGACTGGAAGAACTGAAAAGAAACATTAAATGAAAGCACATAAATTGGAGACAGAAGTCAGGCAGGTGTTACTTGTATCAAAGATCTTTTTCCTTTGCTTAGTACCTTCCTGCTATTACTTCACTGTTCCACTTTAGTTATTCTTAGAGATTATAGAGATGGGTATTACAAAAGCAGTGTAACTTCTAAATTATAGGTTGCATCATTTGTCTGTAGCGAATGGAATATTCTGTTAACATAGGTTTCCTACTTTCTACACCTCTATGAAGATATTAAGCAGCTTTTGCCCAGCTAGATAGTGTACTTTTCTGTTCTGAATTTCTTGATAACAGTGAATTTTCCTTTGGACATTCATACCATCTTTAGAAGTTTCTCCTAAGAGAGGTTTTCTTATGTCTGTGAAGGCTGATGCATTGGCACAACTATTGAAACCCCAAGGCAAATAATTTGAATAAAGTCTGGTTGTTATCTTAAAAATAGCAAGCTCTGGAAATGTTTCTACAGCACATTAGCGATTTCTGGCACAAGAAATAAAAAGTAAGCAGGAAGCAAAAGCAGTAAAAGAGCAGCTGCATAGTGCAGTAATATTCACTCACAGAGACAGTAAGCAATATTTTTCATTTCAGAAAACATTTCATGCTGTTCCCATGCTCCTGGATTGTGTTGTAGATCAGTGTCAAGCTGCAATATCTGCTAACAAACCTGGAAAAGGACAACTTCTGTGAACACAAAAATCACTTCCACACAGCCCTACATTTTCTTATCAGAGTTTATTGTTGCACTTCAGATACCATGCCACTATCAGAATAATATCTATTTTTTATTTTAAAAAACTTTGAGAAAAATGTTTCCAGCAATTTTCATTCAATGTGAATGACAAGAGTATTACATCTATAAACATTGAAATATCTATTTAATTTCTTCCTGAGGAAGTTTCACATTTTTAAGCAATGAAAAAGGATATTCTGTACAAGATAGTCTGCAAATCATTGAAACTAATTCTTTCTGCACAAGTAGAACTGGGAAAGTATCACAGTATTTTCAGGAATGTTTGCTCAAATAAGTAAGTGATTTCATATCAGGCTCTGTGTTTACAACCCCCCTAATGGTCACTTTCTGCTCATAATCACATATTGATTTTTAATGGCACAGATGTCTGCAGAAAGCAAATTTCAGAATCGTATTTATGAAAATAGATGTGAAGCTCACATAATCAAGCATTTGTTAAAGAAATTGCTTGTGCAGTTATCTACCAGGGGAAAAGAAACCATGGCTGTGTTACCAACCACTATAAAACATCTAACTTTGATTAGCAAATATAAATTAATTGTAATGAATCAGTGGTTTTTAAGTGTTAATATTGATAATCTATTTCTGGAAATCAAACACTGATTGTAGGTAAGATGTGAATAGAAGAGGTTAAACTTTGTCAGATAATTCATGTTGTATGACTCGCTTACTCAGCTGTACTCATGTGCATCCTGTGTTTTGGGGAATAACACATCTAGCTGTTGCCTGCATGCTTTGTTCACACTCTTCCATTCTTCACCAAGCTGTATGCACATTAAAAGTAATTCTGGTTTTTAAAGTCTCCCCTTAAATGTAAGAACATATTTAAATAGAATGGTTCTGGAGAAAAACAAAATTGGCTTCATACCATCTTTGTATAAGCAAGTAATAAGTGAATATCAGAAATTCAGAACTGCAAAGAGCTCCAGCAGTTTGCCTTTACTTCTCTATTGATTCGCTGCCTGAGAGTAGCCCACCTAGAGTACAAGAAGCTAATCCTGCAGCACCTTTTCTAAAAAAATGCTAGTGCTTAACTCTCCATCTCAACAGGAGCTTTGACTTAGGCTGATTCAAGATCATGCCCTTTCAGATGCACAGTTCCAGGACCAAAAGGTTGAACTACTTTGCTTGTAAGTATTGATTCAGGTAAAGTTACCACAAGAATCCACTGTAGATATCCCTAGGAACTCATTCATTTTGTTCCTAGTTCCCTCCCTTAGGAAGGGCACTGGGACAATAAGAGAGCTCCACCCTGCTGTTCCTCATCAGCACTTGAGAGCCACCATGGCATTCCTTCCTGGAGGTGGAGCTTTGTGTTTAGTTGCCGAACCAAGCCTAGTCCACCCAAGGCTAATGCCATGCATGTGGGGGGCTTATCCTCCCTGTGCTGCATGGTGACTGTAGTTTGGCTCTTTTACCAGATCACCAACAGTTGTAGGGGCTCCTTGCTGTACCTCAGAGAGGACTTCACAGAAGTAGTCCACAGATCTGAGACATGTCACCTAGTCTGCTGTAAAATTTCTGGAGGGACAATGCAACCGATAGGCATGTCCCTATCACTCTGTCCTTGACTGCCCACTCGTTCTCGTTCTGTGGGGGCTTTGATTTCCCAGAGAAAGAAGACAGAAAGGGATTTCTTGAACACAAAGAATGAACTATGAATGTGGCTGAAGCCCATTCCTCCTGCACATAGGAGGCACTCAAATTTCTATGCAGAGGGTCCTCTCACCATGAAAACTTCAGGCACTTGATAGTACCCAAGATTTTTCCTATTTTCTTGTTTTATAATTGATGCACTGAAGAACATGAAGTAACTGAGGCAGCAGTGCACAAAACAGGAGCTTCATGCAATCACTGTGGATTTTAAATAAATGTTTGAGTGATACCGTATCAGGTTATATCAAGGGTAAAATCAATCATACCAGGACAAAAACCCCAGGTATTTTCTCCAGTTATTCAATTTAGTTGTAAGAAATCCATATAGATCCTTGCAGGACATATGAGCTGTCCACAGCATGCAGAGTATTTGCTCTTACAGATGTTCAGAATCCAGAGTGTTTCTTTTATCAAATAAGAAGTATTTTAAGACAAGTCAGCTTTTGGGACAAATCCATATGACAGTGAATATTTAAAGTGAAATGAAAATTCTCATTCTGTCTAATAAATAATAAAGATGTTCATCTTAAAAAATGTCTACTCTAGTAGGTCCTCATCATTAATCATGCATATTCCCTTAGCAAAAATGTGCTGCGTAAAGAATATTGTTATATACAGCAAATTTGTCTAGATTTTTTCTTTACAGGCCTATCAAAACCACGTATTACACAGACAAAATCAATAAATAATAAAGATTACCAGTTAGAGGTACAGTAAGGATTTCAACATCTGTTTTCTATTTAGGGAATAACAGACTGGTTTCCATTCCATTACCTTGAAAGTTAAATTATATGATTACATAAATGTCATAAAACAGCACTGAGACATAGAAAGTTTTTCCACCATTTGATGCATGTTTTTAACTATTCACCCTAAAACAAATCATGATAACATTATAGAGCTACTGTAAAAAGCATTGCATTTAGTACTGTAGTTCTCTTTTGTTTTCATTACCTCTTCATGCCTTTAGAAACACTCAGAGCCAAAGTTCAGTGGAGAAGCATTAAGGCCATACTCAGCTGAAGTTTTCATTGATTTTTCTCTCTCAACTTCTAAGTACAATTAATTAGACTTTATCTCACATCTAAACTGATGCATTGCCAGATGTATCATTGAAATGTATCACATAAATGTAAGGCTGGATATTTTTGTTTTCCATGATTAGAGTGTAATTTTCTACCATGATTACACACTGTGTTTGTTTTTTTCCCCCTAAAGCTTATTCCTAGTATAGAATACCAAACATGTTTAAAATGTCTGGATCCAGAACCAGTATCTTCATCTGAAAATCTGATAGATTTTTGCAGCTGACATAAACTGAAGGTTACTGAAATATGCTACGATTTTGATCAGGTTGAGGAATCTTGGAATACACAAAGCATAGATTGAAGGCAAATAAATTGATGAAAAAATAGTGGTGCAAATTAAGGCGATCTAAGTATGGTTCTGTTTCTGCTCTTTATGAGTTTTTAGTGCATCTCAGTGGAATCACTCCTGATTCACAGCACTGTAAGCCCTGAGTGCAGTGTCCAGATCTGACTGCTCACAGAAGTCAGGAGTGAAAGCCTGTTCATTGCACTGCTTCAGTTTGGTTCACAACTGTTGAAGTATAATACTGCTCATAAAGCTTATACTGCAACTTTTGTGCTTCACATGTCCAATTAAATTTCCGTTCAGATAATGGCTATATTCTGTATTTTGTCATTTCAGTTAGTACAAAATCATACATAGTAATTATAGACAAAGGCCCTTACCACGTTCTAAGGGTTTGTTGTTACAGGCTATAATCATAGATAATGTTTTTTGTGTGTGTTTGTTTTTTCCTACACCGCTTTTGCCTGTGGCTTCCAGATTTTGCTTTGTGTATTTTAAATCATATATGATAACAGTACTTCTCACCCTTGTTAGTATATACTTTGGGTATTAGCAAAGGTAGAAGTACACTTGGCATTTTGTGCTACATTAAGTTTTCTTATTTTATGCGAGGCAATAATCAAATAGTAAGAAAAACTGTCAGAGGTCTAACAATGGGCTACAGAACCTACATGAGACACAATACTTTTAAACTGATACATAATAACGTAAATATTTACCGTGAAATTGGATAGGTCGTGTATCTCTGAAGCTTATACCAGTTGCAAATAACTTCCATGTAAGTGCACAGTAGTCCACAAGTCCACAGGGCCAGAAATGTTTATGAGAAAGTTTTGGCCCACCAGAGCTCTAAGAAACACATGTCTTTTCACAATCCACATGCCAGCATATGGAAATAATTTCTATCTTTTACTCTTTTTTTGAAGAGGTATATCTTACAAGACCTTCTGGTAGCTACTGGAGACTTTAGGCATGACGACTGAAGCGTGGAAGAGAGATTTCAAAAAGCCTTTTTTCAATGCTATCTTACTTTCTGTAGCTCCTGTCTCAGCCACGATGGCAGGGGTTGTCCCAATTTGTGTAGGAGTTTTGACAGTTCCACATTGTGATCTCTGTAGTAGCTTGACAGAAAAGCCCTGCACTGATGGATAAAAAAGGAGATATTTTTATTTAATAAAATGCTGTACTAAAGGTGCTGTGTATTCTAGGTTTCAAAGTTTGTTTTACCTGTGTCAAAACTTTATCTTATGCAATTTATATTGTTTTATGCTATCTACTGCATGCAAGTTTAAGCTCTTCAGTTAGGAGCTGAACTGTAAAAGGTAATTTCAAGAGAAAAAACGGTTATCCAAAACAAACATGGAAGTCAAGGCAAAGGATCTGATTCTACTCTCAGATAGTCATGTAAATTAAGAATCACACTAAAGCTGATGCAGTTACTTTGAATTTACTGAAGTGTGATTGAAACCAATTGTTCTAAAATATCTTTGTATGTAGGCATATATCAATCAGTAACCCCATCTTCATGAGTATTTAGAGTTGAAAAATACAACAATAAACAAACACAGTATTGTCAGATCTCTGGCCAAAAGCCTTCTCACCCAGTGATTTTACATCAGTATGATTCTATAGATGTAAAGTTACTCATCATATAAATACTGTGAGAAAAAATTCCTGGCTTACTTGCCACATTAATACTGATGTTCAAACTGTAAGTTTTTACTTGTGTTTTAGTCAGGCTAAACGAAATGAGAATACAGAAGAGAATAAATGTGAAAGTTACAGCTAGAATAGGAGACTAAACTGCTATTGGGTACAGGCTGCAGCACTTGATCTGATGCAAGTTCTTTATTTGAGCATTTGTCTGGGGAAAGCATTAATAAAATTCATAGAAACAGAACCTAACCTCTCTTAAAGCCAGATTATATGAGAGTCTGCACTACTTGTCATGGTCTAACTACTCTCAAAGACAAGGGACCAGACACAAATGCACATATCTGAGTATGAATGAGAAAGAACCATGCACTGTGGAACCTCTGCTGCTTAAGTCAATTAAGTAAAGGGGACAGGTTTGCAAGTGAATTTCAGGGACCTTTAGGGGTGCCAAGTTTATTTTTCTAAGGGATACCACATTTTAAAAGTTTTTTTAATGACTTAAATTCTTCACATTTGAAATAAAGAACTGAAAAAGTTTATGCACTCCAAAGTATCTTAAATGTTTCATTTGCAGAGAAAGCTAGACAAATAATTAATGTCTACTTAATTTTGTCTTCTTTCCCTCCTTATGATTTTGTCCGTGTGGTGTCCCATATGTGGCAAATGAATCCCTGTATAATGTCAATGATCATAATGGTTTACCTCAGAATCCATAGGAGGGTATTTTCTACCTTTGCTCTTTCCAAGACACTTTGTTTTTCCTTCTTCCAGGAGCTGACACCAGAAACCTTTATGTGAATCGAATCTGAAACAAATATTTTATGTAAAGGCTGTGAGATACTGTAAGGAGGATGCATCTCCCAAGTTTAGAATGAAGACTCAAAAAAGTAAACCTGAGGTTATTGGTCTTATTTTAAGGCCAACCAAATCTAAATGTCAAAACCCAAAGGATTTGTGTACATGTGTATTTATGATGTACAGGGTGGATGTTACATTCCCAATTGATACCACTTAATCTGTCTTGCAGCTAATGTCAAAAATAAAGAGAAACTCATTCCCCTTCCCTTATGGTTATGCATGTCAGCACTCCATGTTCCACTTACGGAAATAAAATTCCTTTCAATTCATTCAAAATTCATATGCAGTTCTCACAAAACAATATTAACTTTGTCCGTTTATCAGGGGTGTACTTCTGTAACAGTCAAACTCTACACTGAGTGGCTCAGTGGACAATTCACAGAAAATCTAACCCTGAATTGTGTTCTTTGCAGACACTGAAGAATACATCTCACTGACAGCTCAAAAAAGTAAGGGAGGCTTTATTTTGTAGTGAGCTTGCTTATAGACTAATTGCTATTTTAGGAATATAGGAACATGTGAAAATGATGATTAAATTTAACTCACGTTAGGGCTTCAGAGTAATTATAATGAGGAGAGACTCCCAGAAATTTCTGTACTTCATCCATTACGGTAGACGGGTCAGTTCTCAGCTGCTGTCCATCAATAATTAGCAACTACAACAAATAAAATAAATGGAAGTTTAATTTAAAATTCATTATTTCAAGCTTCAAACTGAAACTTCCACCTCTGTCAAACTCATTCATTATATGGACAGTACTGCCCCAGAGAATGATAATTGGTCCAGTTTTAATTGTCATCATCATTAATGACCTGGGAGCAGGGTAAATGGCATGTTAATTAAATCTGAAATGATACTACATTGAAAGCTGTTGTGACAGAGAAATATTTGCGAAGGATCTAGAAAGATAAGAAATATTGGCAGGAAACTGAGTGAGACTTGTCTGGCCAAGAAAAAAAAGGTATTAATGTCTAGAGAAATAATTCTCATAGACACAAACATATACATATATATGTTACAGTAATGTTGAAAAGCTTGTCACTAGAAATGACCGGAAAGACAGAAACCAGTAAGTAGATGTTAGGTGAAATGCCTTACTCCTAAACCCATACAACAATACAAAATTGTATGAAAAAAAGGTCTTTGAGAACAGGAATAAAGGCAGATGTTATGAGGACCTTAAGGCAGGCATATACATTCTGTACTGGTAGGTAATTTATTTTCCTTCATTTCATGTGCTCGACCATATACACACTCACAGTAGGCTACTTCAGACAGGGCCACCCTTTTACCTGAAGATCAGTCTTCAGGGAAACAGACACTATCCGAGAATTTTATCAAATGTGCTGCCATGCCCAAATGACACACTGATGGTGCAGCAAGTTTGTGTCTTTGAGGCTTGGAAGAGAAGGAAGGTCCCAAATGGATTAATGAAGCACTCATTTCCTGTGATGGAAACACCTCCACTTTTTCCATTGTCCTTTAGTGATGGAAAGGAGAGGGGAAATAGATTTGCAGATAGCTCAACAATCTCCTTCTGCAAGCAGTGCTGAAGCTTGTTTTTACATTTCCATGCAAGCAGAGAGGCTAAAATCATATGGATTCCTTCCAGGACTGGATAAAACCTAGAGGTCTGCAAGATTATCAGGTTTCAGAACATAATCAAAAGGAAGAAACTTTCTTTTGAAAGATCACTCTTTGGAATTACCCATATATAGCATGTAGATTTAGAGATGTGGATTAGTAGAAGTATCAGGCTGTTCAGAAAGCAGTAGCTCATTCCAGAAATCTTTGCAATCAGATGCATGATGACTGCCTAAGTCCAAAAATGAACTCCCTGCTTTACTGAGACATAAGCTTTGAAAACAGGCCTTAAGTGCTTCATTTGCACAGAGGTCAAAAAACATCCTAAACAGGGAATAATTCCATCTGAAAGGAGTGAGGGTTTTTTTCCTTCACTATGTAAAAAACACGTAGAGATAACTATCTGTGCCATTTCCACCTCTGCCACCCCAAAAAAGACACATAAGAAAAAGCTTTACCAGTGGAAATTAATTTAAATTCCTGACATTCTCAGGGAGCAGGTAACAAAAAATGTTCCCTCTCAACCTTCAGGGAGGTTCTAAGGAACTGAGGCAAAATTTTTCCTTACTTGTACTGATTTATCCATATCCTGATTTCAGGAAGATGTAATTTCATGAAATTCCTCAAAATCCAAGGCATTTTATGTATTGGTGAAGTGGAAAAATTAAATAGTGTTATTTTTACAAAGTAGATAGATTCATATATATTGAAAATACTACAGATGAAGTATTTTGTGTCACTTTCCAAAGTATTGATCATTTTACTGTAACACTGTTGACAGCTGAAGAGATTGTTTGAGTCCCTGTTCTCCCACTATACCTTACTTTGTATCTAAAAGTCACCATGGTGGAAGAGGAGCAAGAAAGACAGTTGGGAGAAGAGAACAGCTTAGAAACAGCTTGAGTCCTTCAGCTTCAGACTGGCCATTTAATGATGGCTGTTGCAAAATCAGCTTCATTTCCTATAGGGCTGGTGCATGAGCATGTCTTTTGGCTCATGAGGGAGTTTGTCATGCTAGGTCTGCTTTTCTTCTATATGGCTGCACTGAAGCAATCAGTTGTAGCTGAGAAATTAATTTAAGAGACATGAGCTTCCTGAACTTTTAGAGATCTGTCGTGGTGGCCAGACCAAAGAGGACTTTCTGTATGACTTATAAGAAACTAAGCCAATCAAAATTCTAAAGATCTGAACACCAAATTTGTAAAGTACTCTGAGATTTGCAGATTCTTACTGTAATAAACTATTGTAACTAATTTGCTAAATTAAGCAAGGCGGGTGCTGTAATAAACTATTGTAACTAATTTGCTAGGTTGGGCAAATCAGGTAGGTACACTTGAATGATCTGTAAATGTTAAACAATTAAATGTAAAGTGTGCCATTCGGATTGGAACAATGTAACCCTGTCTCAGACATCCCACCTAGAGCTGACATGTAACTGCTGCTTGAAGAAAAGCCCGCCAAAAGGATTAAATCATGAGGCTTTTAAAAAAATCCAATAGGAGAAAAGCACGCCAGGAGACCAAGGCTTCGAGACTTTCAAAAGACCCAATAGGAGGAGGACATGCACCCCAGCAACCCAAATGACCCAATGGAAAAGAGCAGGACAAATATCTGACAGGAGGAGACTGGTTAAAGACAATGGCACAAGAGTATAGAAAACGCTGCTTTTTGGAACTCGGGGTGCGTGTGGCAGAGCTGCGGCTCTCCATGCACCCAGCGCTGCTTTGCCTATTGCTTCCCACCCTAAACTGATTGAACGCAAATAAAAATATATATTTTTATAAAAATTGGCTTTGTCTGATTATAACATTACCATGCAAGACAAGTGTGGTGCTAACATTTTTCTAATGAAGAGGGGAACCTTACCTATTCCTGTTGCTACTTCTACCACTTACTGTATGCCTGATGACTTCCTAATGGACATTAAGACTTCAGTCATATGTGTAGAGACCCTCAAGTTTATACAGCATTAAAAATTGTAGATAGCTTTTGCTAGTGTGGGCGAGTGCTCTTTTGGTGAAGAAAGGCTCTTATTTTTTTAAATAAGGCTGTACTTTTAAGATGAGCTGATTTTGGGTCTGTCTTATATAACTGTTCTATGCTTCAGCAGTTCCTTGAACTTGCTAACTAGTTTGGCTATGGCATACTGTATATCGTTGCTTTTGCAATTCAAGTTAATCCCTAGCACTTTTACAGAGAAAACATAAGGCTACCAGGGCTGGTTCTTCGCTATCACTGTGGGATGCAAAATCTGGCAAAGATCTATACAGTGCATATTGTTCAATATTCATGGATTACTTTTGGAGAGAAGCTAATGAAAACATAATGTAGAGAATTTCATATGAGTATCATGATGTTACAGTACTGTGTATCTCATGAAGTCTGTAAGGCTGGCCTAGAAGAGAGTATGTGGAGAATAACACCAGCTAGATGCACCAGAGCTTCCTTGGCACTCTCTGGGAAAACAGAAGGTGCAGACTCCAGCCAACTTGTTTCAGCTAAGCGAGTCCTGGATAAACAGAAGGTTCAGATTGCAGCCAACCTTCCTCAACCAAAGTAATCTTTAAATGTTGGGTGAGGAGTAGTGCCAGACACACTGCTAATGTCAGAAAAATCCAGAAATAAATCTATCAAGGAGATACTGATCAGGTGATATTGTGTGCCTGGTCTTGTATATCATATGATGTTCAGGACTGAGGATGTGCATCTTTTGAGGCTTGATCTTACACTGGGCCAGAAGGAGCCCAATCACTTGTATGTTATATGTCAACAGAAGCGTGCAGGGAGATCCAATTTTTAGGTTGCATACGTGCCAACCGTACTGAAACCTATGGGTCCATAAACACACACCCTTTGAGGTCCAAAGGCACAGTCTTAACACAAAGAACACGTTGTGGTGTCAGGTTCAGTGACAAATACCAAATGTAGAAATGAGGAGCACCAACACACCAAACTGCTTCAGTGCGTGAATCATTCCCAGTAGAGGCTCTGATATGCGGATGCACTGTTATGGGCAGCAATGTGTAAGGAATTTCCAAAAACAAAGTGTGCAAAAGCGACCCAGTGCTTTGACAGTTACAAAAAAGTCATGTTAGGTAAAACATGCATTCATCTAAAAAACTGGTGATGCCCGAGATGGCAAACACGCTGGTATACACAAAGGCTTTATCTTTATTGCTAGCTAAAACAAATCAGAGACAGATTTCTGGTCTCAAGGCCAAATGGCACAGAATGACCTGGATCCATGTTGCTAAACTCTCTCACCTGTAAACTGGTTGTGTCTACACTCCCCAATGGTAATGGTTCTTGTTATCTTTCTAGCTGTGCTCTGGAACTGCTTGGCAAGATGCTTTTTGCTATGGGCCCAAACTGTGCCAGAAGTGTGTTAAAAATCAAGCAGTATGGACAGCAGTGGGATAGTGTGTGAACTCTTGCACAGGTGCACGTTTATTTACTACTATGATCACAGATCACAGTGAGAGATTAATGCATGAAAGGACCAAGGAGAGAGTGAAGACACGGATGCATTTAAATATTAAGGTGTTACAAAACCACTAGGTCACATCCATTTCCATGTGGTAATCCCCATTTCAGATGGAAAATATATTTTTTACACCTCAAAGTGTTCAGACACCAAAACTCTTCTCAACCCATGCAAGGAGGGCAATACCCCATCTGACATTCCATGATGTTCACTGTTACTTGCTACCACTCAGAGTAGGCAGAAATATTATTGAGAAACTTCCCTTTATTTTCCTTAAATTTTTCAATTGGGAAGCCAGAAGGACCATCTGATATTAAAGAGACCGCAAAGCACTGCATGCCTGGTTCTGTTTTCCTCAACATCACTGATGAAGAGCCAGACAAAGGGTGATGAAAGCATGAGCAAATGAGATACAGCTGTAAGTTAAAGGTAGTTCAGGGTACAAGAGAGTTCAAAAAGAAGCAGGGATGTTTCCTGAGCTTCAGATTATTGTTCTGATTTGTTTTGCAGAAGAAGCTCCCAGCTGTAAGATGCTAAGTCACAACAGCTCTAGCAATGTCAATCAACGACTTAGAACATGCCTATGAAGAATCACAGCCAATGTCTTAAAACACGGTCTTGTGTATCTAGGATATACCTGAGGATCAGTATTCAGTAGGCAAGACTTTTACAAAGGTAATCTTTTAGGATAGTAGATACATAAGATTAGGATGTCAAGTTACAGTCTTATTCACCTGATAAGGTGGGAAGTAAGTTAGCCATCTTTCAATATGGGTAGCGTACCATCCAGGTGCTAGGCATCTCTTTTGGAGAGCTCTAAGCTCAGATGGGGCTCGAGGTCCAGCTGTGATCACCTGATAGAAGCTGAACTTTAGAGCTGCAGGATCTTCATGTGATCGCTGATGCTGTAAAAGAAGTTATATTGCTGGAACTTTACAGACCACAAAAGTTGGGAAAATAAGACAAAACTGGTCGGTCTTACTGACAAAAATTTCTTTATCTTGTGTTTTGAGATGAACTGGATAACTGTGTCTATAAACTAATTTTTTTATGTGCCGATTACATAAATTATTTGAGTAAGTAAGTATTTTTACATACTTATATTACAGGCAGACTTTTGAAAAGGTGGTTTCTGATATTTTAACCCTTGAAAGATTTTCAGATTTACATTGACAGATACATCAGCCCGTCAGTGATCATATATTGTGCGCTGACTGACAAAATCTTGTATTATCCAAATCTTTTATATTTATATAAAATATATTCTTAATTCTATTTATATTACACATATACTGAAAGGATATACAGAGAAGATTCAAGGTGGAAACCCTGATTTGTGCCTGCCCATGTTTTTCAAAGTGCATACCTGATACCAGGAATACGCCCGATCGGATGGGTCAATAAGGATGGTAATGATCTTGGCCTTGGGGATGAGGGAAGCAGCTCGCTTAGGAGCTTCCTCAGAATGGAAATAGTTGGCACTTTTCTCAAAGAGGAAGTCAGTGGTGACATTAGAAGGAGTGGGGAAGAAATCCATGTACCTAGGAGAGCAACACCATTCTCAGAATTACTTAAGTCACACAAACATTAACAAATCTGTTAAGTACATTTTATTCTAGAATAATCAATTAAAATCATAGCCTAATTGCCAAATAAAAGCAAACAGAAGTTTACTTGGTACTAGGCTGCTTCTTCTCACTACATATAACTAAACATTGCAGCTATTTTTTGGTAACTGAATGAAAACATTATGATATTCATGTATCTTCTTAAAATTAGTGAATTCTTACTTTTTAGTCAGAGCAAACTCCTATCAAAGTCAAAAGTAGAAAATGAGTTTTCCAATTTTGGCCTTTTGCTGACATCAATTACAGTACAACACCGTAAGAAAAAGATTTTCAGTATCAGAATTGCTTCTACTCAAAAGAGAAAAGAGCTTTTTTATGTGGAGAAGATGCACTGAAAAAATCCCCCAGAACCTCGTTAGATACAAGGTTTCTAAACAGTAACAACATCTTTCACTTATTGTTCTATGAGTCACATTCTTGTGGAAACAAGGGTTGTATTTCTTTTAGCTTTCTTTGTGAGCTTTCCTCATCTGCTGTGAAGTTGCAGTTAATTTCCAGCAATCTCTTATGTCACATACAGACTTCTTTATCCATGGCCTTCAGACCACTTTTCATTATTGTTGGGGAAAAGAATAAATGGGAAATGTTGGTCTTGATTTTTCAATTAAATACTGTATTGATATGCCATTTAAAACAACCTCTTCTGAAGATCATGTTTAAGGACTGAAATTTGTTCCAGTGCTTAGACTTTGTTCTATTCATAGAAGTGAGCTGCTTCTAATACAAATGGCACGCTCTTGTTGGCTTTGAAATTGTGACCATTGCGGTCAAGGCCAGTAGACTTGGTAAGATGGAACGGACTGATGCACACGCACTCTTCTTTAGGACTTGGATCTTACAAGACAGACAGTTAGCACGCAGGCACTGATTACAGGGTACTTTGAGACAAGGAAGGAATCTACAGTGGTTTAAAGAACCTAAACTCTGTGACACCTGATGCTGACATGTTAATTCTTATGTGCAACTTTTATGTATACATAAACAAACATTGCCAAGTTATTATTTTGTGCTGCTTTGGCACGTGAATGGATACGAGTCATCAGAAATATGCAAGTGAAGTGGGCTGGCCTTCAGATGACAATTTTCTATGCACTAGATAAGGAATCATTGCTGTGGATTCATTCAAGGTCTTACAAGTAGCAGCTGGTAGATTGTCTTTTATCAGAGAGACCTAAATGATGTAATGTGAAGGGCTGATGGATGGGCAGGTCCCTGCATAATATGCTCAACACTGCGCTCAAAAATTCTGCTACAACATTGCATAGTTATTGCTAGTCTCACAAGCAAAGTGTATGTAAAAAAGCTGAAATAAGAGGACAACCAAACAGAACAGCATGAAAGTCTGTCATGGCTCTGCTAGTTTATTAAGTGTTTATATCTGCCTAATGCTAATGCAAATATCTGAGAATATGATACTCTCTCATTGAACAAACAATGGACTCTATTTCCCAAAAATATTAGGGCTGAATTGATTAAAATGATGAAACCATACCAATTTATGTTCACAAATAAAATTATTAGAAACTAATGAGTCAACCTGACTGTGTGACGTCAGAATGTTTTACCAGAACATCAACAGCAAAGAAAAAGGTCAGCTTTGAAAGAGGCAATAGGCCCTAAAGGCTAATCTGCTCTAGATAATGTATGGTGTCATTATGCTGTTGTAGTGAAGTCCTGGTAGTAAACTGAGTGAATCCAAGGCAATGAGAACTCCAACATTATAAGGAAACACTTAATATTAAATATGGCACTACACCGAATTTTAGGCAAAAGTTAACTGATTCTTTACATAACATGGCAAATTTGAAAAAAGTAGAAGTTGATGTGGTGTCACTGAAAAATGTTAAAGAGATTGCACCAAGTGGGAAATCAAGAGGTTACAAAGTATAGGCTCAGCATATCTGCTGAACATAGACTGCAGAACTCTTGCTTAGTACCTCATTCATGAAACAATTATTAAATATGACAAGGGCAAAGCTGAGAAGGGTTTAGAGAAACTTGTCTATGAAATCTGTAACAACGCTTACATAACAAAATGCGTGACTGATCTATTCAGGCTTTTTTGTTTCAAGAACAGAAAGATCAGGTCTCATCTTACTGTTCTGTTATCTCTACTGGGAGACTACAATACACATCTATACCTTTTTCAAGATGGCAGTACTGAGGTTGCCAAGGGCTGAAAGAACCCTTTACTGCTTCTGTATTTAGCCCTGGTCTAAATGTAAGCTCAGACAAAGACTAAGTTAAGAGTCAGCTCTGGAAAAAAGATGTATTTCCACAACCAGAAAAGAAACAGGACTGATTGTTATTTGTGAATACTCTTGTCTTGAAAGGATCCTAGCCAATTAACAGACTAATGAGGAGAGACCTTGTATCTAATTACCATTTGGTAAGCTCATTACATGCTGACATTAAAATACACTATTAGACTGAAGTTCTGAGAGATTTATCTGGCAGACAGAATGCAAATCTAAGAATTAAGCAACTACACCAACAGGTAGTTCTGAGTATCCAAGACGTAACTGTGAGAACCTGACAGGGGTGAGGGGGGCATGTAATGCAGAGGTACAAATAGCCAAATGGGTGCTGCAGAGGGAGAAGCAGTCAAAAGGGTGTCCCTGGTCTGAGCTTTATGCACCAGTGCTGTGTTAAGATGAAGGTAATTTGGCACACATCAAACTGTATCTGCATGTTAGAGAAGTGGATATGGCAGGAAGAATGAGAAGCAGCAAAGGGGTCTTCTAGCAATGTGAAAACATTGATTTTGTGGAAGAACTGGCTCATTGCACTTAGGCTGTCTCCATCAGTGTGAACCTTGCTTGCATGTAATCTTCTTTAAACTTCAAAAGATTCATAGCAAGGAGCCAGCTTTCTAATTTCCAGGCATTCAGCTGGCATCTCTACATTGGTAATAACTGGCTGATTCATCAAACTTATAAACAATTATAACGCTGTAAAAACTAAGTGACTTAAAAAGAAATTGGATCTAATGTATCTGCATTAAAACCATGTAACAGTGTTAACCCTGTTAATTTTCTAGATGAACACAAAGACAAAGGCAAGAAAACTATTTTCCCTTAAACTGGGGGAGAATAAAAACAAGACAAAATATCAATAATCTTCTACTGGTGTTCCCCGGCCACTACAGCATGTTACAGCTTTACATTGTGTAGTGCTTTATATTGCAGCACTTTCTGAAAGCAAGGGGCATCAAGAATGACCTTCTGGGTGCAGCTATGTCCGGTGATTCCCTGGTGGCCATCGTGAATGTGGCAGTGATACATACTCTTTTATAGCACCACTTACTAACCTTATGGAGACACTAATGTTGTCCTAATTACCTAATCCTTGTAAAACATTTTGAGAGGCTTTCCCTGTTCCCCTTTTACCTAATTGCTATTTCTAAATCCTATTTTAAAGGAAAAAATGCCTCTCCCTGATATTGCCTTTTTTTTGTCTTAGGAAATAAGATTTCCAATGAGAACATCATTTTTGCCTCCATATATCCAACTAACACAACTGTTACTGTCCCTACTTCAAAGGCACATGTAATAAGAAATACATCTTTTGTTACTGTTTTGCATGTATTAATATATAGATATTTACAAAAAAGCCTCACAAAAGTTAGTGCATTTATGATATTCTGTAGTAAGACTGTTATTCACTTGCATTTATTTATCATTTTAGAAAGATACTGAAGATTAGTATGTTATCTCACTCTCTATATAAACATTTACCATTACCAACAGCAATGTCATTTTTGTATTGTTCACAATATATAAACTTTTATATTTATACTAATAACCCATCTTACCAATCAATCCCCCTGTGGTAGTTATTTCTATTAAAGAACTGTACCTCCTCAAAGGTTTTTGGGCTGGGGGAGTTACTAATGATGGAAGGATGCATGATCAGGAACAAATACAAGGCTGTGGTACCTGCAAATAGGATAAAAGTTCAAGATTAAAAAAAAAATACACACACACACAATTTTTTTGGGGGGGTCATATCCACAGGATGGACTAAGCCACCTTTATTCCATTTCATTTCAGTGAGAGGGTGCTGATTTTGTCACCTAAGAATCTGTGCTTTCTATGCTTTGAGATTGAAGACATTTAAAGAACTAGAAATAGTTAACAGAGAAACTGGAGTGCCAGAGCTGGAATCTGATTTTCACACTTGTAATGTGTGTTTTAAAAACAATTATTGTTTTTATGAGACTATCACAAAAATAATTTAAAAATCTTGCACTCAGTAGCTATTGGGGATTGGTGAAGATGAAAGGAAGCACATATGCAATTTTCTGATTACAAAAAAAAAAATTAACCATTAAGTTAATTTATAAACTACTACAGCCTTAGAATTCAAACTTTCCATTAGGAACTTCTTGACTTGAAATAAATGCCATGAAATAACAAGTTTCTATAAACAAGACACATGCAGGACAGACAAGAACTTGCAATTAAGAATCTATACCGTTTGAAAAATGACTGTCCTTTCCTCCTTCCACTTTGACAAGATCTTGTCTATCTTGTTGATCTCTTTATCAAAGTATTACTCATTTTGACATAAAGCCAAAAAATCACACATGACTGAACCCTGCATTTTCAATATGTGTACTGCCCATTGTTATAATTTACATTATTAAACTATATTTGGATGATATCTGAAAATAAAAAAATGCTATTAGATGATCAAGATCTCTGCACAGCAGTCTGAGCAAAAAGTGATTAATTGGCATAGTATAATTATTTGAAGTTACACATGCCCTATCTTGTTGAAATACACTAAAATCTCACCAGTTTTCTGGGGTCCTACAACCAAGAATTTTGGTAATCGATCACAGGTTTTTTCTTTAGACCAGATATCTCTGTGCCGTTTGTCATCACAGGGATTCTAAAAAGGAGAAGAACAACTAAGAATTTAATTGGTAATCGCACCTGATAAGGTTCCTAAATTATGTTTATATAAATTACCAGTTTTACTCCAATGTACAAATATTCTTACCAGAAAATATTATTTTCCTTTATGACAGAAACCCATGTTATCATTAAAGAACTATTTCAGTGGTTCAGAAAGGTATGTACAGTGTAACCAGGCCAGAAAGTGTATCTCTTAGGTGCTGGGGTTTTTTTGATGAGACAAGCGTGTTAAAGAATCGTGGTTTTCATTCTACATACATATAGTTGCCTCAGCTATTCAACAGACCCTGGGACAAGATCACTTCTCCTATAAAATGTCAGCATGTTAGCAGAATTATGCCAAAGACAAATCTGATCCCACATACTTAAGATGTGAGAATAATTTAAAATCAATTGATCAATTACATACAAGTTAGGAAGACTTGAAATTGCTAATGAGTTATCTAATTACTGACTTCTTCTTTTACATTACCATAACAGCTACCACCCTACACATGCTGTAGTTTTTAAACTAGAAGAGTAAATTCATTATAACTTAAGGCTTTCCATTCACACACACATATTCTGATACTCCAATTCAAATTAGTACATAATATTAAATCTTGTTTTTTTCATCTGCCACTTTACAACTGGAACAGTTTATATTTGTTTTAGAAATGCTACTGGGCAGTATTGCAATGAGATGAAGCGAATTACCAATCTTCTAGGCTTAAAAAAATGCAACTGTATTCAGTCGTGCATTATAGACAAAAGACACCATATTCAGTGTATGTTAGTCACTGTTACAAATGTCTTTTCTAAGTAATTCTCACTTTTCAAGTCATTTGACTACAGGCTAATTCCCATTTTTAAAATTAATTCACTCAACATTATGCAAAATTAACATTTTTTCCCCTAGTTCAAAGTTTTATTCAATAACAGCATGAATTTCATGGTGCAAATTTGCAAGGTCATACACAGATTCTAAGTTGGCAGTTCAGTGTCCAATGCTAGAAAACACTCGAGTAAGCAAACTTAAATACATTTTTATGTTTGATTTAGTAAAGTTTGCTCCTTAAAATATTACTACCAATTCACCTCAATGGGATGATATTTGGGATACCTGTTATCACTGTTGGGACACATGTACCTACAGCACTCAGACATTCCACTGAATTGGCTGAACTGTCACCCAGTGTGTGCAAAATGACTGCGTTCACCACTTGGTGCAGGAGCTTCTCTTTAGGGGCTGTGCTCTTAGCGCTGGGTGATGGGCTGAAGATGCGTCAACTGCAAGGTCAGTGCAGGCTTCAGCCTTAGCAGGTCTTCCCGTTCCTGGTATTTTCAATTTGCTTATTTACCAGTGTGGGATAATCAAGTGGCAGAGCTGAAAACATCAGTGTATTAAGTGCTGGTAAATTTCTGGCTTGGGCATTTCTCAGCCCTTTTGTGAATAACCTTCTAATTCATCTATCTATTTCTACTTGGCTAGTCAACCTTAGCATTAGGGGTATCCATGGTCTTAATGTTCTTTTCTCTTTTTCGATGTCCTCTTCACATACTTGGAGAAGAGTTCACGCCTTTAAATGGCCAACTGCTAAAATACGCATATACATCTCTCTGTCAAATGCTTCACTTCTGTTAGTTCCAAAACAAGGAAAAAAACCCCACAACATGCCTTTCCTGCACTTCCCACATTTTAAAGCAAGTAAAGTCACAAATAAAATTAATTAAATATAATTTTAATTACACATCTTAATACATATTAATTTCACAACTTTTCTATGGAGATTTAAGCGACGGGGAAAACAATCATGTACACTGAAGCTTTAGTAAGCTGTTTTATGGAACCAGGCAGTAAATCTGAAAGTATTATTGCTTTTCTCTATAAGAAACTGAAACAGAGAATTTCACAAAAACCACCATCAAGATGAATTTTTTTTGATCTCTTCATCAGCAAGCTTGTTTACCTGCCAGAGAGGGTCCTTTTGCTCTGGGAATAGTTCAAAATACTTGCGAGCCAGCTGAACTGGAGGAAGAGTTTGCAGTTTCAGGTTTGTCCAGGTATGAACAAAGTTGGCCAGATTCACAAAGGTGTATAACCCCAGGCGGTCATTTCCATAATTAGACAAATGTGTCATGAAGATGCTGATCTTCAGAAAACAAAATAAAGCAAGCAGACATTGACTCTTCATATCACTAGATGGCAGTGTAACCACAGATAATATAAATTTAATTTGCATTTTGCTCTTATTTATCGCTGCAAGACTTTGATTACATTTGCCTCGATCTTACAATTCTTGCTCTTCGTTGAATTACATCCTCCTTCTCAAGTCAACTCAATGGAATCAATGAACAAAACTGTGGAATAGGTACCGTGAACTCTGTGTGAACTAGGATACACAATAGTACCCTGGTGTTGTACAACATTTATATAGTCTTCATGTAAATTTACTTAATGGAGAATACAGAAAAACAATTTTACTTCAAGCGGAATACAAATGCAATATTAAAAATGTGAACTCTGTTTATGTGGAAAAGAAGTCAGAGACCAAGAGGATAGCTGACCTCTACTGCTCTGATTTAAATCTTGTTGATCCAACTGTTTTATAGGATAAGTAGATCATCTCTTCTACAAAGCTATTCTGCAAACACTGTGCAGAAAGTTGAATCATATGCAAAAACAAATGAAAAAAAATCTGAAACTCGATTGAGTACTTTCAAATAATTATGTAAAAAATACTCCTAAATAAAAAACCCAAACCGAACAGCTCAATATCCATGAATTATAAGGCTGCTTATATTTTGTTCCTCTAACACTTACTGTGAAATTGCTACTCTCCTCCTGCTAAGTCCTGTGCTCCAACTGCACCCTCACACTCCCAATGGAAGAAATGCTTGCCCTGGTTTCTCAGAGGAAGGGCATATTTGGATGCACGTAAGCTGTGCTGATGAGCAGATCAGGAATACACAAACGTCAAGGATGGTCTCTCAGGGATGGAGGAAGAGCCGAAGACTGAAATCTCTGTTTTGCAAAATGATCCATTTTCAAAGCAATTTTTCACTGATGGAACAGTTTGTTCACACACTAAAATCTGCAAACCATTGCCTCTCTAGCAGTGATTTTTTTTTTTTCAAATTTTTTTTTTTTTAAATAGGATAACTCTCCCAAGATAAATTCTCCAGACTGATTTCCATTAAAAAATTAGAAACATGACTCTTTTTATAAATAAATCTGCTAATGCCATGAATGGGCAATTTCTATTTAAAGTAAAACTTGATGTAAGCCACTTTAAAATAAAAGGCTTATCATGGCTATAATTCTGAAATTAGTTCAGGAACTGAAGTTAATATTTTGTAAAGGAATGACAGCCTTCAATTTAAAAAAGGAAAAAAAAAAAAGAAGAATGAAAAACTGGAATCTACAGCTGTATTCTTTTGTTTCAGAGTATTTAAACCACTTGCTTCCTTTGATATAGAACATTCAAAGCTACCGAATGTCTATTTTTGAACACCTAACTGTAACACTACAAAGAACTTGCAGTGAATGGACACAGAAAATGTGTTTATTTAATAGTGTCATTTGGTGACACCTCTTGGCTTATGAAGTAAGCTGAGGGCTTCAGTTTGTCTGACTCAAGTAAAATTAGAAGATATACACTGATAAATCATTAGGATACAATCTTTCTTTTCAGATAGGAGTGAGACTGAAAAAAACAAACCCCTCCCCTTTTAGGCAACCAATAAAAAGCATTTTGTTAAATGTATAACCTTTTCAAGTTTCCGTTTTTATTTCAGTTCTCAAAGCAGCAACAGACTGGCCACAGGCCTATGTTACTCTGAACAAAGATACAATCAGAGGGTTTCCATAAAAAAGGTTAACTTGTTTTCTTGACAGCCTCTTTCTTTCCTACATGTGGGTTGACCTCTGACATTTATGTCAGGTGACCTCCCGGTAACTCCTTACATGCCAATAACCACAGCACTGCAATGGAAGAAAAAGCAAGAAAACTAAAAGATTGCTAGTTCAGGAAAATATGTATTATTCTTTCCATGAAGAGTATCACTTAATTTTAAGAATGTCTGAGTGAAGGCTGAAAAACTGATTGGACGGATTATCATAAATAATTTCCATCATATGAAACTGTGTCAACAAAGGGGAAAAATATATCAGAGACCTTGGCTCTCATTTTATTTATTTTATTTATTTCAAATACTTTATGGTTAATTATTTATGAGAAAAAGAAAGGTGATAAATGCTTGTTTAAAATGAAAATAACTAAATCTTGTAAAGAAGTGTAACCAAATTGTTACTTAGTGTCACAAAATGCAGACTCTAACATACAACTTTACATTGTAGAAAAGGTCTCCTTTATTTCTACATGACATCAAAAATACTACAGATCAGCTGAGACTATCTTCCAGGAAAACTGAAGGAAAGTATTTCCCTTCCTGTTGACACTGTACAAATTCCTAGTAAAATCACTACCACTACCTGTGTAAAATCATCAAGCTACAATCCTGTGCTTCATAGTATGAACAATGAAGTATTGCTGATCCAGGGCCTAATTCACCTGATCCAACTGGAGAACTACTTACTCTTGTTTCCAGTTGCAAAAGGTCTTTGCAGACTAAGCTAGCAGCTTGTATAACCAACAGGAGCGTGATGCTGCAATGGCTGCATTCACGTTTCTCCAAGAAGGATCTTGGCCCACTTTGTACGCTAGGGATCTTGAGGAGAGGTGGCTCACGGTACGTGATGCCAACCTGCCAGCCGCTCACTCCCGCGAGTTTGTCGACAACAGCTATGCAGTCACGGCACTGGGAGAGATGTATTAAGCTGATCCTCTGGTTTCCCTGACTACAGGGAGAAAATGATATCCAAGTGCAATTTTAAGGGATTTCACCTTGGCACTGGCCCAGCTGCAGGGGATGGTGTGCTGCTACCCACTTCCCTGCTTTCCCACCAAGCTGTGCAGAAGGATGGAAACTTGTATCATTACCTCTCCCTTTGCAGGTGTGCAGTTTCACACGAAGACAAAACATCATTATTTTTTTGCCTTACCTATTGAGTTATGATGCTTTGTTTTGCTCTATCATACCACATTCTGCTTCATTCAAACTAGTTCTAACTAATGAGAATGATGACTCTTTCTGTGCCAACTAATAGTTAGCACACACTATACTATTAAAGATTTATTCTCTTAAAAACACAGATCAGGAGATACAAAAGGAATCCTTTGCGGGCATCTCAGAAGACTAGATCTAGTAAATAACACTATTTGTTCAATAACCTTCCACCTCAGGGAAATGCTGTAAAATATAAACAGAGCTTTATATATTTCTTTATTCCTTCTTCAAAAGGGAAGCAGCTATGAATGGATTTATATTTACTCTAACAAGCATTTTAGCCTCCCTTTCAGTTAAAAAGAGTTTACTTGATTTTATTATTTCCACCCCTCTTCTAAAATAACTTCTTTCAGGGCATCTCAGCATTTTCTTTATCTCAGTGCAAGAAGGATCACCCTTTTAAGCTGTTCCTCATAAACAAACTATCATCTTGGTTGCACTTCAATGCACACTCTCCACAGGATTTAATATCTTTCATGAGGGGACTGAAATGGAATGCAGACGATTTTTAAAATGATGGTTTGGGACTAAATCTGGCCTCTGGGCAGCAGCTCCTTTCTTGCTTCCACCCGTCTTTGGATCAGGGTAGCAAAGGTGCTTTACTCTGCCTTCTCAGAGAGCCTTATAGGCAGCTGTATGACCTGCTCCTTTCAACTTCTCCTCAGCATTTCTGCACCCCTCCTTCATCAGAACGAAAGGGCAGAAGGCTACTTCTGTTCTGCTCTTCTTCCAAGCTCTGATTTTATTTGGGATTCTGACTAGTACTGCAGAGATGTAGGCAAATGACAAGCACTCAGGAGAAACAGCTTTTAGCTTTCATTCTGTGGTGCATATTTCCTTACTATCTAATAACAGCAGCTCAGTCTCAGTCTCAACTCTATAATTTGTTGACCTAGAAGCTATTGCCTCTAATTGGGAAATGTATTTAAATCATACAAATCAGGAAAAGATGAACCAGCATGATCTAATTTATGTATCAAGAACAGAGAAATCTTGACAAACAAACAAAATGAAAAAGATGCAACTAGTTACCCAGAAAATATTTATGGTGAGCAAGACTAGCTGCTCTCATAGAAAGCAGCAGAGTTGATATTTTTGTGCTGGGCAACCTGCATATATTCCCTCTCCCCTCCATATATCCTGACAAGCAAAATGTACTTTGCTTCACATTCAAACTCCATTTTACACAAACATTTTGCAGATGAATAGGTTGCACTTACACCTCACTATTATTCTTCTTCATACTCCTTTTCTGTTTATACCTCCGTAATGGTGCACCGCAGCAGGAGGACTTTTCAATTTGGTTTCAGTTACAGTAATAATGCAGGAAAGGAAAGAAGTGGCAATGTCTACAGCAGAGTGAAATAAATTAAGCACAAAAGAACAGTAAAAAGCCTGTAGAACACCAGTCCACTAAGCAAGTCGTCTTCAAACTTTTTTGGTCATGCACACCTATCAGTAAAAATTTTTTGAGCACCCCCCCCCCCCCCAATGTATGTATAGTTATTTATAAATTATATTCTTCTAACTGAAGTTCCAATATTTTCTTCCTACACCCAATTGGATCATCTTGTGCACGCCTCTTTGGAGACCACTGCACTAGGCTGTCAGGATTGTGCTGTAACCCAAGAGCAGAGAGAAGACTCCCTTTTCAGAGGTTGGCAAGCATCTTTGGCAAGCATCAGGGAAGCCAAGGAAGGACTAAGACTTGCAGTGACACTGATGCTGTTGAACAGATTTATTATCATTCTGGCATTTCAAATCTGGAACTAGAAGAGCTGGTATAAAAAAAAAAATAAAAATCAGTAATAACCATTTCTTATAGACTGGACATGTCTTCTGATTTTTACCATATACAAATCTATTGCAGGCAATCTAACTTGACTAAATTCATACTATTAAACCAGTCACCAAGGTACTTTTTTCATGGGCACTGTGTCACCCTCCAATCTGTGCAACAACATTAAAAGGCAGCATTGAGGCCTCCCAACTCAATGAAGTTAAGCACACCACTTTAAAATGAAGTTAAATTATGATTGACAATTAATTATGTGATCTCTCCTAGGCACTAGAAGCAGATGCATTACCAATTTAGTATATTGCTGATATTTTAGCTACTGAACAAATGTTTACAGGCCACAAGAGTATGTCTAACTCTCAGAACACCTATATTCCAATTAATTTGGCATTGTGCACACTGTTTGCAGTTCTGATACTGTCTCCATGTTACTCAGAACAGTTTTGTTTCAGGTATTCAGAGACTCAGCAACAGCTGGTTTTGCTCTATTAGACTAACAAAGTGATAGAATAATGCATTAGATTGCAGTCTAGACTTGAATATGTATTTTTAATAGTTGAAAAATATTCCTTTTAGACCTGTACACTACCAGAAAAGCTGTGTTTGATTCCACTACAGAGAGATTCCAGCTTCTAAGTCCCTTTTTCGCTCTGAGGCTGTTCTGCTGGCTTCACAGCTGCCATGAATCTGCCCACTTGCAAAGACAAGCCAACTAGTTGAATTTGATTTACTTAGCAGTGTCTCCACTACAAATATATGGAGCCAGGGAAGATTTATAAAAATGAAACAAAATTACATAATTGGTGTAGTTCTGAATTATTAATCTGACAGTCAGGAAACCTCAGTTTATTTTCAGCTGTTGCACAAATATTTTTTGCCTTTCTCTGTAAACTGCTCATTACCCTTGTGACTCAACTTCCCAACTGGCAGTAACATCCAAAAGACTTGCTTCACTAGTAGCTGTAAACCACTAGTACAAGGCTTTCCATTTGAAAACTTTGAAGAATCATAGAAGGGTAGTTTTTACTGCCCACAACTTCAATGCACCTCTAATGAGATAGGTAATCTTGTCTGTTCTGCAGCCTTTCCCTGTTGCCTCTTCATTTAGGATTTTTTATATTTTGTCTATTCCACCCACAAAATACCAGACTCTGTCTGGCTTTTATGGGTGGATTTTGAAGAACAGATAGGAAGACAAGGAATACTTGTATTTTGGAATCAAAATGTTGGGCAAAACTGACTTCCCCCCTGCCCCAATTCATGGCAATTCCCCAAACTATTGTTGGAGCTCCCAGGAGTTCCTAAAATGGACATGACAGGGCAGGGAAGAGATGAAACTCTTGCCTTTCTCACTCACCCATGAAGTGGGCCAAGCCTGCCAAACTGAACCAGCCCACGGGAGAGGCCAGGCTATGCTCCCAGTGGCACTACCATGGGATGCCAACAACAAACTCCACACATCAGAGCTCAGGGAGGTGCCTGCATATCAGTGGGCTTCATAACATGTTTGTCATCCTTCCTGCTTCTCACACTCGGTACCATTAAATATGAGGTTGTGCAAAGCAGGACAGACAGAAAAGGAGGATTTGAGCCTGAATGCCTTTGGTTTTTGCATTTTTCTCTGTAGTCCCAAAGCCTGACTATTCATCTTGTTCAGGGTCACATTAACATATAGTAGGTTCTGCTGATGCTCATATAAATCCTCTCATTTTCAGTGCTAAAGAAGATAATTTCTCCCTTGCTGCAAGTCAATTAGCTTAATAACAGCTCTGCTCACTGTAACTTGGGAGAGGTAAAAACTAGAGGAAAATAATACTTAGAACTGAATGCATACAAAGATTACAATTATTTTAAGATCAATCAGACACAGGGCCTAAACTGTTAACAGTCTTCCCTCTTGATCAGTACTGCTGTAACCATACGGAGAACACTCAGCTGGCTACACATTAGCTTCATTGTTGGGCTGTCAACCATTTGAAGGCTTTCACCAAATTCCTCTCCGTAGGGCATTTTCCCTTTTCTTTAGATCTGTAGACACACAGTACTTTGTAAGGAAGTGCATGTAATGCAGTTATTGTAATCTGTTCAGTTTGTTTTTCTTGGGGGCAGAAAAGGTATGGAAGATTTTCATGAATCGTTTTTCCTTAAACATTAATCTTGTAGGATAGCAAAGCTCCTGATCTGTATCTTCCACAGTTCAAAGGATATTTTAGGACTGCATTATGTATGCCTTCTGCAAAGTTAAACTGGGACACCTTAACTTTTACTGATGATACCAGAAAAGGAGAAGCATACAGTATTGTTTTAGGCCATGTCTCTCATCCAAGCTGAAGTCATATATTAGGAAAATTTTGCTTTGCTAGATTATTTGGATTTTAGAATCAAAACATACCTTCTCCATCATTTGCAAACTAAACCAGATTAACAAATTGGAATAAACTTTAGGAATAAAATCTAAAGAAGTGGTAGAAAGCAGATAAGATATACTCCATTTCATATTTTTGATCTGCCTCATGAATTTTTATTATTGAAACTTTGCACTTAGAAAAACAATAAGCTTTTCCGTAT
Organism: Athene noctua; assembly: GCF_965140245.1. Classification (NCBI taxonomy): domain Eukaryota; kingdom Metazoa; phylum Chordata; class Aves; order Strigiformes; family Strigidae; genus Athene; species Athene noctua. Next base: position 46,695,664 of record NC_134040.1, read on the forward strand.
TAAAAAAGCCCCAAACTAGTAGGTCTGTCCTGTGTTTGGCCTGTTTATCTAGTGCAGCATGCTGTCTACAGAAGCAGATGGTATCAGATGTGTATGAGGAAAGTACAGGATCCTCTATACAGCTGGGAGATGTGTGAAAAACAAACCCCTATGGAACTCTACCCTGCTTTCAAGGGTTACATAAAATCAGGGAAGTTCAAGTCATACTGGGTTTGCACGGCAAGGTTTTGGTAGTGGGGAGGCTACAGGGGTGGCTTCTGTGAGAAGATGCTAGAAGCTTCCCCCATGTCTGACAAAGACAGTTCCAGCTGGTTCCAAGTTGGACCTGCCACTGGCCAAGGCTGAGCCCATCACCAACGATGGTAGCACCTCTGTGATAACATATTTAAGAATGGGGAAAAAAAAGCTGTGCAAGAGCAATTGAAGGCACAGAGGAGTGAGAATATGTGAGAGAAACAACTCTGCAGGCACCAAGGTCAGTAAAAATGAGGGGGAGGAGATGCTTCAGGTGCCAGAGCAGAGATTCCCCTGCAGCCCATGGTGAGGCAGCTGTGCCCCTGCAGCCCGTGGAGGTTAACGGTGGAGCAGATCTCCACCTGCAGCCCGGGGAGGACACCACACCAGAGCAGGTGGATGCCCGAAGGAGGCTGTGACCCCATGGGAAGCTCACGCTGGAGCAGGCTTCTGGGAGGACCTGTGGCCCTGTGGAGAGAGGAGCCCATGCTAGAGCAGGTTTGCTGGCAGGACTTGTGACCCCATGGGGGACCCATGCTGGAGCTGTCTGTTCCTGAAGGATGGCACCCTGTGGGAGGGACCCACGCTGGAGCTGTCTGTTCCTGAAGGATGGCACCCTGTGGGAGGGACCCACGCTGGAGCAGCAGAAGAGTGTGAGGAGTCCTCCCCCTGAGGAGGAAGGTACAGCAGAAACAACATGTGATGGACTGACTGCAATCCCTGTTCCCTGTCCCCTTGCGACACTGGTGGGGGATAAGGTAAAGAAAAATCAGGAGTAAAGTTGAATGCAAGAAGGGAGAGGTGAGGGAAAGATGTTTTAAGATTTGGTTTTATTTCTTATTATGCTATTATTTGATTGGTAGTTTCCACAAGTCAAATCTGTTTTGCCTGTGATGGTAATTTCTGAGTGATCTCTTACTGTCATCTTGACCCACAAGCCTTTCGTTATATTTCCTCTTCCCTGTCCAGCTGAGGAAAGGAGTGATAGAGCAGCTTTGGTGGGCACCTGGTGTCCAGCCAGGGTCAACCCACCACACAAGTGCTCATCTGGCAATAGCCACTCCAATAGCTCATCTCTGTTAGCTGCTCTCATTGGAGAACATGTACATCATCGGAGAAATGCTGCAGTATGCAGTGCTGTCTTAGCAGAATCCTGTTCCCGTCAGAATTTTTTCTTTTCCTGGAAAGATGAAGGGTGTATAGCCTTTATGTATATGTATTATCGTAACATGTATAGCTACTCACAAAGACAGCCAGATTTGTTATGTTCCCGTTAATTGAACAGTACTGTTATATATCAAACAAATAATTTAGCAGTAGATAGCCTTAGTTACTCAGTTAATCAAGTTTGGGGACTTAAATCTATTGCAACACGTGCAAGCTAGAAGCAGCTCATTTGTAACTTAGGTCTCCAAAAATTTCATTATACCACTGTTTTTTGAACTATTCTAGTCTCAGTTCTTCCTCAGCTTATTTTATGGTACATCTTCCACATCAGCTACCTACAGAAACAACGACTATGGCACAGAGTAATAATTAGCACAGACATATTTTCATAAAGAAGCAATATGTATGTTTCTAGTTGCAGATGAGGAAAATATACAGTGGCAGACAGAAAGGAATATTCAAATAGTTTTTATAAAGGCATGTTCAGCTATGTTTACTTTGGCTCAGTTCTTAGATCTAATTATTTTTAGAGTGGTTCAGAGGTATTGATAGAGCCTTGTCAGTATTGACAGACTTGCTAGCCAACCTGAGAAGATATGATACAGTTGATGGCAGTGTCTATATCTACCTCATCATTATATATAATTCAAAATCCAGTTGCTCACTTCCTTCATCATTTCCAAGATGTATTAAGGATACTGGTACAATTCCATTCTAAGAAGTGTTTAACAGAACTTTGTTTTATTAATCCAAGAACTTCACTGAATATTGCAGACAGAGATAGATGAATCTAAAGTCACTGAAGATTCTAACAAGTTTATCAGGATAAATACTTCCTAAAATGTTTTCAAGTCAGTACAGTATTAAGAAAAATAGTAACAATGTGAAATAATAAAACAAAGATATAGAGCTGTCTGACTGGATAAGACACTCATCACTAAAGACTTCTACAATGCATGTTTTCCTTGTGGCTTTGCTACAGAATTCCCTGGCTAAATTAGAGGGACGTTGTGTGACTCACACTAAGTCAATCACTCAACCGATAATGTGGGGAAAATAATGCCGGTATATTAAGAAGGCAGGGTTGCTGAAGATTTCTTTTTTTTTTTTTCTTCTTCTTGTAAAACATTTTGTGCAAGATCCTGATATAGTACAATCTCGCCTAAGGGCTGCTGAAGTCAGCAAGACCTTTAACAGAAGACAGACACACAAAATATTATTGGGAGAGTAGATAGTATGTTATATTACTACTTAGGCTCTTTTCAGCTTGGTGGCACTTCAGCATTCTTGATGACTTACAAACACAATGGGCACAGCTGTCAATATCACTTTACAGCCATCATCAGATCGCTATCAAACCAGCAGTGTGGGGATATAAATGCAGATCACATAAATACAGCTTGCTAACCACAAGATTAGCTACTCCAACAACCAACTATTCATTTCCATTCAAACTATAACTAGCAGAGATCATCTGCAGAGCAGGATTTCCTGATGCTTTTCTTACCTGCAGGACTTCTGACTGTACCATGCCCTGGGAACAGGGCAGTAATGCTGGTTCTCATGTCAAAAGCTTACAGCTGCACATGTGTGGTTTTTTGTGGTTTATTATGCAGATTGTGGTTGATCTAGCATACTATAAGGAAGCAGAGCCTGTCTTGGGAATAGCTACCATTACACAGCCAAACTGCAAAGAAATTTTGGGCTTTATTCTTAGGGGCATTTAGTTCAGTGTAGGGTATTCAGTTTCTAAAGCCTCAGCCTAGTAACTTACACCTTAGAAACTATATTCACCTAAGATCATTTATCCAAATTAAGCCAGGAAATGTAGTGAAGGCCTTTGTTAAGATTTACATTTAATTTACACCCACATTTTCCATTTTTGGAAACTAAATATTTATGTAGTCATTGTTGAAAGTATTATTTAGCTGACACTGTAGTGATTCCTAAGTAATGTTTCTTCTTCGTAGTTTTATATCAGTGAAAAATAACATTTAGAAAATGCCTCATAACGGAATTTTTGCATCCTCTGAAAAGCTGGGCATTTCACATTAAGAAATCCCAGCAACTTTAATGAAAACACAGAAAAGCTTATGAAATCCAAAATGCCACTTCATCATTAGACAAATTCCTAAAGCTACTTAGTTTTCATTTTAATGCCTAATTTTTTCCCAACTCTGACTTGCAAATTATGGTATAAATACATGTAATACTTAAAAAACACAAAGATGCAAACCATAATCTTTAAATTGATTACATGCCAGGCTAATGCTTAGAACTTTAGAAACTGTTTATAAGCAGATATTTAAAACCAGACGTATCATCTTTTCAAAGGCAATCCTTAAAAAGGATTGCAACAATTTGTCTTGGGCAAATTCTGGTCTGATATTAATTTACAGTTGTATTTAGAAAAAAGAGCATTTTTTTTTTTTAGTCTTTTAGCCTGTACTGTATTGGGGCTAGTATATTTCTCAGAACAAGGTGATCAGTGACATTGCAATGCATAAATCAAAGATCTAATTGTAATATATAAAAGGACATTACTGTACTCACATTCAAGACTGTTAGGCAGACACGATCCAACTTCTATAATTAATACCAATAATCATGATTGTTTCACTGCTTGTCTTCCCCTCCATTCTCTTAATTCTTTTAATTTGAAAGGCTGACACCTTGAGCAACCATACTAAATTCTGCTGTTTTCCTACTGTTCTAAGACAGTAAAGTAGTTTTTGGCTAAGTTGTGGTAGTGTTTAAATATGGAATACAGTTCATCCTGACTCAAAATGTTGTACTATATGTCTTCCTCTAAGTATGATCTGTTAAGCTAGTAACTCTTAGTTAAGATCCATATATTGCCAAAGCATTGCTATGGTACTAATACCCTCCATCTGAGCAATTTTCCAGGTCTCATCTCTGTTAACATGCTGTGCCTGAAATGACATATAGCCTCAAAGTTAGAACTGGGACTACTGTCATCCTCTAAAAGGGAGACCACATGTGTGCTGAGGAAGTGAAGTTTTTACTTCCTAATTCTGATATGTGAACATGAAAAAGGAGAACAAAAGACAGTAACTGCTCTCAAAGAACCAAAACTACAGCCTGAAAGAATGTGAGGCTTGAAAACCAGATCTGCATATAAATTGCTAAAGTAGCTGACAGAAGCTTTTCTCATTTGGACTTCCATTAAATTATGGAAGATTCAAAAATGGCACAAAAATATTTAGGCTATTATTCCTAAGGATTTGAGTGGAAATACGTTATATTCACTTTGGCGTTCTGAAAAAATGAATGTTTGTGATTACATTTGTCTAAAATGGGTAAATTTTATTTATATGTTACATTTGGAATTCAGATGAAAAATTCGCCTAAATGCTTGTCTAAAAGGTCAGTTTTGATGCAACTGACCTAATCCCCTACCATTTTCAAGTACTATATTGTTCTCTTTTGCCAGTATTCTGTAGTTTCATAGCCTTGTTTGTTGTTCCTTCTTCCATTAAAGATAAAGGAAATGTTAAGAAGATCTATTAACTATGTAGTTCACTTACTTGGATCTTTTCTTTGAAGCTATTATGAATCAGCAAATGAAAATTCTCAAAACAGATTTAAGCACAAGCAATCCTTGGTTGCAACTTTCTCACACCAATTAGAGTACTTCCAACATTTCTGATTATGAATTTGGAAGAGCCAGAAAATGGACTTCACCTGAGATACTCGTCTCATAGTAATATGAGTTCTTAATTCTTAAATTTTAAAAAAAATTAAATCTCAGGGTTCTTTATTCATGCAAAAGTAAAGAACAAGAAAGTTTGCTACTACTGCACTACCAAGAAAACTGTTGTCAAAGAAAATAGAGATTATCTTTGTACAACTGATAGAACACACGTAATATCAGATCTTAAATTAAGAAAAAGCAGGAGAGCTCACTGTGACTAATCGTTACTATTTGGGAGACCCAGATGATTAGCCTTGAAACATTCAGTAACTTCTCCTTTAACTAATTTTTAAAAAAACATTTCAAAATGACACTGTACTTACTGGATTGAGAACCACTGTGAAGAACAACTCTCCTCCTTGAATACTTTTGTCTAGTTCCTTTGGGCCTCCAGGATACTCTTTATAGAAAATTGTGTGGGTGAATAAGCCACAAGTTTGCCTAGGAAGCACCTGAATTTATTTAAGAAAAAAAAATATTCAAGAGAAATTCACAAAGCAAAAATGTTTATACTTCTAATGAGGTAATGAATGCCAGATAAGCAACACATAACTAGCAATGTTCCTTTGTGATAATTGCTGGGTAGATTTGGCGTCACAACTTTCCCAGAAGTCAAAAATGATCTAGTTGAATTAATACACTGGTAGATCAATAAATAGCGCTTACTGAAAGAAACAACATTTTTATTATCCGTGAAATCATAAGGTCCAAAAATTCATCACATTTTGTTTGACACTAGAGATTGATCTCAGTCAGTAAGTTAAAATTCAGCAACCTCCTCAAGATAATTTTGTCTGTAACACCTGATTATAAAATCAAGTATTTGAAGTCTGGCCATCAAAGATTTCTAAAATTTTAAAATAATTTGAAACATAATCTGAAATTTTATCAGTCTATAAGGCATTAATCAGTTCTACTTTTAATTTGAATGATGGTTTTGTTGTAAATTTAAACTGGAATTTGAAAGGGTTTTTTTGGCTTGGGCTTCACCCCCAATAATAATTCTACACTGACACACGATGATTTTTGCCAATAATGTTCACATTATAAGACAGATTTGCTTCTCATTCAACTGTGCTAGTTTTGTAACACCAGTTGCAATAAAAAGTAGCATAAACAAAAGTATTTTAAAAAACATGCAAAGAACAAGTTTTTTGAATAGGAAGAACTAATAATTGCAGTTAGGTTTTCCAAAACTTCAAAATATTTTCTGTCAACTTCAGAAAATAATTTGCTGGAGAGCATTACAATCATGTCTAATTTTTTAAGAAAATAGAGAGCTGAGTATTGATGTTCATGTATAATTCTTAAACTGGGATTGTCTCAAAGATTTTAGTTGAATTTAAAACATTTATTACATGATAGCTTAAACTTCTAAAGCATGCAAACCCCTTGCTTGACACAGACTGTGGTTCTCTAGATACTTTTTATTTCCTGTAGTTTCATTTCTCAACATCATTTCCGTAACGTACAAGATACTGCGATCACAGATCATAAATTCTGTGTTTCAGAAAATGTATGGAATTTGTACACTTGCTATAAACTTGCACAGGCTTTTTAAAAAACCTTTGGATTTCACTGATGAAATATGAGAACAATTCTTTACAGAGGCAAAGAATGAAGCTGTACTGGATGGGAAATGCTCTGGCAAATCTTACATAATGATTTTATTACCTAATGTATTCATCACTATAAGCCTGCAGATGTAAAATATTAATGTATTTGCCCTGGAGAACTGAAAGCTTTAGACTCCCAAAACAGGTGGTTTTATATGACTGTTCTTGGAAATAGATTTTTGGCCCCAGTGTCCTTGTGTTAGATCTCATTATGTGTCTTCAAATGACATTTTTTCACAAAAATTTCTGGAAGAGATTTTTGGAGAGTCCGAGAGTCAGTCAGTCTTCCTCAAATGCTTCACGCCCCCCCTGAGCATACCCACAAACCCATGATTTTACATGCAGCTCTTGCTTTGAGAAGAATCAATTGTAGCTCAAATCTGAATGGTGTCAATTTTTTTCCTGGATGTCTGGAGATCATTTTAGTTTGCATCATCCAAAAATAGATCAAAACTTTTCAATATTATTTTGCTTAGAAAAGTGGTATCCATGGTAACATGAGGACAACATCAGAATTCTGTTACAAGTGGCAGTCTTGTGTTAAGGCACTTGACCCTCCAAAACTGCCTGTTGCAGCCAGAGACACAACACAGTACACACACTAGGATCCTTCCCATTCACTGCTCTCCTGCATGCTCCAAAAGAAAGTTACTCCAGAACATACCATCAAGTATTCTGGAAAGTAGTTTTGAAACACTTTTCAGATAATGACAATATGTGAATCAGACATAGCCTACGCCCCAGTGACCAGATGGTATTAGCATAACAGCTTCCATGTCAGTTGCATATGACCCATTTTGGCAAAGACTGCTGTCAGTGAACAACACTGTGAATTATTTAATACAGAAAAATTGTGTGATTTGACTTGTGGCTGCCTCAACAGAGCACTTTCATGGCCTGGAGGGGGGTGTGGGGTGTGGGTGGCTTCCTTCCCTCCAACCTTTTGAGTGTGTGCCTTGCATCCAGACTGATTGCCTGGGCCCTAAGCCTAGCTGTGGGGTTAAGACACAGTGCAAAGCACAGCTCACATTTCTGTATGGTAGAATGAAAAAACTGAAGAAAAAATATTTATGCAACAGGATCCAGAGTCTCAGATGGCATAAACTGGCAAAACTCTTTTGCAGCTAATGCTACTATGCAAATTTAAAACCTGCTAAAAACCTAACCCATAATATTCTGCTAAAAGATGCAAAAAAGATGTTGACTTTTTCCTTGAGATCTCTGAACTGTATTAACAGTAGGACTAGAACAGTTAACAGCCTGTTAACTGTTAACAGCGGGGTGCCTGGAGGCTACCTTCATCAGCAATAACATCATCAGCAACAGACTGATTTTAATTAACAAGAAACTGTCAAATATATCTTGCTACTTATGCATAGCAATATGTGCTTCTCACAATGTGAACTTTCAGGATACCGTGCTTTTCCACTTAAAAATAAATTGTTCATAAAATGGTAGAGTGGTTAAAACATGAACATCATAAATACAACTCACCATGATATTTTTGTGGATGAAGCCTCGTCTATACCTTGCAGGTTTCAGATGTGGGTATTCTTCTGTGCTGGTAACTCTGATATTCCAGACCTTTTTCCAGGCATCATAAAGTTGAACGTGTACTGGATAGACTCCAGAATGGTGTGGAGCCACTGCATAGCCCAAATCAGTTGGAATACTGTGTTCCTAAAACATAACAGACTGCTTTCAAAAATGTAAGAAACTTGATGCTTTGGCATTTCTCAAATCCTTTGTTTGTGAGAGACCAAGAACAGCTCTAAAATGCAAATAATGGTGATATCAAAATATGCTGATATGTAAGGGAGATGGAAGGCAGCATGGTGAAGATGAAATGCAGGATTTTAATACAAAAGCCTTTTTAATAAATAATTTTATGAGTATATAGGGAAGAGTGATATATATGTATGTATTTTACATTTGATTTCTTCAATCTACATTAAACAGAAAGCTGCACTCTTTCCAGTTCTTACAAGGAATTTGCTCACAAACTAAGAATTCGAGAGAAAATTACTGGCACATCTTCAACACAACAGGTAGCATTTGGCAGTTACAATTACAAAAATGAGATTTCCACTACATGTCCCCACAAAATTACTTGGATTGTTAGCTGAATTTCAGAGTCACTCTGCATTTCCCCTCTAGTCCACTCGAAACACAAAACCATATTCAAAAGCCATCTTAACCATTTCAGTGTCATTTTAAAAAAGGAGAAAAGAAAACCACTTGTAAAATTCTGAGGATAATAGGCAGATGTTGTAGACTAACCCCTTTTGTAGTACATCTTCTATTTTTGCAGACTTCTGTCATTTATCTTGTTTACACACTGACCTTGCGAATATTACCTTCTCTTGACATTCAATATATTTTCTTTCCAGTTTCTGGTTTCCAACATACTCCAGAGAATTTTGACACCCCTTCTCCTTTCTTTCAGGTTACTTTTCAAAGGAATAGTATGTAATAGATATTTCTCTGATAGTCTGATTAGCAGAATACACTGTCCATAAGATGTTGCTGCACTGCAATGACTTAGGAAAACTACCTTTGCACAACCTTTGAATTCTGTTTAAGAGGTTTTTATATTGTTTGTATTTGTATGGTCATCTTCATATTTTCTAGGCATACTTTGTGTGCAAAGGTAAGAGTTGGTTGCTACTTGGGTCCCTTCCTTTGAATAAACTATAGTTACTAAGGAATATGAAAAACTAAGTATTATATCAAAGAAAAATGGCTGTGTGACCTTAGTAAAATAATCTTTCTTCATGTTTTCTGGAGAAGGACCATCTACCGCAGGAAAGCTAATGTACTGGACTTAAAAAGTTTAAATAGTCAGGATTCAATATTAGATGTATCTGTTACAATTTAAATATGGTAAGTTCACTAACAGCTCAAAACAAAGCCAACTCACAAAAAGCAGCATTTGCTTCTGCTCTGGAAGAACATGAGAAATAAGACTAAAAAGGTGAAGGCTGCAAGGGAAGAAAGCTATTTCTTCCTCATTAAAGGGCTACTTTGAACCTAGTACAATGGTATGTTTAACAGACAGGTATGGTTTAATCACAGTGGACAACCCTAAATTTTCTATATTTAAAAAACTGGTGAAATTATTATTCCCCTTCAGCAATTTCTGCCACACATAATGAGGTGTAAGATTTTACCACCCTGAGGCTGGTGCAGCTTTTGGAATTCTTGTAACGCCATGCTGCTCCTGGGTAAGATCCAAACACGCCACTAGCAATCCTGCTGCACCCTGGGAGTGCACTAGGTGATTTACAGCCGGGGTGCACTAGGTGTAATGTGCCAAAGTAGGAATGAGTAAGATCTGGCCTATTGGTTTTACTGCATTAGAGATAAAGAATGGACTCGCCATCAGTTACACAGCTTTACACTATATAATTCCATCACAGATATTTCAGTTCCTCTTCCTTTTATCTTTTCTACTTCCCTTAAGAATGCATAAACATCAGAAAGAAAAATGTTTACAGAACATGTAAGAAATTGCATTCTCTAATGTCCCATTTAATCTCCTTCATTCAGCTACAAAGAAATGTCTGATTTTTAAGGAGTTTTCCCTCAAGTTTTACAATAAGCAGTAATAAATATGTAATTAAAATCTTTCATTCTAATTATGAGCCTATCATCTTCAATGTATCAGTGTCTCCATTATTTATTAGTGACTGTAATTCCCAAGTTGAGCATTTCACACACAATATACACATTCAGTTTGATAATGCATGAGGCATCAGCATTTCAGCCTCTTTCAAAAAAGCAGGATACTTATCTCTGTTATTCATTTAAATACTTTAAGCAAATGAAGCATGAGTAGCTTCATGTCTATATGTCTATAAAGAGCTTCAGACACACAAAAAAATTAATATAAGGTATCTAAGTATTAAGGGCACTGAAAGTAATGAAGAAAAAAGAAACTGATGAAGTTACCTAAACCAGGGTTGAATATGAATTATTCTAACAACATACTTTAATGGTTACATACTGTAGACTAATCCCAGAGGATGTCTTAGGTCACACCAAAACTACAAGAACTAATGCAGTGGAGCTTGCAACAGTACACAGAATCATAGAAAAAAGGAAATTTTGGACACAGGGCTTTCAAATTTTCATGGTTCTAACTTCTATTGAAATGCTTTCTTTAAAGGAAACAGTAAAATTGAGCTGGTGTCTACTTAGTACAACTACAGATTACAGTACACTTGATAAATATCTTTGGTTGAAAGAAAGCATATACCTTACTTAAAAGCAAAGTTTTCAAATACAAATTTTAATTGTTTGATATTCTAGGTCTATACCTTCCTCCTACACTCACTGACACAGGCCCATAAGTGCACTCTTTTTTGTTCTGTTATTTCAAATTCCCCTGCTCTTTTAAGGAACAAAGTCACTAACTGCCAGCTAAAGAGCAACCGGTGTATTTTGAAAAGGGGGAAATGAAGTTAGGCTGCTGGAAGAATAGATATATTTCAGCAAACAAGTTATGTTTGCTGAGATATTCTGATATAACACTTCTTTATGTGTTTACATCGGAACATTTCTTCAGACAAATAATATGTACTATGTACAGCAGTTTGGTTTGGTTTTACTGAATGAATAAACTGTAGAGAAAAGGTAAGTCTGTTTCTCTAGTATCCCCAGACCTAAAGATCTGGTTTTATTTTTCTTATATTCTCACTGAAACTTCATTTTTCCAGAGCTTTGCTGTGAATAAATAATTAGTAAAGGCAATGCTTTTCAAAACAAGTGTTTATAAAGCTGATCCAAAGGGCAAATGTAAGATGTTATTAGGTATCACTGCAGAAAAGCATCTTTGAAAATGTTGCACACTTCATTTATCCTAACATGCAGTATTTTCATAAAGTCATTTGACACATTTTGATGGATCATTTATTCTCGCAAAAAGTTTGGTTTTTTTCTAATCTAAACAAGGGGTTATTTGGACAAAATATTTATTTAGGAAAATATTGAAACAGAAAAAGTTTTATCTATATTGACTTTCCAAGATGAGAACATACTAATTCTTCATTCTGAAAGAATTTTTCCATTCAAAATTTTTCATAAAGTAACGCCAAAGAAATCAAACTTCAATTGAAGAAAGAACTGTAGAAAAACAGAATTTTCATGGCGCAAAATAGAGCAACTGCAAAAAGCACTTTACAAAAACTTTCTTTTTTTTCAATTCATTGAGATTAAAACAAACTCTACAAGGACTGATTTTCCAACAAGATAGGAATAATAGTTTCTGAATACCTAAATTCAATATAAAATGCAAAAATATAACTCACTAAGGCAAATTTTTTGTTGAGGATCATCTGCTCCACCAGTGATGACTCATTGTGGAAGAGGTGAGGCTGCATGTGACTCCACATATGGGGAAACCACCAAAACTCATCTACAGACCTCAACAACAGGTCATCACCTTCATCTTCCTCCTCAGTGCCTGCAAAAAAAACCCCAAAGAATCTCTCAAGTCTCTACTTTTATTATATTCTTGTAAATGTTTAAAAATATCAGAAATAAATTGGCATAATAAAATGTGACCATTTAAAGTACTGAGGATTTAAAATGTTTCCAAGTACATATTCCTTTTCTTGAATTAACTACAGCCAAGTAAAAGACTGAGTGCCCCACTTTCATGGCATCTTGAACACATGGGTACAACACTGTCCTCACATACATGTGCTGTATCAGTAACATCAGTATCTAAGGGATGGAAATTGTATACAAGACAGTTTAATACAGAGTATAAGTTAAAATGTTGACAATTCTTTTCTGGTATTCGTTATCCAAACTAAATTCACTTCCCAATCAAACTTCTTTTGTTACCTGTGATACGTTGATGTTATTTTTTCCAGCAGCCTTTTTAAAATATTACGCTTAATACAATTATTTTCACCACTAATCCTTACCTTTCTGATCATGGCTTATTGAGGAGTTCCCAGGAATCTGCATCTTTGCTTAAAGGGTAACTGGAGCCCACCAAGGTATTTCACAGACAAATCCCTTCTCTCAGCATTTTGCAACATCCATTCTCCTTCTTTCATCACATTCAGCTCTGGTGTTATCTGCATCCATACAGCTAGACTCTCACTAACCCTATATGCCTTTTGATTTTTCTTCTTTCCTTCAGCAAACCTTGTCTGACATACCTTCACTGTTGTGATTTTATTCCTTATTACCTCTGAGGGAACTGCAGCAGTGAATGAAAAATGTGGGCAGACATATGTAACGATGTGCCAATATTTGTAGGATCATTAGATTTTAGAACCCCACGTGAGTCCACAGGGCCCTGTGTGATCTTCACACACTATTTAAGAAAAGTGAAAGGAGCGTCTGAAGGTCAGACGATAGCCAGACTGGGGAGAAGAAAGCACATCAAGAAAGGAAGAAAACTACAGCAAGGGATGGGCTGTAACAGAGACAGGCTCAACTCATTCAGTTTACAGCCAGTAACTGGGTCAGTTTGTACTACAAACATGCAATACCTTTGCCAAATCCCACTCAGCCAAAACCATGAAACCCATGCGCATGTTCTCCACAAAGCATCTGAACTGTCAACTGAGGCAAAAGAAATGGTCTGGAAAGTACCTCTGCCTGCTGAGATACTGGCAGGTGACAAAATTGGCAGTCAGGGCCATTTTGCTGGGCCATTTTAAGCAAAAGAAAGGGGAGGGAGGGATGGGAATGGATGGAGCAAGTGATGTCCTGAATGTGAAAAAAGTTTAGGCATCTCTAGTCTCTCTGAACTGTGCAAGTGACACCTGGACTGCAGGGGTGAAACCTGGACATTTACCAAGTCTAGCTGAAGTCTGTTGAGTCCAGGAGAGACCTGTGGAGGGACTGTGCAGCCCAGCTGCTTTCTTCTCCAGCTGTTCAGCTCTAAATAACAGACTTCTTTCCCTGCCTCTTCTCAAAATTACAAGCAATACAGACTAAGGTGCACAACTAAGCACAAGAGGAGTTACAGTTATCCTTCTGCTATGTAACATGCACAGCAGTTAGGCATATTCAAGCTCTGTGTATCTTCCTTTGGTTTTGAATAAATCCGGTTTTGGTTCCTAGCCTTAGCTAACATGTCACTTCACTTCCCTCTTTTCACATTAACATCCTTCAACTATGACATTATCTTGTGTTGCCTTTTGTCTCTCTCTTCCAGACTCCGATGTTATCCTATTTTGCATGTGTGTCTTTTTCTTTCTGTTGGACAGTAGAGAGCACCTTCTTCCTTCTATATCACATTCTATTTTATACCTTATCTTTCGTTCCTCCCTATTTCTACAACGGTATAAGTATAAATTTATTTTAATGGGTAATATATATTGCTATATGTCTACAGTAGAGATCAAACTATCCAAAAGAAGAAACTGTGGTAGCTCAACAGATCTCTCAGTGAAGTCAATAGAAAATTTCATTTGATCAATGGAATTTACCACTCAACAACAGGTTGAAAGGAACTGAATTTTAATGAAAGAGGAAGAATTCAATCTGTTCCACACTGGTACCTAATGCAGGCATCACAGATTATTAGAATTATAGGTGCCTCATCCCGAGATGTTCCAGCCCACCTAGAATTACCACGTAAATTCTCTTGTGTGCTCAGAAAACAGATGCAGAGAAAAATCCAGTTCACCCATTCTATGTGCCTCCCTCTCCCCATTTCCTGGGAGAGGTTCTGTAGAGAGTGTCTGAGATAGCTCAAAGTGAATGAAATTATAAAGCAACAGTAAGAGATGTGTTTATTCCCCCCTCAGGACTGATTATACTGTTATCCAATGACATGTATGCAACACGTATAACCCCTGTAGAAAGCTGTCATCCCAAGCCTGGAACACCTTCTTGCAGTATCTCCTCCTGGCCCGGTGACTGCCATTTCTGCATGTCCCAGCTTGCAGAAGGAGGAACAACATTCCTCTTATTCAGGAAACTTGATAGACTGACAGTACACTTTTCTGAGAGGCTTAGTCTTTACCTTAGAACCTACAGCCTGGCTCTCCTACTTGCACATAATTGCTTTACTTATTGGACAATATATTATGCAAAGAATGACCACTTTCTTTCTTTTTTAAAAGAGTAATGTTGCTGCAAAGAGGTGTTTACAGACTCTACCTACATGGTTATTCCCAAACAGACTACAGCTCAAACAAAAGGTTAATCTGGTATAATAACTTTAGGAGAAACCCGAAGAAACCTGGAAGAAAGAACAATTTGATTTTTTAGTTATGCTACTATGAAGGAAACTCTTCTTTCTATTCAGAAAGAAGTCTCTGTCATTCCTACTTTCCTCATACTACAAAGAACATCAAAATGAAAGTGATTTTAGTATTTCACTCTTACCTGTGTGATAAAATTTCCCTGAAAATCCCAGGTTGAAAGTAAAATTTGTAATCTGAGCTCTCAAGAGATTCTGAGTGTCAAGCAGGGCCTGAAAAAAACCCAACCATATAAACATATCTGTAGTAAACACACCTGGCACAGAAATTTAATATAACAATATAAATATTTTTACAGGTATATGTTTTTTCAATTGGTTTTGCTATTTAAAACCAGCTCTTTATCTGTTACTTTGTCATATACATTTTCATTATCATTTAAAGATTAAAGACAGCATGCAAACTCCATCATTTACCTCATAAAGATGACCAGCTATTAAAAACTGTTTTACTCCCTGAATCATGAGATAGCAAAAACAAAGGCACACATCAGAGAAAAGATCTTTCACTGATTAGTCAGTAAACCTGGGACATAGCCAGGAAATGAAATTCAGATCTCTTGTGTCCCCAACCACTGCTCCATTCACTAGGGTGAACAGTTAGAATTATGTTTCTCTAGATCAGGTCAAGTACATACATAGCATTTTAGTCATGTGTCAAAATTACTGGCAATGAAAAAAAAATGCAGAAAGACAGAAAGAAGCTAGATGAAGTCTATTCCACATCAAAGAACTTAATCCTAAATTCCCCCAAAGTGACACATTTCTCAGACAGCATACTGGCTGTCAGCATACATGTACTTACACTAAATTAGTACAAACAAAAAACCAGCATGCAGGAAGACAGGGGAAAGCTATTATTCATCAGATACAGCTTCACTCTGATTTCAGTGTGCTCTTCTTGATTTGTTACTCCCAAGATTTACATATTACTTTCAGGAGTTCTCTCCCAAACTGTTGCACTCTGCTGTTGTTCGCTCTCTTAGTTTTCCAGGTGTAACAAAGGAACCCAGCTTTCCAATGCAAAATAAAACTGCAAAGCAAGAACAAAGCAGAAGAGCAAAAAGCCTCCTCTATAATGAGACTTAGAGTGCACATTCCTCTAAATAACCTGGCTTCAACTGCACACTTGGTAGTTGGTAATTTATGAACACACTGGACTGTTTGGAGATTTGTGACACTGTACAGAGCACATCAGAAGTATATGGCCAGCTACAGCATGCAAACACACACTTGGAGACAGGCACTCATGCAGTACCTTTGAAAGAAAGAGAAACATTTATACATCAAAGGTCGTGAAAGGTTTTCAAAGTCAACATACATTACAGCACAATGATTTTAATGAAGTGATTAAAAACATTACTATTGTCAGAAATTAGTAACTCTAAGCACGTTATGAAAGGGGAATGTATTTTTTAAAAAGCACAGAAAGATTAAAATCACTGGGTATTTTCAAAGGTTTAAAGGTCTCGTAGGCTCCCCACTCTTGAAATTCAATGACAATTTGGTGCCCAGTTTCTTTGGACATTTTCATTATATGAGTAATTTTTCTAAAACTATATTTTTAACTGGAATGTCAATGACAACAAAACATTAACATGGAAGTCAAGTCCAGCTTTAGATAAGGGGCATAACATAATGAAGTTACGGTTCCTTAAAATATGACCTGTTTTACAGATGGAGGTGATACCCACCTTACCAGAGAAACTTTTGTGCACACAAGTTCTTCTTCAGGTCTTTTCCAGGGCTCACTTATATCAATTCTAGTAAAAGTAGGATCTCCACCTGCAAACGCTGTCAAGCCTGTTTTCTTACACTGCCACACCTACAACATTCTAGGGACAAAACCAGGCAAAGGATGATGATAGCAGGGGATGCCCTGTGCACCAACCTCAAGAGAGGCCTGAGGCAGCAGGCCGAGCAGAGTTCCATGCCCAGTAAGAGGTGTTCACACACCACAGCTGGTGCATACATCCCAGCTCTGTGCCCGCCTTTCCCAGCACCCCTTTTCCAGAGGTCAGCATTTTCACCTGGCCCCATGGAGAGACAGCAGCACTGCTCCAAGCAGGAACACAGGTACTTTCAAGTCCTCTACTACCCTGCATCAGAGGCCTCAGCCAGCTCATGAAGCTTGTAGCTCTTGCTGGCTCAGGGAAGCTGGTGCTTGAAGGAGCTGATCTGCACCAATAGGACAGACAGCCATTTGTCCCCATCCTAGAGTTTTGCAAATCTGAGTTTTGCTGACATGTCTAACAAAACATGAGTGGTTTCAATTCTGAGTCATCAGTAGTACTTGCCTTGTTCACCATTTCAGCAGACCATAACATTATGCCTAAGCATATTCACTAAACATATATTAATCACAAAACTAAATCTGTGAAAGAACCATCACTTCTGCTTCCTATTTCTTAAGGTCCTTTCAGATCTGGAAATAATTTGCCACTCCCACTGTCTTCTTCAGCAGCATAGCTCCAACAACAACAGTATAGGCAGTTTCAAAGAACAGTACTAGTAAGGTAAAGATCATCTTTCACTGGAAAGCCTGGAAAATGTTCTGCAAACAAGGGACTTTCTAAGGGAATGAGTAAAATGAAGCACAGAATGAAGATAATTGAAAACAAGCTTGAGATGTGTGAAGTGGAATATTAAGAGAAAAATCTTGCAATGCTGTAATGAGAGCTTTTGCACAGGCTGAGTGCAAAGATCACCAAGGAGACTTCTTATTCTAACGAAAGGTAGAAAATCTGCAGAGGATTTATTATGAAAACCATCCATGAGCTGCTGGGAACCTATTCACAGAAATAATTTTATTTTTGTACAGTTAAAAATGTAGGAGGCAAATGATATGGCTGTACATTTATTACATTAACAGTACATACTGTTGAATGAAAGAGATCCCGAGTGCAGCTTGACAGCAAGGTGGCATGAATGGGCTGCACAGATCTTTCCCTCCAAATTAGATTAAGACCTGTGAGCATTTTTTGAGCTGAAGGTCTGTACCTTTCTAACACCTTCTCAGCTTGTCAGCTCCAGTCTAGTCTCAGCATGATCGAAAAACAGAATGGGAAAAACAAAGAGCAGCTGGAAACACCAGAGAAACACAACCTGGAAGGAGATCTTTGCTGCACCTCCCTGGCACACTGCAGCTACAGAGCTGACAGAAGTCGCAAACATCGGCTTTCAAATGAAAGGGAGAAGAAGGGTAGGAAAAAGCCCATGATAATGCATCATAGAGTTTACTTCTTTGCTCAGAATTAATTTTGCTAATATAGTTACACCTTCTTGCCTCAATGATTGCCTGATGTCTGCATTTTATTTAGGCCAGCAGCCACAATATCCAAATCACACTCAAATAACATGAAACTCTAAAGGAAATCTGAAGTTCAGCTTCTACAGAATGGCTGTTGGGTTTTTTTGGCAACATTACTCTCATTAAAATCAACAGGAGATATTCTGCTAAAGCCTTGTGGTGGTGTTTGAAAATGTATCAGCTAATACCAACCGTGTACCTGCTCACCTGCTCTCTCTGCAAAGAGGGAGGGCACAGGCCTGCTGTGAACCACTTTTTGTGCAGACAAGCTGAGATAACATTTGAGTTGTCATGCCTGTGATTATTTTCTGCGTGACTTGACATTTTACTCATCTTTCAGGTTCTAAAAACAAAATGTTAAAACTCATGAAAAATATATAGTACCAGATGGCAGGGCCTATTACTGTGAGTTTCTATCAGAAAGAGAGAAGCAAAGGGACAAAAAGCTTGAAATTTCATTTCTAAATGCTGTTTTATATGCTGAAGGTAAGCTGGTGATATTTTCTGTATATTTTATGACTGGCTTATGAACAGCCCTCTGGGTATCCGTAGAGATGTCACATAAATACACTAGTACTAAAGATTATATTTTACAAACTGGTTAGTAAAGCCTTCATATGTTTCTAAATAATTATTTAGTACGTATGTTATACTTCCACTGGTACTATAAGGAAAATAAATTGCTGGCTGCATGATCACTTTCATGTACGTAGCTACAATGGAGTACTTTCTATTGAACTTTTCCTAGACTCACATACTGAATTTAGGAAATGCCTTGTGCCAGAAATCAAATGTAGAATTCACTATATGATGAAAGACCCCCTTCTTCACCAACACTCCAGAATAACCTCAGAAAAAGACCTTGTTACAATCCAAGGAATAGAAAAAAGTTATCCTGACAGCAAAACAACAGGGGGTCTTTCATTACTTGCATCTTGCAAGTTTATAATATAATGAAAGGAATATAAGAAATCATGTATATTGTAGATAAAGCCAGATTCTCAATGATTAATCAGCATCATCCCATTTTAGCTACTTCTATTTAATTTCTGATGAAACATCTCAGCAAATGTAAGCTGCTGTAATTGCAATGGGATCTCAACTGACTGAGAATGTAGGAGAAAACAGACTCTAAGATCACAAATGGAACAGAAGGAACCATGAGAATTATTCTTTAATTGAAATATTCACGCAACAGAAATGTATGAAAATTCCTTCCTTCATACAGATGGACTCCTCCTTTCTTGACAACAATTTCATTCATAAATATCAACTTTGTTTACAATGTAAACAGTTTTATTTGATTTTTCTCATCTTATAGACAGGACAAACAGAGGCACAGACAGATGCCACAGGCTGTCAAAGCTCTTGTTCAAGTAAATAAGCAGTAAGGCCAAGGATAAAACTCATATTGCCAAACTTGCTTCCCATTTCCACAGCCAGAAAACCAGCCTGCCTGCTGTCCTCAAATATCTCTTTACATGATTTCACTTCATAGTCTGTTGCAGAGAAGTCACAAGTGTCAACTTGTCTTTGGTAAACAGACAGTAGTAATTTCTTCAGTATCAACAAAAATATTCAGACTCAAAAATCTTGGCTGATCAAACAAATAAATCAAGAATGTTTTGTTGAACTCTGCTTCACCAGAGGAACTATGAATTCTGCCTGTAGTCATACCAACATATTTATGACTATTTTCCTGCTCAAAAGCTGCTAAAGAACTTAAGTCACTCCAAAAGCAAAATAGTCCAAAACGCTGTTAATTTTCCTTGTAATGACACGGATTTTAACTAAATTGCTAAGCAGATACACATAGCCTCACAATGCTGCAGCATTAATATCCTAAACTTCAAATCAGTACCTGCTTTCATGTCAGTGACAAAAGCAAGGTCAGCTTCATAATTTTCTAAAAATCCTATCTCCTTGTCCTTTTTTGGGGGGGAAGCAGAACTCATCTCTCAATGCTTGCTTTACTATTTCATGTCTAACAATACTATCAAAAGCCCTTAAATTAGGAATTACTTTGCTTTTGAGGAAAATTTCTAATGCCACGCTGGCTCTTTAATAAACGCAAGGACCTTCTGAAAAGGTAAAATAAATTAATAGGAAGTGTAACATGAAAGCACGCAAGTTAAGCACACGAAGCCCCTTTATGGAAGCTCTTATGCAGAAATAGCTTTAATTTTCTGTACAATATTTCCTTTAACCCCTGCAAGAGAGGGAAGAAACATAGCTAAAGCCATTTTAACTACTGAGTGGAGTTCTGAATGTAGGGGTTTAATGAGCTGTAACTGATGTGATATCCTTTTACTTTGTGCTTTTGGTGACATCATTTTGCCTTTGCTGAGCACATCCATGCTCTGAGAAAAGTGTCCTGCTACTGAAGCTGCCTGTGCAGGTATACGCACCCCACCTGCCTCCCTTGAACTTTCCCTTCTGCAGAACCTGACCTTTTTCTAAAGTTTCTACCCACATTGCAAATTCACTTGCAAAGAACCGAAAGAAAAGAAGAAAAAAACAAAAAAAAAGAAGGTCGGGGAGGAAATGGAAAAGAGAATTGAGGAACGTAACATATATGCAGCTGAAATTTGCATTTGTGATGCATACAAATATTATGATTTTTAGAGAATCATGCCTCTCTTTAGAGATCAACAATCAATATTTGAAGTTTCACAGATATATTTTGAGATTTGTTTTATCATGTTTTATATACCAGTCCCTAAACTTAGAGGCACTAGCAAAGTGTCCAACATTAGAGGCAACACATGGCACAGTGTGGCACAGAACCGTGGGCCGGTTAACAAGCTGTGCCTGTTGATCAGTCCCAGGTTTGTCCTGGCACTGCTGAGGTTGATGGCAGAAAATGGAGGAGGGGGGACACACTGCCTGGGAAGAGGGAGATGCGGGGGAGGCAGCAGTGGGGATCCACAAGAAAAGTTGTAGCGACAGTGTGGCAGTGGCTTGAAAGAGAGAAGTACTGAGATTGCCATGGCAGACATTCAAGAAAGGGCAGTGGTGATAGGGGTTGGGAAGGCAGCAGGCAAGAATTTAGGGTGTTTGGAGGCAGTGAGAGGCAGCATGGCAAGAAGAAACAGAAGACAGACTCAATGAAGGTCCATCCCAAATGGCTGGGAATCATTATTTTATTAGACAGACTATTTTGCTTCTGAGGAAAAATGTTTCCCTCATGATAAATTATGTATTTTGGAACATCATTAAAATTCAATGTCTATTCTTTCTGGATTTCCAAGATTAGCATTTTGACACCCATTACCATAAACATTTAATCTATGCAGGAGAAAGAATAATTGCTTTGGGTATACTGGGTGTATCTGAAAAAATATCTTGAATATCCTTCAGACAAAAGGAGAGGAATGCTTAAATTTTCTTTGGCTGTGCACTCTCTTAACAGAGCTGGCACTACAGAGAGGGCAAGAGATGAAAACAAAGAAAACTTTCAGCTTTTTCTGCGAAGTGTTTAGCTGGCAAAGACCATAACTTATAAACAGACCCTAAACTGTGTAAGTGGGGAAGTACACCGGTCTACAGTTTGGTGGAAGCAAGGTGTCCAAGAGGACACAATCCAGCAAAAACAGAAAGACTGATGAAACTGGGATGGAAAAGCTAAACTGCTGACAATACATCAGTTCAAGTTCATAAAATATCAGACTGTGTGTGAGCTGAAGACAGCTATTTCTGCTCCTTTATGCAACTGAATTAAAAAGGGTGGGGGGGTGGTGTAGAGACACCTGTTTATTAAGATACAATACCTTCAAAAAACAAATTATTCTTTCAATTAAAAACATGGACTTTGGTAAGTCTACCAAGTCCTTCAAAAGATGTAACAGTTCAGAAGTACCACATGCCAGCAGGATGCCTATTTACAAAGGACCACATAATATGGTAGAATTTAAAACAGAAAATGTGTGCAAAAATTCCTTGGAGATGAAACAAAGTACCCAGTTTCAGTTACTTAAACATTATTGTCATTTATTGACAGCTAGATTGTACCTGCAGCAATTGTGGCTTTAAATTATCAAACAGGGATGCCTTGGAGCCCGATTCCTTAGTGTGAAGGACAGGCAAAGCTCCCATTGATTGCTTGGGTTAATTTGGACTGTTTGCCAGATCCATTTACCTGAGTATCTTATCTGACTTCCTGCAAGGCTCATACTCACCAGCTGAAGAAGTCAGCATGAGTCTTTTCAATAAATTCAATAAGCACCATTAACTGGGTAACCCAGCTTCTCTTCAAAGTGTCAATAAGATGAGATATCAGGCTGAAGTCCAATTACATACTTTTTCAGTTGTCCCATATAGTGGACCCAATTTTCAAAAAATTCAGGAGAGACAAATTTATGTGCACAGATGCTGTAACTAGGCATTTGAATTTGAGGTCCACTAAAGGATAATAAAAATACAAGTAGCCACTGATGGTTGGACTCAATGATTCCAAGGGTCTTTTCCAACCTGAATGATTCTGTGATTCTGTAAAATTATTTCAATCAAAAGTTTTTTCATCAGAACACACTGTTTTAATGTTACTGGGTCTCCCTTCAGAGGTTTTTTTTTTTTATGACATACAACAATGATCTTGTTGATGGTTCAGTTATACATTTTCAAGTAATTAGGCACTTTCACCTAGGTAAATCATTTGTACAACCAAGAGATTTAAGAAATATTTCTAACTTCCTTTACCAGCTTCTCACTTCTTGCAGGTCAGGATAGCGGCTAATGAAAACGAGCTAATTATGCCAAGGTAAGTTGAACATTTTAAATACCTGGTGCCAATACTATTTAATAAAGTAATTAGCATGCTATTTTCGGAATTCTACATGAAATTCTGCATTATTAGCTCTTAATTAAACTGTACTTTGAGGAAAGAGATTACTATTACTAAACAGCTAAATGGTCTCATTATTCTGCAGTTAACAGAAATAAAATCCTGCATTTCTTTTAATTAAAGGTCAAAAAATTCCCCAGACCGATTGAAATAGAACTAATAAACACCCTACTGCTGCATATGATCTTTTTCCCTGTAATTTCGTCAGCCAGGATTCAATAGAAAACTTGTTGGTTCTTGCATTTTTGCCTAACACTTTACCTGCTTATGAAACACCACATATGAAGAGGTAAATTCTCAGAGTACAACAGTACTCAACGTAAAAACAAAGTGACTCTCAAATGCATTTGAAATCTCTGCATATTTATCCAGTTAAGTTCTTGTGATTGTTGATGAGCCAGTACAGTAGGAAACTGAGGTTTCTTAGCCACATTGCAAGCTTCAGTAGCTATACTGCAAAGTCACAACCCCCACACAGAGCCGCCTCAGCTCCAAGCACGACAGGCCATCTCTCAGGGTGACAGAGTAGTTCAGATCCTGTTCCAGTTCACTTCTGGGCTACTTTGCTGTGCCTGCTTAGTCTGGCTTGTCTCCATTGCATCTCATCAGCAGCAGATAAAATGTAAGTTGTTCACTGATTCATGTAGACACTTGTCTAGCTACTGGTAATGTTAGGTGTCAAAAACTCAGGTTCAAACAACAACCTCAGATGCAAAGCATTTATACCTCTGCACCCCCTCACCAGACAACCCACGCTTTTACGGCTTTAGATCTTGTTTGGTAGGATGCACAATATCTTGCTATAGAAGTTAAAACAATGGCAGGGCTATTCAGTCTAATGGTGCATATATTTTATAGCCAGCCAGCTCAGAAAGAACAGATCTCCTAGTACTATATTCATTATCAACAGCATGTTTGCTTCTTATTTAATGCTTCCTCACACACCAGCTCTAGCTCTAGCTTTCACTACAGCCAACAGGAGAGGCAAACAGAGCTCGGCTGGAGGACAAGGGCTACTCTCCAAGCAAGGCAGTCCTCCACTGCATGGGCTAGCCACGAGCTTCTGCTGCAGCAAAGCCTGTGTTCCCTTATCCACCGCACACTGCCTGGCTCAGCTGCTCAGGGCCCTTTTACCCTGTGTTGGCAACACGTGGTTCTGTACAGCCACTGAATGCTGAAAATGTCTAGAAGGTTCAACACTGGAAGAATTTCTAGACCTAATCTCTCAGCAGCAGAGACCACAGTGGCCTCACCTGAACGCACAGGAAGCAGCAGTTGAGTCACTACATCTGCTCCACTCCAATGAGTTTGACAGTGGCTACATTACTATGTCCAAAATACCAGTGTTTTGAGAGATGCAATTTAGATTTCAGGTCTACCTTTAGGCCCATGATTTGCATACAAAACAAGAAATTTACTCCATAAAACCTAGTTTCCTATAGATTTGTTTCCCAAATTGCTATTCCCACAGCGTGACTGACTGCACCCCCTTTTGCACTGCTGACTAGGACTGACATCCCCATTAGGTCTCCAAAGCACCTCCTTCCCTTCCCGCTCTGCCCCACACCCCCTGTCTAGATTAAAAAGGGACAGAACATGCTATTGCTAGCTCCAAGACACAGCATGTGGCTTAGCCAGGGGCAAGGGCTGGTCAAGTGAAAGATAAATGCAGAGCTCACTCTGAAAACTCTGCTTTAACACAGGCACTGCTTTGCATATGCACCTTACCCCACGCTGAACTCCAGGATACCAGCAGGAACTGTCTTTGAGAGCCGCCCATATGTGTCACACTGGCCCAAAACTGGCCAGCAGGTTCAAACATCATTAGATTGATCACAGAATCACAGAATGGTTTGGGTTAGAAGGGATCTTAAAGATCATCTAGTTCCAACCCCCCTGCTATGGTCAGGGACACCTTCCACCAGCCCAGGTTGCTCCAAGCCCCGTCCAACCTGACCTGGAACACTGCCAGGGAGGGGGCAGCCACAGCTTCTGGGCAACCCGTGCCAGTGTCTCATCACTCTCATTGTAAAAAGTTCCTTCCTTACGTCCAATCTAAATCTATCCTCTTTCAGTTTAATTGCTGGACTGACAAAGGCAAATGGGGACACTAAAAATACCTGATTTTTTTAGAAAATGAAAGTAAAAATGGGGTGTCGGTGTTGTATATGGCAAACTCTAACAGTCTGTGAATATGGCCTCCCTTATTTTTTAATTCAGTGTCAGTATTTTCTGGACCTCAATGCCTGAGCCTGGATAAACTAAGATCCACCTGTCCCTGTAAGCCCTGAAGCCTGCTCAGCAGAATTTTAAATCAGCAAGATTTCAAAGTTTTCTCTACATCACTATAAGATGATCACAGCTCAGTAGGGGGTGGTATTTACCTCTTTTTCCAGAGCACACAAAATTCAAAGCATTTAACTTTTTACAATATTTTTCTAGCATTTACAGAGTAATCACTGAGTAACAGTGGTACAATTATAATATAAATCTGTTGTGTGATCACAGGAAAACTCAAGTCCACAGACCAGATATAGGAAGCTGCTATTCAGGTAGCTGGAAAGAATTATTGGACACTACAAATTATGTCTAAAACGTTGGTACCAAAAAAACCCACTTTGGGCTTTATTCGCTTCTTATTTTATACTTTTTCCCCCCTATTAAAACTAAAGCTTCTAGAGAAACACAATTATTTGCATTAATGTTTAGTTTTACATATTAGAGAACAAGTGAAGTGCAAATAAATGAAGAATCAAACCCTCTAATTTATATAAAAACGATAAAAGAGTCAGCTGCTCTCCCCGTTTAGTAAAGCACAACAGAGTTACCACATCACTGGCATGTTAAATAAACAGACTACTCCATGGGCTGGGCAACACACCAATGACACAATCCATTCAGAAATGGTTTTTAGGTTTTTTTTGGTTTTTCCTAATAGAGCCAAAAAGATTCATGTGCTTCTCTTAATACTGTATGCAACTAAAAGTATCTATCTACCCTTAACCCTATGTTTGGGGTGAGCTAAGGCATACCAATTGCATTTTTTCCTACATGTTCCACCTCTATTGACAGAAAAAAATTCTTTGGAAGGATTTTCATTTTCTGCCCAAAAAGCTCCATGTCAGAAACAGCTGGGAATTCAGTCTTCAGCTTGTTCACCAGCTAAGGGTTACAAATATTTTTTTTTTTCCTTCTCTTTATGAGCAGTTCTAAAGTTGCTGAATGAAATTCCCCTGCTACATCAGCACCAGTATCAAAGAAATGACAGAAAAAGAGAAAGCAAGACAAACTTGCATAAAGTAACAGATATAACTCTCTTCGAGTCATATTTTTTATGATTATAGGTAGTCAACACGGAAGAGACATAAGAACTTCAAGTTAATAAAAATTTGGACAGTCTCATTGACTCCTGCATAGTACCTAGTCTAAAGGATATAATTCAGCAGAAAAAACCCCCAAACTTTAGTGAAACATGGGACATTAGTAAGATAAACACAGGGGGATAACTTTGTTAGAAGTGCTAATACATGCCTTTCCTGGTTTTGCAGGAGTGTTTGCATTTCTAAAAGACAAGATTACAGAAACAAAATCTACATGGATAAACATCCCATCTGGCCAAATTCTACAATTGCAGACTCAAATCAACACACAGGAATCCAAACTGAGCTCTGCATTTGATTATACTGTAAGAGACTGAGAATACATCTTAGTATAAATTCCCTGCCAATATTATATTTCTTCCAATAGCATATTTCATGCCCTTTTGCCAAATCTAATTTTTAAAACTTACATAATCCTTTTACTTACTTTTGGATATTAGCCTCTATTCTGCCCCTTTTATTGGCAATTCAGCCTATGCTTAAATATCTCTGTGCCTTATATTAAATATTTTTATTCATCCTCACTGTTTATACTCGGCAGACATCTGCAGCCTATTGCTTTCTGCTTTGGTCATTATTACTTAGCGCATTTTTAGGCCTTTATTTTATAATTTTTTGCTCAGACACTTCCTCACTCTTCTGGTGTCTCCAAGCACTCTCTAACTATTTCCAATTAAGTGGTGCAGAACTGAGCACAATACTCTAGAAACCAGTAAGATGAAGTACTTTCCTGATGTAAAATGGTATTTTTCATAGTCAGCTTAAATTTCAAACCAGCTTACATTACAAACTCAAGTATACTTTAGTAATCATCATGGTTTTAGGATATTTTGAGGATTACCATTTTCATAATTTGTTACCTTTAACAAAGGCAGTGAGAAAGGACAAGGGATAAGCAAAATGTTTTGCACCACAAAACCCGCACTTTTTATATAAACACAAAATTATTTTTCAACCCCCTTTCCAGTCCCACTAGAGTTCTAGCAAAGGCAAATCTAAGTTATCTTTAATCCAGGTTCACTTTAAAATGGGAGCAGAAACACTTGGGTTATTCCCAGGAGTGCTAACACTGAACAGGCAAGTGAATGGAAACTTGACTTAGAGCTGTGTGCCTTATTAGCTCCACAAAAATGCCACTCGTGTTCCCAGCCCTAACCTTTGTACAGTACGGCAGGGCCTCTGTCACATGAATTTACTGACTTGAGTTGGAATGAATCTGTGGAGCCTTGCTCTGCACAGTCACCAACTTTTTATTTATTACTCTCTACTATCTGTACTTTCAAATGTACTATAGTAAAATTTTTGCAATAGAAAGTGGTATTTAATTTATTATTTACTGCAGATGTGAAACTACATTTTAAGGAGCAATACTAACTCATATCCAGGACTGTAAAATATCATAAGGAATCTCCTAAAGAGTAAATATTTTTAAAATTGGTCATAAGGTTTTTATGCTCTGTCAAACAATTTTTAAATAGTGAGTAACACTTCTACCTTGTAGAAGTGTTGAAGTTTGCACAGAAAGAGCCTGAACTGGAAATAGGGCATTGTTATTCCATGACGGATTAGACAGACACTGCCATCCAACTAATTTTCTCTTACTTTGTAAGTATAAACACTAAAAATCAGTAAAGTAGTTGCATTGACTTATTCCAGACTGAACAGATAAGAAGAAAGACACTTTCTATGCAGCTGTATTGAAAAGAAACTCATGAAGAAGAGTCCCACTTCTATCCTCATTTTTCTCTTTTTGCCAGACTGTGTCTGCCTTCTTGATGTGACTGAAGATCAGGAAGGAGGTAGACGCAATTTTGGTATAACGTTCTATAGTTAATTGCTTTGATTTCTAGATCTGTCTGCAGTGTGTTCTTATTTGTTGGTTGTGAAAATTTTATTCGATTCCATTAGCGGCAGGAATTGGATGGCTAACTTGTCATCTGAAAAAGTCCAGAATAAATCTTGTAGCAGTCACTAGTACGGTGATGAATCTGTACAGCTCTGTGGTAAGCTGTACTTGCATTATTATTATTATTATTTGTATTAAAGTACTTTTTGAACAAAAAGTACAGAACAAAAAGAGCCTCTGACCAAGAGAGCCTGCAATTTTTTCTCCCTGAAAGAGAGGGACTGACAGGATAGCTGAGGGATGCACTGCCAGAAGGCTGGAAAGCAGTTTCAGCATGTAACTGTTCTTAATTATACCTCCAGGCGTGCTGCAGACAGGGCTAGTACCCTGCCCCAGGTCCGGTGCATTAACTCGTAACTTGCTTCACCCAGCAAGTGTCTTCTCTCAACTTCCTTCTTTTGCTTCAGTGAACAACAACAGGCAGCTTTTAAAATACTAATCTTGAAATGCGAAAAAGCTTTTTCAGTAGAGACAAATTACCCAGTAGATTTGAACATTTTATAGTGCACACTAAGATTTCAATATGTCTTGACATGCATTTCACTTCATAGATTTTGGAATGGCAGGTTTTGCTTCCATGGCCAGATGGATCAACCCAAACAGAGCCAAGCTTAGGTTATGTTGACAATACTCAAAGTAAAGTGTGCAGAATCACATGAATTTTTATCTCATCCATGAAAATACATACAGTCTTAAAGTATGACTTTCAAAGTAGACAAAAGAAGACAAAACTTGCCAACTACATAGCTGTGAACCAAAAATTATCACCAAAGGGTGGCACACTGGGTGGACAAGAGCATTTGTGTGGATTTCTTTGAAAGGGAAACCTTATGCTCAAGTGTAAAGATATCTCTGCATAATAAAGTCAAGGGAAAAAGCAGAAACAGTGTTACAAAGTACTCAGCCCATTTCATCTCAGGTGTGTGCAATTGCTTAAATTTCAAATAAAGTATCTCTTACATCACAAAACTCCTTTGAGAACAGGAATGGGAATGCAATGAGCAGACACCATTGTTAAGAGAGTACATTAAGCCTAGGGATAGCAAAGTATTCACCACTAAGAGAAATGGGGGGAATTAAAAAAATGGAAAAAAACCCACCCTGTAATTTACGGGAACGATGTAGATGCCTGCATCCATAGTGCACATCTACTTATTTCGGAAATCAACAGTGGATTCATACAAGCCATGATTCCCTTACTTTGGTTCTATCAGGAAGACAGACCAAGGACCAGAGAGTGTGTAACCAATAGTCAGATCTGGTGCTGGGGTAGAAGAGCTTGAAGCAAATAATTTTCATTTCATTGCCTTTGAAGATCTCATGGGATTTACCACGCCAAGAAGAAGTTTCTGCAGCCTCTTTGACAACAAAAAAATCTGCAACTGAGATGGATTTCTGTTCTCTTAGTTCCCTGTCGCTAAATTCATAACAGGAGGAGATAGCACAATCCTTGAAAAATCACTGTTACGGGATTTAGGTTTGCATGAAAGTATACTGTGTCACCGCTTTTAAATTAAAGAAGAAAAACAAATCCAAACCCAATCCAGATTCGGTTACTCCAGCACTGCAAAACTAAGCAGAAAAAATAAATTAAAAATCACTATAAACAAATTTTTGATTAGTGATCTGCCTTGTCCTTCTGAGATATCTTTTGTCTTAATGCTCCAGAGGACTCAGCAGTTCAGTTCCTTAGCAGCTGATAAATACAAATGAGGGAGCATGAGGCAGTACCACTCTCCTGACCCAACCCTCCCAGGCAAGACACTTCTACAGCACAGGCTGTGCACACTTGCGAATGTGCAGAACTGCCACAGGATTCCTTTGGAATAAAAAATACTTGGCAATTTTTAGGCCCAGGTGCAAAAACCAGGTAGGAAAACAGATACATAGTATATTCTCCTCCTTAACAATAAAACTTCCACTGCTTTGCTAAAGTCCTCAAAGGCCGCAGCACATCTGTACCGAGTTGTAAAACTCTATGTCTAGGACCTGATGACTCTCCTAGGTTCAATGAAGCTAAGGACTACCACATCCAACTGCTTTATTTTTCCAGGAATCGATTTTTCAGAAAAACAACTCCAAAATACCATCGACAAAACAAACAAGCCAAGCCATGAATTTCAGCAAACTCAGAACTAACGAAAACCACTGAACTAACAGGAACGAAGACGGAAATTTGGTTTCCTCCTAACACAGCACTGGAACTATAAGGCTCCTCACACTTAAAACTGCTAACAGGAATCAACTCTGTGTTAGAAAGAGAATCCACTGATCAATCAGTGATCACTGTCACATTTTCAGTGTAGAGTAAGATGGTTTAGATACAGAGCATCCTCTTCACAGCTGCTGTGCCTGAGAAGTATTTGTATAGATGAACAAGGTAGATAGTTGAGTCAAGTAGTAACAACGGGTAAAGGCAGTTACCATTCTGGCACAAGTGCAGCTTCCTGCGTATCTACAGAGGTGTACGGCAGTGCTACTATTATATTTGACATAAATGTTCTTTTTACAGACTGTGTGGGGCCATGCTCATCCCACGGCTCCAGAGAGCAGGAAGCATTGTTTGTGCAAACATTTCTGGACCTCAGTCCTTCCCACATGTAATACCTATATGTGTATCAACATAAAGCACAGACCAGGGCCATTCGAACACACAAAACATGCAGCCTCCTCTCCATTTGCCTGGCAGTACACAGAGATGCAATGTAGAACCTGCCTATTATTAGACACATGGTTACCATGCAAGGTTTTTGTCTTCATACACCACCGATAAAGTGCAAAATTAATCTTGGCGTCAAGCTTATTCCATGGGGTTTCACTGTCTCTAGCTCTACACAGGTGGAGAACAGGAGGAGGAAGTACATGCGGAAGTCCCAGCACTGCCCTGGAAGTCCCAGAAGTGCTGTACCCAAGGCAGAGCCAGCTCTCCTGCATCCCTGTCACCCCTCTGCAGCCATCCTCCTCTGGTCAAGGACTTTTATCCAGCACTCTGTTTAGAACACCAGTACACATCTTTTAAGAATTTAAGAACACCAGTACACATCTTTTAAGAAATTCACAGAAGTTGGTACGTAAACGACATTGCTTTTAGAAGTTAAATGTTAAAATGACTGACCAGTAAAGTGTTCTATATGCTGGTAACAGTCCATAAAATATATAAACCAATTTTTATAACTTGTTTTAAAGTTGTACTTTAGTTCTGAGATCTAATGCTAATTCTCTACTGCCTCACAGCGCATAATATTCTGCACTACTATATCTTAAACAATACGCTCAAGAACTTAAATTGGCCTTCCTAGGGCATCAGACAGCTACAGAAACACCACAGTCAATAACATTCATTTTCTTTGACTCTTTTTAAGGACAGAATGTACTTTTTACTTATTATTTCATCCAAGTCAATATAAAATACTTTAGGAGATTCAGGTCAAATTAAGAAAGAGGATATGTACACACTCAGTAAGCACACTGAACAACAGTTTAAAGGTACTATGGCTAATGAATTGGGAATGTAAAATGATTTAGCAGAACAAAAGTTCTTAACAGTTAATTCCTTATGTCATTTAAAGAGGTGATTGAAAATATTTTTTGAATCTCCCCAAAGGAAAAATTTATGGCTCACTGCAACCAAATAGATGTGAGCATCCCTGGTGATTCTGTAACTGACACGTTTGATGACACATCTATCATTTATTTACTGATAACCTTCTACGTGATCCTATTGATAAAGAAGCAGTTAACTTACAGGATTAGACTTCCTCCCATGACAGGAACCATCCTGCATCTTGACAGTTCAGGCTTTCTCCACCTTTTAGCCATTTTGTCTTAACACAAAATATATCTCTCTTCTGAGGCAAATACTTAGGTCGTTCCTGTGCAAGAGTAACTGAAAACATACGTCACTATTTTTTTAAATTTATATCCAAGTGGTATGCTCTACCATGGGAACTTCTGATTTCTTTCCACATACACTACTCAGAGTAAAAAGACACTTAATGGGTTTTAAACAACTGTAGTAATTTAAGCTGTGCTGACTAGTGTGGATGAATTTGTAGTATACTGAATAAACAATTAGCTCTCAGGGAAGAAATCTGTTATTAAACAAAATTGTATTATATTAAATTAAATATTAGGCCACCAATGTCCTAAGGAAATAGCAAAAAAGTGGCAGCACTTGCTTTGGAACATGGAAGAAGACTGATTTGACCAAGTGTAAATATTCATGTTTGATCTTAGCCACTCCAGAAGAGTTTTATGAGCAACAGAAACACACACATATTTTTAAGGTGCAATTCACTTAACCAGTGCCTGCCTAAAGATGAGCTATTTTTCTACATTGTCTGCTACAGCAAGTTAGAGGACTAGCTCCGATATTGATGTCTACATTATAAACCTCAAAATCTGAGCAAGATGACAGACTGTGCAAGTGATGGAAACTGAAACGCTACAAATTTATTCTTTCTGGCTAAATCCTCTCCATTATTAGAACACTGGCACTTACAATACACAAAGAGGATAGGTCTTGTACAATTCTTCAATGACCAATGCTCGAAGACTGCAGATTCAAGCTTGTACTGCCCATTTCAATGTACATATCCTAACAGATGCATTGCCTAAGTGCTCACAAAATACAAGGAAAAAAAAGATATATCACCTCTCTCCCAATAATGGATGTGGTTAATATGAATCTTTTTTCTTGCAAATTATAGAAGAACAATTACAAGTGTAGAAGAAGATTAGGCTTACATGAAGAAAATGAAGAAATGCCGATTCTGACTTCAATTCAAAGTGTCTCTTTTGAAAAGCACAGAAAGGACAAGACAGTCAAGAAGAGATCACAAGCTAATTATTTGGAAAAAATCATTTCACAGTGTTCTGATTTTTCATTTTGAAAATGTGATCAACTCTCAAGGAAATACGGAAAGTGCCTATATTGGGGAAATTAAGGAAAAGGTAGACCAACCCACTGCCTAGACCAGCAGCACTGCATAGACTGTCAATAGGGAAAAAAAAAAAATTTCATTTCCTCCCTATTATCAGCTGCTTTTCCCTTGGAAAAATCTCAATGTTTCAGCGTCATAAAAATTTCACAAGGAGTAACTGTAACAAAAAAAGATATTAAATTAGTAG
This sequence comes from Athene noctua, assembly GCF_965140245.1. Classification (NCBI taxonomy): domain Eukaryota; kingdom Metazoa; phylum Chordata; class Aves; order Strigiformes; family Strigidae; genus Athene; species Athene noctua. The sequence goes on from NC_134040.1 coordinate 46,729,198, forward strand.
ACCATCAGCCAGGACAATCATGGTCTATTAAGATAAACTTACTTTGTGGATATCTAGATAGATTTTCTCTGTATGTCCATTTAAATGAATTATTTGCACTGCATGGGCTTTTAGTCTTCTAAAAGACACAAGGAAAATAAAATATAACATTGTCATAGGATAATGGTCCCTCCTGCCTGACAGACAATAGGATAGAAAGAAGTCACTGAAAAATGAATGTTGAGATGACATTACCAAGCTTATTTCAAAGTGGGAGGCAATTAGGCTATGAAAATATTCTCTTCCATTATTTCTATTATACCAGAGGAAGATAAAGTAAATAAATAGGAAGATGGATGGTTATTGTTGATGCACAGTGACAGCTACTCAGTATGTTACATTGAAAAACTATGTTCTATCAGTCCAGATTTTATACAGTGACAGGAAAAACTGTAACATCAGTTAGTCTGAAAATCTGAAGTACAGTTTCAAGTTCTTCAGGTCTTTTTTTTCGTTGTGTTTTAATTGATGAAGTTGTGGTGAAACTAGAATAAACTTCATCTGTTGTTTAATAAAGCAAACCATTTATTAGTTTTACAGGCTCATAAACTATGTCAAAAGATTTTCAGAAGGGCTCTTTACACTTGTGTGCCTGACACTGTAGATACCAAAGCTGAAGTACCACCACTTTGCCTCATCTCTAGAGGCACAGAAGACACTCATTTTAGAGGGTTGTTTTTTTGACTTGACCTCTTCTGAGGTCAATAACCACTTAACTTTATGATAGTAATTTTCATAAGTGCTCAACTTCAATTCACAAACTTCAAAGAAGAGGGCAGTTTAGCCTAACGTTCAAATATTAACTATTCTGGCCACTTTGCAAAAAATCATTTAGATACATGAAGAAATTCCCTTGAAAACCTGATCTTATATGCAATTAAGATCTCTCTTCTTGAAGACAGTCAAAAGGCACCTGGACATGGCCCTGCTTGAGCAGGGGATTGGACCAGATGACCTCCAGAAGCGCCTTCCAACCTCAGGCATTCTGTGATTCTGTGAACTGCAATCTAAAAACTACCCTGTACTCCTGCAATTCTGCAGGATATCTTTTGTTATGATGACCCTCTATTTTAACTCTTATAAAGAAAGGACAGTAAGACAGAGCTTTCAACTTGCTCACCTCACTCACACCTGAACTTCAGGGGCTTAATGAATCAGTCCTCCTAAAGTGAATCTAGGTTCTCTATGCACTCAGAGAGAAGCCTTCATCTCAGAAGACCCAAGACAAATGCTGCTTCTTGAGTGAGGTAGTGAATCATCAGTGATTATTTCTGCTATCCCTTCTCCATTAACCCTCTGGTTTTTGAACTCTGTCCTATCCAGAGGAATGGGCAGAACCAGTTCTAGAGGTTCTCTGGATGTTGGGAGCTTTCTAAAGTGTTTTAGGTTACTTTGCATTAATAGAGAAATTACTCTCAGGAAGCTCACAGTCCTACCAGATGTGAGCATAGGCAGGAAATATTAAAAGAGAAGACACGTTAAACAAAATTAAAACACAAAAAAGCATTATACCCAATTCTATATTGCTAGTATTTAAAATGTAAACTTAGTAGAAATGAGTTAATCTTCAGCACTGAAATTACACAAAGTCTACATTTAGCAACCTATTTTCACACTTGCAACACACAATTCTGTTACAGTCAATGCAGCAGAACTCAGTAAAACACTCCTGTTTAATAGGATGTCATTTATCCACAAATATACTTTACAATAACGGATTTTCAACTACTGCAAATTGATTTTATTTCGTTCCTTCCACATGTCATTGTGTCAGAGGATAACTCTTTTGATATTAATAGTAATGAAGACGCATTGCATCTGACAGCCCTAACAACATGTTTAATAGAACATTTTAACATTTAAGTAGATGAGGAATCAGAAGGGAATGCTTTTTCAGATTCCAATGTTTTAGAACACAGTTCTGTATAAATGAAATTATCCCGCTTAAAAGTTACTTCCACTCTGATATTATTTCTATTTAATTTGACAGTTTTATTTTGGGAAGGTAACATTCTGACATACTGCAAATTATTCTCCCAAAATAATACAGTTTATCCTTTTGTATCAGTTTTAAAGTAGTCTCAACGGCCTCCTGTTTCTGATAATTCTGACAATTAATTGTCCTAACTTATTCTAAAATGACACAATCCCAAAGTGTCAATCACAAAGAGAAACAATACAAAACATACTGTTTCAAACTGCTACTACAGAACACAGCGAGAGTTTTATTCAGGCTTTATTTTAAACATGTTGTTATCAGAAACTGCTGCTTCTGCAAAACAACGGGAGTTTTGCCAGTCATGTGGGTCAGACCTTCTTTCTTTCCTGCAGTTGTAAGATTCTCAAAACATGCTCACCCACCTAACTCAAATGCTGCCATCACGATCTACACAGAGACTCCATTTATTGAATTTCACCTTTATTCCATCTCTTTCCCATGCAATTTGTCTGCATCCAGAAAACACCTACTTATCTAGGAGGTATTTATAATTGCATGTGCAGAGAATGTTTTGGAAAATAGTGTATCCTGCAATTTTAAAGCCAATTAAATTGTAACTACAAGTTCAAACTTTTCTTTTAAGGAACCAATATATGCAGGGTTAATGCAGCTTGACAAATTTAACACTGAAAAAACAAAAACCTAGTTAAAAATGAAACAAAAGTGACCATCAACTGCACGCAGTGCTGTCACTGGCTTTCCTGTTCCCAGTTCCTCTTTTCATTATGAAATTCTAACAAAACGTTCTCCCTTATTTTGAGCACAAACAGGGCAACAATCAGCATTTTACAGATTTTTAGCTTCTAGACCAAGTACAGTTGTGCAAGGTGGCCTCTAACTACCTGCTTTCTAACACCACTCTTCACAAAAAGAAAGCGAGATATACAGCAAAAAATAATGCTAAGATGGTACCCCTACTGACCCGTAACTACCACCTCACTTGAACAGCACAATAGAGAGAAAAATGACCTTCAGGAATGTACAACTTAAAATGTTAAAGTGGAAATTGTCACGTCACTTAGCGACAAAATAAGCTTTTAAGACCAATATTAACACAAACCTTGCTTGCAAGCAAGAGCCATAAAACAGAGATAAGAAAGGTGAAATGCTGCAACCATCTTGTGATATCTGAAACCTATTTGGAACAGCTAATAATGCAGTCTATTCTTCAAAATTTATGTTGACATTTACTTTTGCTCACCACATTTACCTCCTGCTTGTAAGACTAGCAACATGCATTTTACATATCAATAGCTCTTGGGTCCAGCCCTGAAGTCCTGTGCTGTTTTCAGATGCCTCTGAAGTACGCGCTGAGACAGAAGCTGTCATCAGACTAGAGTTAAATACTCTGCAATTATGCTTAGAATTCTGCATGCTGGGTAGGTTGTGGTGTGTTTGAAAACACTAACACTCTTACCCCCTTTTCCTTATCAGTTACTTAGCAACTAGCTGTCTTTAATTTCCTTTTGGGAGACTATTTTCCATATATAGTAAGGGGAACGGAATTCAGTGGTGCCCACCAACCTGTTTAGAGAATTTAGCTCAGCAGGGACTTGCATGTCACTTGAGAGAAAACAAGTGATAGTAACCAGTGAGTCATCTTATCTCACACTTTTCTAGTACAGATAAAGCAATACTGCACAGACTCTCCTCCAGCCTGAAGGTTGAAGGAACTGCTACACCTGGAATCAGTGAATACTCCAAGCCAGACAGACTACTTCTCTCTCAAGGCCTGAACAGTTTGTGTTGGTACTTATTGATCTGCATCTTCTGTGAGTTCCAACTATTAATAACTATTCACTTTAAAATTAAAAAAAAAAAAAAGGCACTTTGCTGTAATGACCATTAGTTTATGCACATACTTTACCTGTACATCGTTGGTGTTCATTCTTGTTCCCTCCTTCCCAACGAAGATGTCATCTATGTCAACCAGAATGTACCTATCCAAGGACAGTCTGAGCTTCTTTCCAGACAGGAAAGAGATGGCATCTATGAAAATCAGCTTGTGCAGCCAAAAATTCAAGTTATTGCCGAAAAGGACTCGTTGAATCCCATCGTGGAGCCCCAGGTCATGAATTACCGTGGCATAGAGAGCACTTATAGCAGCAGGTGGTGAAAGGTTTTCTGGTGTCTTTACTTTTGCAAATATCACTGGTTGATAAGCTGTATGATTAATCTGGAAAACCGCCCAGTCATTTCCAAGCAAGGGACCTTTCTCAAGCTTAGAAGATTTAGTCACATGGAGCAGTGGGGAATGAGGGTTAATGCAACAGTCCTTAACACCCAGATTGCTGTGGACATGGAAAGGAAAGCCCTTCAACTGAAAGCTTTGCAAGCTGTTCTCATTGCCTTTGTGAAATCCAATAACACCTACACCGTACTCTATACAGTACTTATCTAGAAGGCCTCTGTTCCAAGAGTCCATATTCACATACTTTAGAATATTTTCATATACTATGAGAGCATATTTGCCTTTATTTTTGTCTATAAGCACTGGGAGGTCACCTTTCCCAGGTGCAATTTCAATGTGAAACTGAAATCTGCTAGACTCTAAAATGGTTATTATATCTTGGCCTAATGTTGAGTACTGACTTTCCACAAACACCAGCACTACAAGATCTGTCCTCAGGGGATCAATAGGCTTCATGGTCTTCATTTCCATCAGCTTGTACGGCAACAGTTGAGGATCACCACATTCCACTTCTGAAGAGATTTCAGAAAGTTCATTTTCCTGTTTGTAGCCATTATACAAGTAGTACGCAGAAATAACTATGCTCACCATACAAAAAGTGGCCAGCAAAATAACTGTTCTTTGAAAATGTCTGTGAAGTTTCATGATAAAACTCATGTTGTTTACTTGCCTTAGATTGTTCTTGACAGCAGCATTAAAAACAAACACAGATTCTCAACAACTTGTTCCAGTCCTCTGAAGTATTTATGTCACCATTGCAGCACACACATCTATCTTCCACAAGGCTTTACAGAAGATACAGTCTAGAAGAAAAGAAAATCAGAGATTTAATTGAGACATCGCACTTGCGAAATATCATCACACCTAAACTAATGGTGAGCAAAGAAATTACTGCCAAACAGAGGTTTGGAAATGAACACCTCAAAACTGACAGTTTCTTTTTTAAATTTTGCATTAGTAGTGTTATTTCCTCCTGGTCCCATGAGTTTCCATGATCATTTGAATGTCTCTAAATCTCACAGGCTCCTTACCCCAGAGAATCAAGTAAAAGAGGGTATACACAGGAGGCACTGAAAAGGAAGATATGGTGGCAAAGAACTTACTGTTTTTCTGAAATGTTTAACCCAAAATATAAACGTTAACTCCAAGTAGACAATTACTGACAACCTAAACATTGAAAATTTATAACCTTCCTCCTTCCACCTCCAAGAAGCTGGAGGAACATCAGTCTACATGATTAAACAAATTCTGTCTTGTATTAATTTTTGAAGAACCAAAAAGTTCTTAACATGCACATTTTAACTGTTGTATATCTACATACTGATATACTCTATATTACGTGTATCATAGAAGTATTTTTAAAACAAAACCACACTTTTTCCTGCAACATTAGAACGAAGCAAATAGCATTTTATCGGATTGCGTACTGTTTTGCAAACTGTTGGAAGCACTTTGTATTTTTTTGTATTAAAAAAGCAGAAAATAATCCAGCTCTATAATTGGAGAAAAGAGAGTAATAAATCAAAAGCTAACTTAAGAGGCAGATTACCTAAGGATATACTTATGCTTTAACTTGTACCTAAGGAAAGCAGTCATTTTTCAAGCCAACAGTACAATTGCTGTCAAAAGTTTCTAGTAAAACAACTGAATGATGTGACAAGCATAAAATAATTAAGTACCATAAATTATAAAGTAAGGTTAACAGCAGATTTCGAAAAATACCAAGGGTATGAAGATCTGGAACGCACTATTGTAACTTGGAACTTCACAATGCAGTACACATCCACTCCCATTTTAAATGGGACTAGGATAAACTACATGTGCAATGTTAACATGGTCATTTCCCGACTGAGCACTTAATCCTTCCATGCTCAGTTTTTAAAAAAATAAAGTAGGGTTTAAAAAGTGCCCCTTAAAAAGAAGCTCCAGAAGCGTAACAAATATCAAATATGAGCTTTTCTGTACGGACTGAAAGGAACAACTAAGTTTTCTTAAGAGATCATGATAACAAATGTTATCTACTCAAGCTTTATCTCATGTTTTGTATTTTCTAAGGTTTACTGGGTTTTTGTTAGAAGTTTTGATCCCTAGAAAGGCTGACAACCTTCAGTACTGAATCAGGGAGCAAGAAATACAGTCAGCTTCTGATCCAGAAGAAATGCAAGTATATAAAAGATTAATTACATATTAAGAATAATAACAGTAAAAAGGGTCATAAAAAATAAACAAATAACGGACAAAATCAAACAACATGGCAGGTACTTGGGCCATTTAACAAGAGCTTCTCATGTTACATTGTAAAGAAGGCAGCCTTTCACTCCAGGTTTTCAAAAAAAGTTAAAAAATATGATGTATTTAACAGCACCTGTATAACTCCCACAACTTTAATTAAATTCCAAAGATTGATCCTCCCAGTACCAGGCACATGACCACCACAAAGTAAAAAATGAGTAGGAAAATGAGATAAGGGGAAACAGAGAAACTACATGGCATCCTATTTATCAAAACAGTAAAATTAAGCACCAAGAGTAAGCGTATGTAAACTGTCTCATTCATAATTACGATTTCCTTTAAACCTGCATCTCACCAGATAAACCCTCTTTCTGGATATAGTTTACTCTCTTTGCCTCTACTCAGAGATACCAGTGTATTAACCCTTTCTGTTCTCGATGGACTTACACTCAGCCTTGAACCTTACCTGGAGCTGCACAGAGACTTGCACATAGCTTTTAGATGGGAGACTTGCCTTTCACACAGGTGTATAGGCTCATTAATCGGTGTTAGACAAAAATAACATAATCCCAGTTTCTCAGTTTCTAGAGGCATGTATCTGAAAAGAAGTTAAAGAACGCATAAAGACTGAACAACAATCTGAAAGTTCCTTTAGAAGAACTCAAAGAACATTTTTAAGTATTGAGATGCCTGATCCTTGTCACACTAGCTTCAAGAATATCAGTTTAGATAGCAGAAAATAGATATTTAATATGGTAAGAAGTCAGGTGACAAAGAAGGAACTCCATCCTGAATGAGTAAAACCAGAGAGATGTTTCCACAGACGATTTTTCGTTACACACAAAAGATTATCTTCATTTTGCATTTCCAATTCAGCTGCCTGAATGCCAAGAAACTCTTAAGTTTAGCGGCTAAAATTAATACTTACTGCATTCTATAGAAAAGCTGTACATACGCCTACTTATCTTCAGTAACCACAGACCTGGCTGCCTTACCTTACATAGAGCTCAGGCCCGGTTTACACAAGAGACGCAAGCTTGAAAAGCACAACTCTTGCTGACGAAAGCACAATGAATCACTTCTTTGAATGACACAAAGTCAGCCACCAGACAACCAACAAGCACAATGCCTGTCTGCTGCTTTTAGCCCTAAGGTCCTCTAACGTGGCCCCCAAATGCTCCTATTCTTATGACAGAAACCTCCAAAGTCCTATTGAGAGGATGTTCTCAGCAGCATGATTTAGAAGTTTCCTTCTTTACCAGCCTATGCTTCTAACAGTCACCTGAACACGAGAATCCTGCCTGGAGCAGGAAAAATTTACAGCAACCTGAACTCATGGGAAGAAAGAGCTGATGAGTTGTTTGAATGAGATATTTCAGAAGGGTTGCTAAAGTAAGCAGCAGGAGCACTTGAAACATTTGCAGCAAGGACACAGTTCCTAATGTTGTTCCATGGAGCAGAAAATCTGGAGCCAGCCCAGAAACCTGTATTTTTTTCAAGAAAACTTCTGTCATTTTATCTTAGCTCCTAACTACAGGTACCTCCTGGGGCTACAGAGTGCAGCTGTAAGGAGGAGTGGATGGAAATGCCAAGACAGATGCGAGGTTTGACTGAGGAATGAGGAATTCTCCGAGACCCAGCAGGACACAGCCAGACTTGGCAGCTCACCACTGAAGACAGGAAGGAAGGGGAATGGAACAGAATAAGGCACAAAGTTTTAAATGCATACTCTCTTGAATAAGCTTGATGCTTATGTAATTTTCACTTATTTAAGTGCCGTTTTTGCATGGCAAGAGTTCAAAAGGACAGAAAGAAAAAAACAAAAACCACAAAGAGAACATGCATTTAATAATATTAAAATAGTTTCAAAGCCTTGACAAGGTACAGTTGCTTTCCTAGAGGACCAGCAACATTTCACTCTGAGCAACAGTATTTGGTAGATATTCCACTGGTATCTTGCAACACCATGCCAAAATAAGTCATCGTGCACCAAATTTGACAGTTGTACAGAGATCTTCAGGGTGCATCACACACAATGCACCGTGGGACCTATCAAGACCACTACAGTGACCTTTATCACAATTTCAGACATGGCTTCAGGGAAAATGGTCCTTGTCTGCTATCACTTCCAACAGTAAAACCAGATGAACGGCATAATTCAGAATGTATCAACAGTAAGTCATTAGAAGCAGCATTTCAGAAGAGGACAGTATTTATGGAGTTTCACTTTCATGACAGAAGAATACAATATTTTACAAAAGAATGAAGAAGTCATAATAGCTTGAACTGCAATACAAAAAAAAAATAAATAAATCCAGGTATAAGAAAAAAATAATAATTGAGGAGTCTAGAAACTCTTCACAAGAGTTCAAGCTTGTTAGTATTGTTTCAGTGAAAAACCATGAAAAAGACCAGTAGCTAAGATAAGCAGTCTTAGCTCATTGATTTCAATGGAGTCACGTGCAGTTCAATGCAAGGAGGATATGGTCCCACTTACATCTCAAAGTACTTGAAAATGGGTGTCTGACATGATATGAATCCAATGTTCCACAAAGGTGATGTTGAAATAAGCTTTACCTATAAAATAATTTGCATATTTTTCCACCATCTGAAGTAATAAAAGCTGCCTCAGTGTTCTTTATCTAGAGCCTTATTATTTTAGAAGAATCTGCATTTGATCCCCTACAGAATCTTGCATTTTCATGCCACTATATGAAAATTCAGACCAGAACCTTTTATCTGTGTTGTTCCAAGTATGAGGTATCAAAATGCCTCCTTAATGTAAAAATTAGCATCTTTGAATATTTAGAATTTTGGTTTTAACTTGTGGACTCACTGTGGAGGAAAAAGATCTTGCTAGGAGAAGGCAGAGTCATGGAAATAAGTTTTACGTTTTATTCTGAATACAGCAAAGCTCAGTATCATTTTCACCTATTGTAGAAGTGATTTCTGCAGCCCAGGACTAGTTCACATGAAAATCTTGTGGGTACAGGAAATAAGTACCACTTATTAACTGGAAGATTTACAATTCTAAGCAGTACTGGTGGGTAGTCACAATCACAGGTAACTTCAGACAGCTAGCATGAAACAGATGCATTAAAGATCTTCATCTGTGAGTTTGTTTAGGATTTTAAAAAATTTGTCTGTTTGGTCCTTTTTAAATTCACTAACAAGATAGTACTGATGAGAGAACAAATACCATGATGAACTGAAAAGAGCTGAATTGCACCATAAGGCATCTGATGAGTTCCTACCAATTGCAGTTTTCTTAAGTTTGTTGTTTAATTGCTAAGCATAAGTGACCAAATTCTTGGCTTCTATGAAATCATTTCAGCACAATAACCCTAGTAGGAATACATACATGAGACAACACTGGCTGAGGACTTAGCCTATTAATGAGATGCAGTAAGTGAACATAAAGAACATGAAGTCAAAAGTCTTGATTTTTGTGTTTTCTGGCAGTAAAATTTATATAATAAATACTAGAGCAGCCTCCCCAGAAATCTTTGCAGTCAGTATGGAACCCAGTCCCTGAGCTCAGACTCATGGGTGGCCTCTGACAGTCCCTGCTCTGTGAGTGTCATGGCAACCCAGCAAACATTGTGCCCTCCTTGGTATATTTTTTTGCATTAAGACTTCATGGTGCACACAGGTCCTTTGCATGGGCTTAGTAGGGACTGTCTTTTCCACACAGCAGAAACATACTATTTTCTGGACTCAGCAGTTGAAACGAAATGTGGTTCTGACCATGCAATTTCATAACTGGTATTAATATTTTCTGGAACTAAAAAAAAAATTTAAAATCCCTCAAAGATAACCATTTCAGGTTCACATCATAGTGATGAATAGACCATCAAATAGGAAGCCAGGTACCCACATAGACATATAAACTGCATACAATTAAAAAAATCTATTAAAGTTGTGTCATGAATATCAATATATGTATTATGAAAATCAATATAAGTATCATGAATAATTCTTAAAACTATAAGAAACATGTTTCTTTAATTCAGCTGTGTTAAAAACTACCAAGATTAAAACAATGGGCTGAGCTAAAATATCCACAAGCAAATGAGAAATTGTTCTCAAATCACGTTTTTTGAAGTGCAGTAACAAAATCCTGGTTTAGTCTTGCCTCGAGCCTGTGCAAGGGCAACTGTTTACCGTGACCCTTGGTTAGAAACAATAAAGTTGTGTCATACTTACATAGAGACAGAAAAAAATATTGTCAACGGGTAACAAAAATCCTTTTCATCAAGAACTGCCAAAAAAAGGAGCTAGTTCAGGATTGATTATTCATCAATATTATTCAGCTATATAACATTTGTCTGGTTACATATACCCAGACATATTTTTAAATATCTTTCTCCTCTTATAATAATCCCCATCATTATATTCTGGTTCTGTTCTTTACCAAACTGGCCGCTACCACAGTGCTAGCAACATACACCTGATAGTATGAAGGATGAGTTTTAAATTAAGAATAGACAAAAAATAGACATATTGGTCAGCACGTTAACATGGGCATTTAAATCTCCACTGATTACAATGCTATTTAATTCTTTTGAACATAGAAGCCTGCTTTGGCCAGCCACTATGAAATACAACCTTAACAGAAGTATTCTGAAGTCATTACATTAGTGTTACTAAAATGGAAATCTCTGGATATATGAATGACATGGTAGAAAGCAGCAAAGTGCATCTGAAAACAATCAAACCTGGGACGGATAGTAGCAGTCAGATTTTTAAATCAATTATGGCAATATGAAACCGGTCTCCAAATACTGAGTGCTCCTATTTACAATGTTATTTTACTGACTGAAGTATTCAAGCAGCAATAAATCACACAAGCAAATCCAGGCTGAGATCTTACGACCGCATATTAAGAAGACATTTTCAAGTTGAAAAGATGGTGATACGAGACATGAACTGTCAAGGGACGTCATCGAGACCCTTTAGTATCACATAACAAACCCTGTAATGTGTGATTATTGAAGGGCTTGCATTCTCTCACAGATGCCTAAAAAAAAGGGAATGGCTTAGGCAGAACAAGAATTCTGGTAGATGGTTATGCTTTTTCAAGTCCTTGGGGCAAGCAGTTTTCAATTTCTATTGCACCTGTTATCCTTAGCTCCACGCTGTATTGCTTCATGCATTACTAGAGAGCCTTACAGGATAGGAATTCATGCCTCAGAATTTGTTATTAAAAGATATTTATAAAGACTAAATATATGGTATTTTAAAATACTCTAAAAGAAGGCTTGGAAGACTTTAACAGAGTACAGAAGCTGGTTTTGGTCTTCAAATTACTATTTACGTTCATACAATACTTTCTGCTGAAAGATCTGAAAACAAATTATTTTTCATACAACTTTTCTGAGACAAACCCTATTATTTACCAGCACTTGCAGAAACATCACTATCTAAAGACTAAGTGACTTGTCCAAGGTCTTTAAGATTATCTTTAAAATGTACGGCACTTTTTTTTTTGTCTGTGTCTGTACAATTACTTCCCCCTCTCTTTTCTCCCACAACTGCCAAGCACAAGCCAAGCGGAAAGAGTTAACAAGACAGAGTTCATCACCGTTCCTGCCGAGACCTGAGCCGTGCTGTCAGAGAAACCACATTTCTTCCACTCTCCGTTTTATTAAAACGAAAAAAACTCCCACCACTCCAAAACCTGAAGCAATTAGCCAGCACATCAAGTAGTAAATTAAATAATATAAAAAAGTTTTCTGCTATTTCCCAAAAGTTGCTTGGGACAGCTGCAGCGAGCAATAATACACACCAATTTCTGCACGGGTTTTTGAGGATCCGAGCCGCTATGAACACCTAAAGTTATTAATAATTGCTGCACTACGAAGAGTAATTTTGTTCCCCAGCACAGCAATCAACCGAGGTCCGCAGACACTAGGGGGCAACAGTGTCGCACAGAAAAAGTCCGGGAGGAGAAAGGGGAAAAAAAAAACAAACCAACCGGCTGAAGGGCCGGTGCGGGTACCACATCAGGCAGGCAGATGCTAAGAGAGCTAGTAAAGAAGAAAACCAAAACAACCCCCTAAGAAACACCACAGAACAAACCCGAAAGCGCTCCCCCGCGCAGCGGGACGCGCCCGTGGGCTGCGGACCGGAGCCCCGGCGGCGCTGCCACCCCCCGCGCCGGCACCGGGCAGCCGCCCCGGCCGGACGCGCTCCCGGGCCGGACCGTGCCCGCGCTGGAGCCTCCGGAGCGGCTCGGCCCCGGCCTCGCCGGCGGCGCCCAACTTCGCGGGGGGCAGCGGGGGACACCGCGGGGCGGCCGGGGAGGGTGGGGAGAACAGCGCGCCCCGCCCGCCCGCCGAGTTGGGAGACTTGGCCCCGCCGGGCCCGGGGGCACCGCGCGGAGGAGCCGCCCGCCCCGCCCGTTACCTCCAGGCGCGCTCCGCCGACATTGCCACCGCCCCGGGGCCCGCCTGAGGGAGGGAGGGAAGGAGGGAGGAAAGGAGGGAGGGAGAGCGCCCGCCCGCCCGCCCGCCGCAGCTCCCGCTCTCGTCCGCCGCCGGCGGGCGCAGGGAGCTGTGGAGGCTCCTCCGGGGAGCGGCGGCGGCTGCACCCGGCGGGGCGCGGGGAGCGCGGCGCGGCACCGCCCCAGCCAGCCGGCCCGCCCGCCCTCCCGCCCGCGGGGAGGTGCGGCGGCGGGGCTGCACGCCCGGGGGTGCGAGCGCCGCTCGCCTCGCCTCGCCCTCCCGGAGGAGGGGCCCCGCGCCGCCGCCGCTCCCGCACTCACCGGCGAGGGGCGGGCGGGGGCTCCGCCGCCCCGCCATTGGCCGGCAGCGGCGCTGCCGCCCGCGGCCCGCCGCCTCCTCGGGAGGCTCGGCCGGGCCGGGGGCGGCGGGGCGGGGCGGGGGCCGCGGGGCCTTCCTGCCCTCAGCGAGCCGCGGTGCCCGCACCCCGGGGACACGGCACCGGGCAACTCCTGCGACCTCCAGACGACCGCAAACTCCCTCTGTGTGGGGGTTTTAACCCCTATTTTAAATAAAGTTTGGGGGGTTGTGTTGGGTTTTGTTTGTTTGTTTGTTTGTTTGTTTTCCTTCTCTTTCTTCTCCAGAAAAGCAATTTAGCGAGCCCCTTGCCGAAGGGAAGTTGAACTCAGATGCGATTGTCAAACCCATCTCTGTGCAGGTTTAGGATCTGAACGATTCCTGAGTCGTTTTAAATGTAGCACACAATGGTCAATTCCCCAAGGTCAATGATATTTTCTGAAGACAATTTGGGGTTAAAATCTGGAAAGAATACCAGGTAATCTGTTTGCAGCCACACTGCTTTGCTTTATTGAATTTTCTAACCCCATCTCAAACAGTTAGTTCTTCCGTACTTTTCACCAATACCCTGCATCCTTCACTCCACAGACTGGGCTATTCCATGACTGCGGGTTAGGGAGTTACGATTCTCCATCTGAACCGCATTAGCTGACTCCTACCCTTCACAAATGCAAAATAAAATTAATACATTTTACAAGCGCCCTCTTGATCTAGCTAATTTACTTCACAATTGCATTGTTAGCTCACCTAATAGCCGACAGTTCCACGCACCAGATTAACGCCATCACTGGCAATTGTCTGTCCAAACCTTTCTTTCTATACTGACTCAAGACAGAAACTTAAAAGGAAAAAAACCCAACAAAATCATCTGAATGTTGCTTTTCCAGACATCAGCAGAATTTATAACTCTTGATTTAGGAATATTGTTAGTTACTGCTTTCCCCTCTTTTTTCTCCCGTTTACTTTCATGACACACTCTGAAGGAACAACCCAAATTTTAATGTCTTCTAATCTAAGCAGTGCAAGGCCCCTGGCCCCATGAGCTACACTTCCAGTAGGACAGAGGACTTGTTGACACGAGGGCTTACTCTGCATGAGGTTATTAATCCATGGAATAGAAAGTCCATCTGAAATCCTGTTGCCCTCTCAATATTCTACACAAAGGGACTCTCTCCCATCTTAAACTTCTCGACGGTGTGGATATCCTAATACAGTCTTGTTTGGGGGCCTCTCTATTATGAAGGATTTCTCCTACAACATGCTATGAGGTGTGGGGTGGAAGCGAGCCAAAAGTGCCTGAAATTCTTGGATATGAGTTCAAACTCACAAATGTGCATGGTTTCCCTCCTACTATTCTTTCTGAGTAGCTGGCACTGTTTTCAAGTTATCACTGGCCAACATGGACAGAAGAGTGTTACATACCGCTTGTCCTCATAAGCACTTGGATGCTCGCAGAGATGTGCTAGACATCTCACAGCTGAGGGCTTCAGCACTGCAAGTCAGCAGCTGTAGTACTGAGTGGTTCTGGCAGGAATATTAACAGCTTTGATCTTTCTTGGTGCTACTTTTAATTTTTTTTTGCTCTTGAGCTGTCATTGCAGCGTGAACTGGGCATGATATCTTAGCCATTCTTTTAGCAATACATCTCAAGACACTGCTGAATGTGCTTCTGGCCAAGATTTCTGCCTGGCCCCCAGCACCTCACCAAACAGAGTGATGTGGTGCTGTGTTACCACAGAGTGCTACCACAGATGGCATAATTGTGGCTGTTCACAACATCTGAGGTCACATCTAATATGCACCACTCCAGAACTCATTAGGTAAATGAATAGTTAATCCAGACCAGAAATTAGGTGGGAGGGAAACTGGTGGGCTACTGGACATGCAAAATGGAGGCATATTCAGACAACTGCTAGTCTGTACCATGAGCTAAGGCAACACCTACACTGCTGCTGTTGTTACACAAGGCAGGAACTGACCCCTAGTTGCCAGATGTACATACTGACTTGTATCCATATATTCAGTAAAGAACAGACATTGAAGCAAACTGTCCTCTGTTCTATGCCTGGGAATGTTTGTCAAGGAAACTACCTACTTCATTTCAGACTGTGGCCCCAAACTAACTATATTCCAGGTGAAGTATTTAAGACTCTAGGATGCAGACCAATACTACAGATCACAGAATGGCTGAGGTTGGAGGTCCCCTCTGGAACCATCTTGTTCCAAACCCTCTGCTCAAGAAGGGCCAGGCACAGCTGGCTGCCCAGAACCATGTCCAGATGGCTCCTGAACAGGAGGATGGAGACTCCACAGACTCTCTGGGCAACCTCTGCGAAGGCTTGGTCACCCTCACAGTAAAAAAGTGTTTCCTGATGTTGAGAGGGAACCTCCCATGTTTCAGTTTGTGCTCATTGTCTCTGGTCCTGGCACTGGGCACCAAGGAAAAGAGCCTGCCCCTATCCCCTCTGAACCCTCCCTGCACGTATTTGTACACACTGATGAGACCTCCCTGAGCCTTCTCTACCCCAGCCTGAACAGTCAGCTCTCTCAGTTTTTCCTCATAAGAGAGATGCTCCAGTCCCTTCATCATCTTAGTCACACTTCACAGGACTTTTGCCCCACAGCTCCACGTCTCTCTTGTACTGGGGAGGCCAGAACTGGACCCTGCACTCCAGGTGTGGCCTCACCAATGCTGAATATCGGGCAAGGATCACCCTCCTCAACCTGCTAGCAACACTCCTCCTAGTGCAGCCCAGGATGCTGTTAGCCCTCTCTGCAAGTGCACTTTGGTGACTTGTCTTCAACTTGGTGTCCACCATGACTCCCAGGTCAGGGTCAGGTTTTCTGCAGAGCTGCCCTCCAGCTGGTTGACCCTCAGCATGTCCTGGTGCCTGGGGTTGTTCCTCCCCAGGTGCAGGACTCCACATTTTCTCTTGTTGAACTGCATGAGGTTCCTGTTGGCCCATTTCTCCAACCTGTCAAGGTCCCTCTAGAGACATACCACATGCGTTCAAATCTGAATTCCCTGATTTCTCATTAATGAGTGCCTTTAGTTTATATGAATGCAGGTCACTTCAGCGTGAATTAACTAAACTTGGGAAAAATACAATGCTTTGTACACACAAGCCTTTACTCTCCTACCGATGCACATAAGTTGGGCACTAAAAATGCCATTTGGTATCGGGCACTGCATCCTTATTTTAAGTATCTGTCCTGTTTCTGATAAATTGGTTATTTTCAAGCTAATTACTTTGAAAATTGTACCTTAATGAATTCCTATCTATATAAATTACATTGTGTTCTGACAGCACTGCTGACTACTTATGCCCTTATACATACACATAGCTATGTGTGCACACTTACACAGCAGCTGGTAATTCTGATTACATTATTTCTCTTGGAATATTACAGTGAAAATAAGATGAAAAATGCGTTTAAGAACTTCCAGCAACAATTCTGTCTCAGTTCAGCTTCACTTTTTAGTCATTGTCTATCTGAAGCATGTTTAAACATGTTTTCTTGCAACAAAGATAGGCTTAAAAAAGAGGTAGCCTACCTTCCCTTTCTTACTGCGGGCCTCTTCACGTGAATGCTCTCTTTCTCATTTGCATTTTCCTTCATATTCAAGTCTTCACACAGTGCTGCCTCCTTCTGGATAATTGGCAATCTTTCCATCTTTCTCAGATGAACTGGATCCTGTGATGTCTTGTGGTCTTTTTCAGGCTATTACCACAAGAAATAGTTCTAACTGTTGCATGGTTCCAAGTCTGCAAATGAGCTCTTGGTCCTTCCAAGTTCTGCGGAAACCTGTGTAAAATTTAGATATTTTTGTTACGGAGGTTATTACTACAACTCCCACTACAATTTGTATCTATAAGATAGACAGAATGATTACCGAGGGCATCATTCCACAAGCCAGGGAAAGGTTACTGGTTGGAGAGTTACATGTAATAGTTTTCAATTATAAATACTTTATCCAGTCCTACCTTTTCAAAGATTAGATATATCTTTTAACCAAGCACTAATTATTATTTGTATTATTTTTGTTAACATTTTCTTGCAGAGAGCCATTACAGTGATCTACATATTTGAAAACAAGGAGCATCTAAGCAATTGCCTGTTATTAATCATCTCATTGTTACTTTTTTAAAGCTAATACAAGTACTACTAGTCAAAAGGCAAAGTTATTGTAGATTCATACTGCTCTTTGGATTAATCAGAATCTAGATTTTAAACCAAATCTAATAAATACACAATATTAACATTGCTTGACATATTTATCTTTTAAACACTATGGAAATATTAATTAATGAGTCCTTAAAAGGTATTTTCATCATGGGCATTGATATTAGTATTGCTTTCCACATACTTGATATAGAATATTACTCCATGAAATGATCAAAGATCAGATCAGTGACTCAGTGAAGATTATTATCAGAAGTCAGAGGTTCTTGAGTCAGGGCTGAGTTCAGACTATGAGACTATATCGCATGCTATTAGAACAGACATGGTCTGAAGCTGGTGAATGTTGTTCCATGTTAAAATGCAAAGACCTCATTTCTCCCCTTCGATAAACTGGAAAAGGCTTTCTTTACAAGTTTCATCTATATAATGAAGAGAAAAATGTGGCCTAAGGTTGAAGAAACACATGTGGTCAAAAAAGTAATCAACTAAGAGGCTGTCTCAGAGAAGAAGAAAAACCCCGAACTGTTCAAGATTATAACCGTACTACCTTTTTCCCATGTCATTACAATATCCTTCATTTATGAAGTGTTTAAAGATTATTCTGTAGTAAACAATATGGGAAACCGGCCATGCTTATGCATTTTCTCTTAAAAAGTCACTAGCTTTCAGATGGAAAATACATTTATTGTTTCTTTTCAGTAGTTTCTATTTAATTTTCAATACCTTATCCTCAAAAAAATCCTACTATCTGCATACATTGTAGTAATATCTTTCAAACCAGTGGAAGGCAAGTTGCTAATTACATGCCGTGGGTGATGACTACTTGGCAGCAGAAAGGCATTTTTATCCCTAGGCTTAGAATAAACTATTGTTATAAATATGTTTTGTTCCATTTTAATCAGGGCATCGAGACAATTGTCATCTTTGTACAATGATCAAACGGCCAACTTTGGAATTCAAGTAGCTCCAAAAATCATTAGGTATTTCTGTTCTAAGCTGCAAACCTATCATTTACTGCTTAAGTCACATGCCATGTGAAGTGTAAAACAGATTCATTAATGAGGAGGACTGAGTATTTACTGTCACAATTTACTAGGAAATTTGCTTATGAAAAGAGAGGAAAGACTCTTCCTTCCCATTATATCAGGTTTGTAGGTTTCAAGTTAATAAATATTCCAAAAAATAGCACAGATTCAGAATGTATTAATTTTAGTTAGCTGGTTTGAATGTATGTCAATGTGAGTGAAAACTCCTTAGGAATATTGAAATTGGTTACAGGAAAGTGATAATGGGGACAAAAGAGCATTAAAAAGAAATGAATTTGCTATTAACACAGTCAACACTCTAAAGCATCTTTGCCCTTTTAAAGAAAGTAATATGTAATTAAAGCTTCTGTTAAAAATTAGGATATGTAATAAAATAGGGCATACTCTGGGCTGAGAAGAACTTGCATTATCACCCTAAAACCAACTCATTTTTCCCATCAATAACAAAGCAAAAGTTCTAAAATAATCTTGTAATGTGCATCTTGTAATTTGTAAATTAAATTCCTATACACAGCTCTTCAGTTCAGCAATAATCAAAAAATAATCCAAGCTCTTCTCAAAGCAGAATGTAATTTACAGTCAGCTGGAAAATTCATGATAATTTCAGCTTTCCTTTCCCTCAGCAAAAGTAACTCTGGAGAACAAGGCTAATTTAGCTTTTTTTTTTTTTTTTTTTTAAAGATAAGAAGCATCCTTCAGCACTGCCTTCAAGTTCCTCATGCCCTTCCCTTTTTTTCTGTACAAATAAATTCCTCCCGCCTTTTCTCTGCTCCTTGAACATGCAACACCCAAAGCGCAGCCGAGCTTCCCTACGACCTTGGAGGCAGCAAACAAAGAGCAATAAACAGAGGAGTTTGCACTGGAATAGGAAGTTATTCAGAATGCAAGGTAACGCACTGCAGGATCAATGACATGAATGTCTGCTATAAACTGGGAGCTCATCAGTTGGAAATCACTGAGGTGAGAAAGGACGTGGGTACTAGGCAAAGTTAGAGAATGTCTGTCAGCTGTCAAAGTGATCTGTCTAGAAAATACCACAAGCGGTGCTTGCAGATGAAAAGAAGAGGTGGAAATACTGAAAGTGTTGATGCTATTGCACAAGGCTGTGGTAAGTCCTCACCTGGAATGCTGTTTAAAGTTCAGGGAAAGTAATTCAACGTGGAAGAGGTGGCGAGAAGAGCTGTTGCTGTGATCAGGAGAATATGCAACCTGTTGTACGACAGGCAAGGTGGAGGTTGGGAGGTGATGTAGTTGCTGCACGTGATGGGGAAAGATAAATAGGAAATGGTAGCTAACAAATATTTAAGACAAAAGAGATCTTTGGCATAAAAAAGATTGAGTAAAAACTGCACATAGGCTGGAAATTAGAAGAAGCTTTTAAATCATCAGAGTGAACCAGACTCATTCTGTGAACAGCGAGGGCAAAAAGGGTAGCTAAGTTTAAGGTGGAGCTTGAGTGACTACAGGATGTTATTCATCAGAGTGCTAGATTGGACTTGATGTCTTAAAAAGGATCATATCCATCAGCGACCCTATATTTTTTATTGTGTTGGGATCAACAACAACGAGAACACTGACAATAAATCCTCCTCGTTGATGTTTAAAGTTGCTATCAGCTGATACAGCTGTGGGGGTTTGTTTGTCACATTGATTGTTTCAGGCTGTCTGTAGGCACTAGCAAAGAGGAACACCTGCATTCTGTTCACATGAATATGAACAACACCTTCCAAGTCGTAATTTTTTAATGAAAGCTTGTATTCCAGAACACAAGATGTTAGCCTCCAGGGAAATGTATCAGGTTGTCATCTGTCCCAGAAGTCAACAGGTAAAGGAATGAAAAAGGGAAAAATTGTGGGTTTTTTTCCCCTGCTAGAATTAATTTGAATACTTTATTTTTCTGCTTATTAATATTTCAGTTCTCCCCAAACATAAAATGGATTAAAATATCAGATATGCCAGCAGAACTCTTATTTTTGTCATATATTTTGATTTATTCATAATGAATTATGCCAATACGTTGCCCATATGTAATCATGCACCATGCACAGATCTTAATTACCTTGTTCATCAAGTAAGGATATTCATGATAGAACATATTATCCAGGGTATTATCCTATATTGTAATATGTGATGCCACATGAATACCATATGGGAGAGGGATTTAAAAAAGGTTACAGGCTAATAAGAGTATTTTATTCTATTCAGAAAACTCAAGAGAAACAGCTCTTTTCAAAGATCCAGAGACTATAATTACATGCAAAAAGTTAAGTCACCTTAAAGGTAAATGCTAACCCAGAAAGACCGAAGATTAAAATTAAAAGCTGACATTTCCTATTGTTATTAGTGCCCCACTGCACTAGATATTGTGCAAATATATGAAAAAGGTGGGTCCTGTCACAAGGAATTTAATTCTGTGTTTCAGCTTGTGTTGTCCTAGAGAAGAAATTGTAGAAGGTTTAAGCTAGCAGCTGGTGGTCATATAATAGCAGTGAATTATAATGCTTTATAACACCATGAATTCTGTACGCAATTCCCTGTGAAATTTACTAGGAGCTGCATCTAGAAAATGATGCTTCGGCATAGCCCCAAATGTCAGACTTACCATTTCATTTTATTTACACAGTACGTGCCACAGCCCTCGCGCGTCGTGCCTTCTCCTGTGTCGTGAACTCCATGGGAGAACTAAGCTGACTTACACAAAATCTAGACGTGGTTCTCTGCCCATTATTTGCCTGTGAAGTGTCATGCGCGTTTGAGATTATACAGATATATTAACAATGCTTCTATCATCCTTCAATTCAGCAGGGGGAGCACAACTGGTATCTCTGTTGCATGACAACACTACTGCGATTCTGTAATAACTACGTTGTGTCTTCCAATATGATTTGTAATCATCTGGATCGTATTTAAAGTCTTAGTCCTGCAAACAAATGAAGTATCCACTCAAGTGTACACATAGGAGTAGTCTCTGTAGCAGCTGAAGCCTAGTAATGTCTCTGTGATTTCAGATTCAGAGGCCCGGACTCAGATATGGCATCCCGCTGCCTCCCTCCTCTCTTACACTCCTGGGTAAGGAATCCACACAATTTGCAATACTGCAATGAGGATATAAATAATTCTAGCACAGTAGTAAGGGAATTAATTACGGTTTGAGTCAGGGGGCAAATATGTTTTCCCATGGCTCTAGAGGGCTGAAGCCCTTTCACGGTGGCATGCTGCATCCCTTGCTTCTGTGCTTGAGTGCAGGCTGGGCTTTGATGGTGTGCTGCTGTGGGGCTGGGCTGCTCTGTGTGACCCATCAACACTGGGGGGGTGGAAGGGGCTGTGACTACCAGAAAACAAACGAATCACTATTGAATAAAGAACAAAATCTAGCAAAAATAGCAAGCTACTTACAAATCTTTTCCTAAAGTATTATTCTCCCACAGCAGTGAGAGCCCTGATTAATTCTCAGAGCCTCTTCTCTTCAAGAGGCACTTGGGGAGGGCTAGATTGCCAAAGACAGGCCTGCACTGCTGCAGTGTGATCGCAAGGAACACGTGCGTTTCTCTGTGCAGAGCCATTTGCTACTGGTGCGAGTAGGGCAGAGCTCAGATACAAACTGCACATGAGGCAGCCACCATGTGCTCCTACCCGGGACATTAGCAAAGCAGCTACATCCTCGTCTCAAAATCTCTCTGCGTCTTTGAGGAATTGTTCCTTCTCCCTTTTATTCTTCTTCTACCAGCACACTGTCCCCATGGTTTGAAGCTAAAATTTCCTATTCAAAGGGGCTGCAAATAGGTAACCTTTTCCCCCATTTCTTTCCTTTTCCTGCCTTTCTTCTTGCTTTTCTTCCTCCCTCCCCTTCCATTCCCCTCTTCTCCTCTCTCTTGCTACCTTTTTTCTCTTTTTCTTTCGTCAGAGAAACCAGACATAAATAAAATGTACGTGTCTAAAACAAAACCACACGCATTATACAGAACTACAATAATATTGATCTCAGCAAAGCTATTATTAGATGAAAAAAGGACAAAATTTACCCTATAGTAGCAACGCTCTAAAAAAGTACAGAGAAGCACTGTCAACTTTTATAAGCCAACTTACACAAACGTAAATTTGGCATGTTAGTCCCTATTAAAATATCTAATCCATCTGACTAGCAGTTCTTGGCTTCAGAGGCTGTCAGTGATACTGCATCGAGATAAATCTCACCATGGTGACTGACCTTCTCTCCCTCTCTCCTCCCTTTCGTTTACTCTCCATATAAATCAGGTACGGAAGTTTTATAATTCTAATAGCATCAATATAACATCCTCTAACTGAAATGTAGCCTACAGAGGCTACAGGACTTAAGTCGTAATTTTACAATGTAAGAAACACATACAGTAGAACCACTGGAAGTGTTTGTAATTGTGCATCTCTAGGGTTGTGATACAATAATCTTAGGCAGAAATTAAGGGGGAATTGACTTCACTGTGATATTGGAGGCTGACTACTGATCATCTCTGCTGATCATTCTGTTCAATGGGTGGGCCTAATCCCTCTAGGCAGTCAAATGAGCTCCAGTCTTAAAAACACAGTGGTTTGCTGTAGTCGATGAGATGTTGAAAAAGCTTGAAGATTTCCTGAATCTGACTATTCAGTTTACTGGCTTCCCTCATGCCTCAGATAAGTAATATGATACATTTACCCTATAAACTTTTTCCCCTAATCTAGTACACAACTGGAGTACAGGGGCAAAGTACCTAACTGGTTTTAAGATGGACCTATCTATTAAATGTCATAAGGCACGTGGGAAAGCTGAGGTACACTGAGTTTAAATAAAAGGCCCAAGTTCACGATGGGTGAGCAGCAGAGTCAGCAGAAGAACTGTAAAGCTCTGATTCCTACTGAGGAGCTTCCATCTCAGTACATTTTTGTGTCAGGTATTTTTCACTGGTATTTCCTAGCAGGCCCTCTCAAATAGTACAGGGCTTTGTTTTTGAATGATCTGGCTAGAAATAGTACTTTTGCTCTTCCATATGATATTTGTCATTTGAAGCTTGTTCCTGACTGCAGGTTGCTGGACATGCCTGTAGCACAGGAGCATTCTCCTTCTTTCTTTATCTCTAACACTGCAGTACTTCTTCTCTTTGACATAAACAGTGTCCGAAATACTCTAATCCCATCCACGTACTGTACAAACAGAACAAACAAGGAATGACTTATGCACACATGAGTGTACTCTACATCTTATTAGATGAAGATCAATTACTGTTCTGGACAAGGACACATTCTTGTGAAAAATCCATCTTTGTAGATTTCTGATGCTCAATCTCGTGCCTTCTGGAAATGTATTTTAGCATGCTATCACTATTTTCCTCTTGGTGATCTCTGCTGTACCATGCAGTGTATACATGACCCTGGAGGAGCAAGTTCCTTTGCTAGCAGACTGTCATAGCTGCAAGATACAGCTCCTGTTATATCACTTACAAATTATGCTGCTCTTCTGTTTTATGACAGATGCCATTTTTCCCAATTTCTGCCAGATGTTGATGATGTTATTTAAACACAAGAATTAATCCTCTCCCTCTTTCCTTCTATCATCATATTGTATACACTATACTCTCTGCCTTCATAGTCACTTCTGAGAGTCAAGTCTGTCAACTTATATACAGAACAAGAATCTAACTTTGTTGACATTTGACAGAAAGCCTAGGGTCTGCATCTTGTGAGAAGCACAGCTGTAGTATATAATTGATGTTTTCTTCTAGAGAAAATCTGTATTTGAAAAGCATGAATTGTTGCTATGTGTTCACTTGGTATCAGAAAAGGCCCAACACAGTTTGTACTTACCGGACAGGTATATTAGCTATTGCTGAAACCAACAAAGCAGTAAATTAACAAGCTAATTTTTCCCCTTCTCCTTTCATTTTCTTCAGCTTTCAATATGAAGGGATCTCAAATTTAATTTGTCTCCTCTCACAGTATCTTACTCTCTATCCATGTAAACTCTGAATAAAACAGATTTTCAAGCTCCTTCTTCTGAAGGTAACATAGTGACAGCATTCATGTGAGACAAGCTGTGTCACAGATTTTAATAAATCAGTCTTTACATAAGCATTTCTAGAACTCTTCTTCTAGAACTGGCAGAGTAATGAAGAATGTCCCCTACCTCTTAGTTCTCAGACTGGCACGCTAAAATACTTTTCAATAGTTTTGAAATTTCCATGAATATTTTCTAATGAGATTTAGGATAGTACTGTTATTATTGTGTGAATATACATATCCATATGAGAAACATTTACCCAGGCATTCTCCATCTACCCACAAGACTCACATTTAAGAGTCAGGAACTGAGGAGAAAAGAAAATGAGAGATTCAGTGATGGTCCAGGGATAAAGCAAAGAGATTGGAAAGCCAGAGGAGAAACATCTAGAAGCAGCACTTGCATTATGGAAAGGTACACAGGCTTGCAGCCTTTTGCACGTATTGAACTCCCCAAAATGGAGTGGCTCATTGTACTCAGATCGAAGGCAAGGAACTACTGTGGTCAAGCCCAAAAGTCAAAACCACTTAGATCCACAGCAGCCATGTACATGATATAAACAGTGCCACAGACAGATGGTGGATCAATGGCGTGACACGAAGCTGTACTTGTGAACAGCATCAGGAAAGAACAAAAGGACACACTGCAGTCTGGTAAGGCAGGCGCCTCGTGTTTTAAAGTTTCTTTTAAAAAACAGCTATCTGCGCACAGCAAAACTCCAAGTGATGAAGAATATGGATACTGTCCTAGTATTGTACTGTCTTAGTATTAATCATTATGAAAGATAGTGTTGGACTGCTAAGCAGTCCAGTGCTGACCAGTGCCTTACGGTTCATTTGGAGACTACCACATCTGTCTACCTTTGAAATGAATCGGCTGAGGCTACTGAAGAATTTCTCTACACCACATGGAGAAATGTTTTTGTAAAGTTTTTTAATTGCAGTCTATATTCTTATTTTTACTCAGTCTTCTATTCTTTTAAAAACTTACACAATGATTGTGAAAGATAAGAAAAGTTCATTTGTTGAGAATCTTATTTCCCACTTCTTACTTGCTGGGACAACGGAGAGGCAAACCCACACAGCTTCATTTGCAACAGGCAATACTCTTGTCATTTCAGGGTCACAGCTAGTAGCAAGTGGGTAGGTACCTGTTCAGTCACTGTGTCCCTGCTAGCTGTGGTGGTGTGGTTACTTTACCCGCCAAAATGCATCCATTGGGAAGTGAACTTTCACAAAAGCCACTGAATAGCAATTAAGAGAGGTTTATTATGAATTCCTTCTGCATACAAATCTACCACTGACTTAAGAGGATTTTTTGTGTGCCAAGAAATGTAGGACCAGGTCTCAGATGGTAGTGATTTCCAACCGGTGTGGACATAAGCCAGCTTGAAATATCAGCTCTAGAAGCAAAAAGTTCTATGAGCATAATGACGCCCTTGAGACACCCAATACAGGTCTTTGCTTTAAAAATAATGAATTGGATCCTTTTGCCCATCCCTTTAAATCAAAATAATATTTTTCCATATAATCATGAGGTTGCATTCTCAACACAATCTAATGAGTGTGATGACAACTCTTGTGTTCTTCAAAGAAGTTATGAGTA
The DNA here is from genome assembly GCF_965140245.1 of Athene noctua. NCBI lineage: Eukaryota > Metazoa > Chordata > Aves > Strigiformes > Strigidae > Athene > Athene noctua. Next base: position 46,755,305 of record NC_134040.1, read on the forward strand.
CTGCACAGAAAATGTCCCCCTATTTTGCAGCAGGCATTCCCTAGTGTAACATTTTTTCTTTCAGCCTTAATTGAATTTTGAAGCATTTGCTTGTTCATGCTCTTGTCTGTGTAAGCTTTTCATTTTTCTTTTCTGAATTAGATGTGCCATTTACAGTACACCTTCTACCAGGTGAAAGAATAGAAGTATAGAAATCCAACTTTATATAACAGCTGGCAATACAAATTTTTAAATCAAGTCAAGAGTTAGTATAATGCAGTGTTAATTTGTGTATGGTAGATAGAATATGAAATATTTTTATACCCCTAGTCATTAACAAACAGAGTACATTAGTTTTATGTTTTGAAATCAGATAGTTACAAAGATATTTGTCTTTAAGATTATTTTATGAAACCAAGGAAGGAAAAATCCAATAATTACTCAGGAGCTGGGAAATTGTCACCATGTTGAACACTCAGTTACTTCTGCATTAAATTGATAGCTTAGGCAGTATTCTGATAGGAGAACTGGGAGAAGTTAAAAGACATTAACCCTCCTGCCACCTTGTGCTCAAATGGTTGTGGACAAAATAGATATTTAAATTATGGCACCCGTTCGGTTTCACTCATCTCTTCAACTGCTGACCAAAAGCAGTAGGATTTCAGATGTGATCTCTCCTCTTCCACTGTTTGTAATTAGAAGTTTTCTGAACTGCCACTTGTACTCTTATTGGGTACAAGAGGGAGAAGTTCTCTGAGTATTAGCTGGAGTACTAGGTTTGCTGAAACTTTGTGTGAGCTCTCCAGTGAGTGTCCAGCAATCATTCAATGCTCAATGTCAGTGCAAGAACTCAGCTCTATTCTCTGTCCTCTTCCAACTGACTGTGTGTAACAGCAATAGTCTCATATGTGTAGACATGGTGAAAAATGTGAAGTACGAGAAAAAGGACACAAACCAGAAAGGCTTGCAGCAACGAGTTTTTAAAGTCACAGTATCCCACACTATTTCTTGCTTTCCAAACCAGAACTATTGGCAAGAGCCTTGAAAACTAACATTGAACTAAGATCAAATTGCACATACAACCAATGTTAGGGTCATCCACATGCATACTTTTATTGCTGATTTTCAGTTATATAATCTGTTATTCAGAATTTATTTCATTGACTGACTTCAGCTCAAAGCCTTTTTTATCCCAAAGCTGCCTGAAGTCTGTCACAATCTTGATCTACCTTTATTTCCTCAAGAAAAATTTAATCTAACAAAATGGTAGAACCCTCTACCATAAAGGATGCACTGTAGTTTCCAGAGAAATAGCCAGAGTACCCATAGTATGAGACACAAATGAAACTGAAGTCTGCAGAGCTTGGGCAAGAACACCGTGATGGTTTTCTAAAGACACCTGGCAGAACCCTTCTGAAATAACTGGCATGAAAACCTCCTTGGCATTGGCCAGCTCCCCAAATGTTACTCTCCCTATATTGCAAAACATTTCGTTTTGCCACATGAATTGTTTTGAAACTGTCTCATTCTTCCTCTATGATGAGCAACACCTAATATTCCCTATTTGGTCTGGGAATCCCAGTGAAATCAATCTACCCAGCCACTCTTTGGGCTATCGGGTCAAGTTGAATGCCCTAGGATCTTGACTGTGGAGTAGATGGACTTCTCTGTCCAGGGAGACCAGTCCTGTTTCCTGAAAACATTCTCATATTCTTCCTCAACTATTTCCACTCCACAAACCATCAGTTAGCCTCTCATGAATGAGATGAAGGATTTCACACTTTTTTCATCAAAGAACACGTGACCTTTTCTTTGCTACTATTACAAGACAGCAGCGTTACTGGTAGAATATGTCCTTGTTCAAAAACTGCTCCTTCTGTGTGCTTCATCATATGCACTTCTCCAACATTCATAATATTTACTTGCAACTTGCTTAATGAAAGCTAATAAAAGCATCATGTATTTCAGTATCATCTTTTTCACAAAGTTTTCATTTTGCTGTTACCCACCACTTCCAGATGAAAAGCAAAATCCCTCTGCACCAAATTCCCAGAACTTCTCTCACTCTTCTTTATCTTTTGTAAAATATAGAGTACAATAAAAGATGATCTGGTGTTTCAAGTGGCCAAAAAGCATCTACTAAGCCTTATCCAAATATTCCTGCATAATGAAACCTTTCCAGGAGACTGAAGTTCAGTCTTAAAGGCTCATTTTTAATATCTCCTCTAGCAGAAAAAATCCAGGAAGATTTTGGTTTGGAGAATGAACAGACCCTATGTCCATGTTGCTGCCGAATTTCATTTACCTCTATGAGAAAAAATTTTTTTTCTTTTGTGAGATTTCCAAGTAGCTGGATATATTACTACATTTTCTATTCCTCTTTTAAATTGAGGAAATAAGACTCAAAAATATGAAGCTTGGACACAGATGTAAAGGGTCATAAAGTGACAAGAGTAAGCAAGGTTCAGAATAGCAGGGATACAGTGATACCAGATCTGTTCAGTGAAACTGGACTGTACTACTGGGATAGGCTGGGTGAAGGGATTTAAGTGAGTAATCTTAAAGTGGGGGAATCCATAATGATCCTTGAGAATCTGAAGAGCTAGAAGAAAAATGCTCTGGATGGGAATGTTGCTACAGTTCTCTTTTAGTCTATCATATTTGATAGGCTTAACAGGCTGGAGAGGTGGGCCTGTGCAAACCTCCTGAAGTTCAGCAAGGCCAAGTGCAAGGTCCTGCACGTGGGACAGGGCAATCCCAAGCACAAATACAGGCTGGGCCATGAGTGCATTGAGAGCAGCCCTGCAGAGAAGGACTCGGTGTATTAGTGGATGGAAAACTGACTATGAGGCAGCAATGTGCACTCGCAGTCCAGAAAGCCAACCACATCCTGGGCTGCATCAAAAGAAGCGTGGCCAGCAGCTCCCCCTTTTCTCAGCACTCGTGAGACCCCACCTGCAGTGCTGTGTCCAGCTCTGGGGCCCTCAACAGAAGAAGGACATGGACCTGCTTGAGCGGGTCCAGAGGAGGCCACGAAGATGATCAGGGGCTGGAGCACCTCCCTTATGAGGACAGGCTGAGAGAGTTGGGGTTCTTCTCCTGGAGAGGAGAAGGCTCTGGGGGGCACCTTATAGCGGCCTTCCAGTACTGAAAGGGGCTACAGGAAAGATGGGGAGGGACTCTGCATCAGGGGGTGTAGGGATAGGATGAGGGGTAACAGTTTTAAACGGAAAGAGGGTAGACTAAGTTTAGATACAAGGAAGAAATTCTTCCCTGTGAGGGTGGTGAGACACTGGCACAGGTTTCCCAGAGCAGCTGTGGCTGCCCCCTCCCTGGCAGTGTTCCAGGCCGGGTTGGATGGGGCTTGGAGCAACCTGGGCTGGTGGAAGGTGTCTGCCTGTGGCAGCGGGGTTGGAACTGGATGATCTTTAAGGCCCCTTCCAGCCCAAACCATTCTAGAACTCTATGATTCTATGATTTGGTATGCTGATAAGGTAACTTAACCTTTGATGACTTTTCTTCCAGTTCTTTGAGACAAACCTGTATATGAATAGAGTCTAAGGGAATTTATAAGAACAATAAAGGATCTAACATGCATATCCTTGCATTTAAGTCATTACATCTACCAGATGGGTAGAAACCAGGCAGACCTAGCAGATATTGCACCTCTGTGCCACTCCCTACTGATAGGCCAAATGAGACTTCATATAAAAGCAATTAAAAAAGCAAAATGAGAATGCCCAAAGAAAACCATAGCATCTCTCTGGAGCATATGGAGCATCTCTCCTGTGAGGAAAGGCTGAGAGAACTGGGACTGTTCAGCCTGGGGAAGGGAAGGCTCGGGAAGGATTGCTCCAGTTGAACTCCGCAGGTGTATAAATACCTGCAGGGAGGGTGCAAAGAAGACAGAACTAGGATCTTTTCTGTGTGCCCAGTGCCAGGACCAGAGACAATGGGCACAAATTAAAACACAGGAGGTTCCCTCTCAACATCAGGAAACACCTTTTTACAGTGAGGTTTACCAAGCACTGTCAGAGGTTGCCCAGAGAAGTTGTGGAGTCTCCATCCTCGGAGATGTTCAAAAGCCATCTGGACATGGTCCTGGGCAGCCAGCTGTGCGTGGCCCTGCTTAAGCAGAAGGGTTGGACTCGATGAGCTCCAGAGGTGACTTCCAATCTCAGCAATTCTGTGAAACCAAAGGATTTTACTTGACACTTGCTGCTGCTGTGAGGGCATTCTATCACAAATGTCTTAAACTCAAAAAGTCACTGCTGAGATAACTGTTTGACTTGCTTGAGAAAAAATTAGTTCTTTTCATATATTCTTTACCTTTTCTTATATTATTTTCTTGCTCCTGTAGACCTTATTCAACAAGGCAAAACCTTCACTGATTTTAATGACAATATTGCTGTAATAATTACTGCAGGGTTGAGCCCTAGAAAATCATCAAACTTTTCTTTTTTCTAACTGTTTTTAGAGGCAAATTACCTATGGTGCTTCCTGCAGTTTATTTATGCTTGAGAGTGCATGAATACAACTTACAAGCCTTTTGCTGCAAAGCCCTGCCGATAGCTGATATGATTAAAAACCAAAAGTTAGTGTTTCTAACTCATACTTGAATTTAGACTGGTACTATGCAAGTAGCCAGACATGAGTCTGTCTGCTTTCAGGTATGACTGGATGGGCTTATGTTGTCCCAACTTGACAGCCCTAGCCAACCTTGGCAGCTTCTGAGTTTTACAAGTTGCTTTGCTTTAAAAGCAGTCTGTGATGCTGAGGACTGAATAAGTACAAAATATGTTACCATCAGATATACAAACAAATTCTCTGAAGCACAGTAGATATCCTTACAAGAATGTTCTGCTCTGCTTGATTCAGTCTTCTTGGTCTGTAACTTTTAGACTATGCTGGAACTTGAAATAATTCAAAAGCTGGAAGAAAAAAAATCTCATTTCAGAGAAGCTTGCAGTCATTTTCAAAGAAAACTTAATTAGTTTTCTATCCTTGTGACCAAAAAGCATGTATTTTTCTTTTGTCAAACCTGAAAGAATTATGGCACTTCAGCACAAGTATATGTTGTGATGTTAATGAGGCCTTCCCTTAGTTTCAATTCACTGGTACACGGAAGCAATCAGACTGAATTACATTCAGAAAAAAAAAAAAAATAAAAAAAATCCCCCAACCCCAAACCAACTCCAAATCCTATTTTCTCATGCCTTTCAAGAATTTAAGAGAAGAATTTGGTGAATCTAATTTGGGTTTTTTTTGTCTCAATTATTTTAAATTCAATTTTTGGAAAAAAAAATAAGAGATTTATTATTCTTCTTTTGACCTCCATTATTTACATAACTTGAAGCTGATCACTTTATTCTTCTGGTTGATACTTGACCTACACTCAAGAAGAGCAGCCTGAAGAACAGTCCACTTCAAAAAATGAAATGAAATTACCACAAAGTTCCATGGTCTTATTATGATGAATACATAACAGTCTTTTTTCTTGTTTATGGAGCTATATATCTCCTTTGATATTTTATGTCATTCTTTTTTTCGGAAAATCTATGGAAATAGTATACGTAGGAATGCTACTGTGAAATTACTTCTGCTGTCCCTAAGCCAGTTTAAGATAATTAACTAAAGTTCAAAAAGCTATTTGTCTTGTTTTTATTTTTAATATAGACACAGGGATGTTCACTCTACCTAAGATATGAACCAGATGACAGGTATTACTTTGATTCTTAGATATACAATTCAGAGTTAAGGTCAATATAGAAAGCTTTAGGAAATACCAACTTTACTTTTGTTCAGTATCTGTGTACTTTCATGGCACAGACAGAATTTAAATCAGTTCTTATATTTATGTGATAAGTACATCTACAGTGATACTTCCTTTATTGAAGAGTATTAAATTCTACCTTTCCAACCTGTTAGCACGTTGGGATGGGTTTCTTCTAAGAGTGACTGGAGATGGTGTTTCTAAATTGCTCTGAACGTGTAAAGAGGGAAGAAGAGAGAGGAATAAAATCTGCAGACTTCATTACAATGATAAATGTGAAAGTTTGGTGATTTATGCAAATGGTCAGGGTTGTATTTTTTTTACTCAAAGCCACGAAGTTCCTTCTACAGACTGAAAGAACAAGGCACAGACTGAGGACTTTGCAGAAAACCAGAAGAACAGCACATATGGTCATTCAAATGAAGATGTTTGTGGACACCTTAATCGTTTTGCCTTACCCTTGTTGAACATGACTGTGACAACAAACCTTCTCTAAGTAACAAGCTGATTAAATGCTTGTGTTTAAACTCATAACAAGGTTAGAGTTAACAAAAAATCTTGGTGTAGAAATATTTGAACACTTCATCCTAATATTCATTGCCAAAATTATTTCCTGTAAGCCCTTGACATTGAACTTCTTCATTTTGTTAACTGCAGGACAAACACAGAACAAAACTGACTGTGTCTACTGAAGAATGCAAACATCAGGAAAGAGATGAATGCAACACACCAAGGACACCAAGACAAAGAAACCTCTCTGAAGTGATTTTAATGATTCCAAGCAGTGCAGGCAAAATTAAGGACAAAACAACTGAAGGGGATGAAGTAGGAGGATCACAAATGTCGGAGTACTCTGGGTTACAGAAGCTAAGGTGAAGATCAGTGGGGTTTTGAAGAGCAACAAGAAGCTGGAGAGAATTTATGAATACAGAGGGGATCTCAAGATCTCTCTCCTTCCCCACTAAAGCAGCCAAACTTTGAAGCGTCTCTGTTCCTGGGATCCTCTCCTCATTTCCATTCCTCCCTCCATGCAGCAACCTGTAACAGAGCCTCCCTGGCCCATCCTGTCCTCCCAGCAACAGCTGTATTCTTGCCTCTGTATTGCTTTGTTTGTGGCTGTGATCAGTGGAGAGAGAAACTGCTGAAGGAAGCAGGATGGTGATGTCTAACTGTGCAGAAGAAAGCAGTCTGGCTGCTTAGGAAATAGCTGCTGCTCAAACAGGTACGTCTCCCGTCTCATTCCCCATGGGCAGGATGGCTCTTTTGCTGCTGCCATTAGCCTGCTGCCCTGGGGCAACCGCCTACGCTGCTATACGCAAAGCTGGCCCTAAATCAGAATCACAACCACAGAAATTAAGATGTGTTACATTAATATTTCTAGTGCTTTGTTACACCATGGAATTCTGTACCAGCTACTATATAGGTAAACAATGTACAAAGTAGAGGGAAAAAGAATTTAACTTCTACACAAGATCTGGTCTTGCAATCATCTGGTTTTAGTCACCAGTAGTATGTTCACAATCAGAAATAAGAAACAGCCTTTTTGAAGCATCAGGAAGAACAGGATGTGTTATATGTTAATCTACAATATGTATTAGAAGTACTGCATAGTAATCTGAATCCCTTCCAGATATCCTGCAAATAAGACTCTTACCATCATAAGAATTTCATTTGCAAGAGGCTGTACAACTTATTAGGCCCAACATAAATATATTTGGATAAACAATCATTTATACAGGGTGAAAATACACAACTCAATGGAAGAAGCATTTTTTTTTTATCCATTAAATCCTAACTCTGACATGCACTGACATTTATCTACGGTATTTCCTTCAATTGTTCTCATTAAAATTAGATTACAGTTACTTGTAGCCTTGCAATGTGTTAAAATGAAGAAGAAGAAAAAAGTACTTTTGAGAGCAGTTAATTTGGAATTAAATTAGCTTCTTCACAGATCAGAAGATACGTACATAGCAGAATCTTATTGAATTATACCATCATGCTTCACTATGTAAGAAAGAGCAAAGGACAGTGAGACATTACTCCTCACAGAATTGCAAAGATATACTCCCAATCAAATCCAATCAAGAAGAGAGAAGAAAGAATATGAAAACAATTCCGTTCTGAAGGATCATTTATCTTTTTTTTTTTTTAAAAGGCAGATAAAATTAGAACAATTTGGTGTGCCGACAAATTGTTTTAAACACAGGTCTCATTCAAGCCAGCAGCCATTTTTCCACTGCCTTCAGTAAGGGTCCTTCTAACCTAAAAGATACCTCAGCTCACATGGGATGAGTTACTATGACTTGGTGATGATACAGAAGGTCAGATGAGCCACTGGCTGTTGTTTGAGGAACAGTGATCTCAACCCTTCTAGGTCCAGCTTGAGAGAACAAGAAAGCATTCCAGGCAAAATACATATACATGTGTACTTCAAAGGGGTTAATTTTCCAAACCTGAAGAAAATATAAGAGAGATGGTTTGGGAAGAAAATTAATACAGAAAAAGATGAATAAAATTTATTTCAATTCAAAACCATAATGTAAAGAAGGAAAAGAATTCCAGGCAACTTCTGGTTCAGTGCAGAAATAAAGACAACAATAAAAATAAAGCCTACTTCTAGATCTAGGGATAGAATAAATGAGGAATAGATAGACACCAGTACAAATTATAGGTGAAAAAGTACAGAAATTTCATATGGGTTGCTAAAGACATAAAGACTCAAATCCATGATGACCAGAGGCAAATATCTACAGCTGTTAATAGAGATACAGATAGGTGGAATTACTTCACAAATATTTTTTCTGAACTTTGAAAAAAGAGGATGGTTCACCTGGTGTATCACATAAAAAGAGGTGCTCCCAGTCTATCTGCTGCAAAGAGGATGCTAAACTACAGCCATGGAAGATAAATGCCTTCTAGTCAGGAGATCTAGATGATTTCTACCCAGAAGCCTAAAATTGTGGCTTAGAACTTCTTACTGATATATATATATATTGAATACATCTTGAAATTTTTTAATACAGCTTGGAATACCAGGGCAGAGATAGAACATTAAGGTACCAAAATCTTGTGCCGATATTTTAAAACCTCTGAATGGTACACTCTGCAGATATCGGGAATTCATAAGTTTGGTGAAAATCAAATCAGGTAAATTGCCTTCTGGAGAACAGCTGAGCTGCAGCTTCAAGCCAAAAAGGTGTTATGACATTAAATTGTCTCTCTCAAATACGTGCAGGAGAAAAAGACCTTGAGTTCAACTGAAGAGGAACCAACTAGATAGAGAAAAGTTGGAAGCAGCAGTGTTATAAAACAAAAAACTGAGGAAGAGAAGGAGGCAGGCATTGGGAGCAAAAGAGGAGTCAGAATAGGATTTCAAAATCTATAGATATTAAAAACAATTAATTAAAACAGGTATGAAGAGACATGATTGATTTCAGTTTTAATTTAATAAAAACTTAACAGCTTTATTTTTTTTTTTTTTTTCAAATCCAGTGAAATAAAAATTGACTGTAGGTCCAATAATCTCTTTGGTTAAAAATGTGGGGATAGGCAAAAATGCATTTACCTATATTCTTCTGAACTAACTCTAAAGAAAATGAATATCTTAATTTTAACCTTTATCCCTACCAAAGAAAGGCAAGCAAGCACAGCATTGTTAGCTAAGGATTCAGCTGGTATAAAAAGTAGACATGAGTCAGATCTGCATAAAACTCTCCGTATCCTCTGGCACTTCTGGTGGCAGAGATGCCGCTGAGCTAGAGCCATTAGAGCTAGATGGAGAACAGGCAGGCATTTACCAACAAGCACAGAACTTCACATGGACTATAGAGCAGCCTGACAAGTGGGATGAACAGGCAGCACTGTGTTGCGAGATGAAATGACTCTGTGGCTGCTTGTGCTGAACCAGCTGGTTCAATGTACAGACAGAACCGAAGCGGAGCAAGAGATTTGAGTTCAAGGTGGGAGAAAAGAAGAGAGGTAAATGTATGCATCTGGCCCAACATATGTTTTGGCTCCGCTCTGTGAGAGGAAAAAGACACGTCTTGTAAAGAAATGTCACATAGAACAAGTGATAAATAATGAATAAAGATTCTACATTGTTTGTTTACAGAGTATCAAGAGCATCCTGCTAGATGCATTTTCAATTATCATTCATTCTGCAAAGCCCTACTGTGATTGCTTTAACCTTGATTTTAAAACAGAAGTAACAGTAATGTATAAGCATATTGGTACAGCCATGGTATCAAGGAAAGAATAGTGGAAAGTGTATTTATAAAGCAGTAAAATCACATTAAACCAGCTATGCAATAAAAACTACATTGTAGGCAGCATCTGGGAAAAGGGTATTCACAAACCAATAATATCCTATTAAAACTAATGTGCAATAAAAGTGTACTGTAGCAGAATGTGTAACAGTTTTCAAACCAGGCCCCTGGAAAAGGGTTTTTGACCTTTTCTAGTATTGCAAGCTTCAACTCGGCACTTCAGCTACTGCTCAGGAAACACCCAGGATGCAGCTTGGTTTAAGAAATTAGGTTTTTTTCTCATTAATCTAACAAACTTGCAAATGAGGTCTGTTAACCAATTATGCAGCAAATAACCTTATTAAAAAGTACTCCTGAATCTACTTGAACTGTCCTGATGGATAAAAGAATGAAAATATGTCTGCTTCAAATAGCACATGGTCATATTTTCAAAAATGTTATGCTCAAACTGTAGTCACAATAACTGTATTTGAGAATAAATAATGGTTTGGGGAATTTTTTAGTGGCTAAACAAGCAAACCTGTGAATTGACCCTAAAAGATTTTTTTGGTTTTTTTTCCTCACCAAATTGAATCTGCTATTATACTTTTTTTTTTTTTTAAAAAAAGTGACAACAAAATTAATCTTGCAATACAATTCTGAAATGAAAAACGTTTTTCATGTTTTGTTTTCAAAGCGTCAGAATGTTTCAATTTTTCATTTTTTGAATAAACAATCTGCTGAGTTCAGTGCAAATTTACAGAAATAGTTTTGATCCATTCAAGAGTGCATGTTTTTAATGAATAACTGGTTTGTTTACAATTTGAACCTCCTCTGCTGCATCTCTGATTCTTCCCTATAGAAGGTGTAATCTAAAATCCACTGAAGATGATTGGAATTTCTGCGTGTCAGTGAGCAAATGTCAAACTCCCCACTGCTCAGACACTGTTACACTAAGGAAACTTGATACAGAAAAGAAAGAAAAATGAAAAGTAAACATTGGAAAATAAAATTAATGTTTGTTAGAGCTGCCATGGCTTAAATTCTGAGGCTACTCTGCAACTGTAAACAAACCTTTCCCAAGGTAAGCTGCAAAACAGCACACACAAAGTGATCAGGGTACAATGAAGCTCCAGAAATGTGCTCAGGATATAAAAAACAGCAAGAGAAAAAGAAGAAATGTCGTGGTTCAAGAAAGAGTCTGTGGTGACATGGAGATACAGTGGAAGCTGTTGGGAAGAGCAAGCGGGTACCAGACAAATTGTTTCATTAGGGACAACAGTCTAGTGTCATTCACCTATCCTGTGTCTGCTATCAAGAGACTAAGGGGGCTGATGAATGCCCCTCACCCCTTCCAGGACAAAGCCCATGTGAAAGCCACAGGGCTCTCGGAAATATTGCTGCAAAGGGCTGATTGACACTTGTATAAGGGAGAGTTGGATTTGACCATATGTAACTGCCTTTGAGGAGATCAGAGTTCTTCACGTGCCTGATAGATTTTGCATCCAACAGAAAGCAGTCTAGGTTCTGTGTTTTACAGAACAAGTGTAAGTCTTTCTGGAGATCTTCCTGAATCCCAAGTAACAAATTATTTTTCTCTGCCCCTAAGAAGATTTTTGCCAGATTTGTTAGACTGGAACAAAACTCAGCACTGCTACTGCAGGTGCATCATGCTCCTTGTGCTAGCTACTGTGGACTGTTCACCCTAACATAACATCTTAGCCTAAAACCAAACCCTGGAAATACACACATATTCAGTATGCCATTATAAGATCCCTCATTTAGTTCTTCACCAGAAACTCATCTCGTGTACATTACATACATGAATGTGCTGTCCTCATGTTTTAAACATCAGAAAAAGCCAATTAAGCTTGTCCCTGATCCCATTGTTTCTTTCTTTTGCATTAAGGTTTCCTTATAGTTGAGATCCCTATATGGGATATGTCTCCAAGAAAAGTAACATAAAAACAAGAAGCTGAATTTTATTCCTCTTGTATAATGAGCTTCCAGTATGGCACTTACAAAGACGCTGTTCTTATGTAAAATAAGCAAGGGGGATTAAAAGAGCAAGGGCTGTATTTTATGTTCACTTATCAGCTGTGGCTCACAGTTCTTCCATGAATTGTATTATCTAATTAAAAAAACACTGAATGTCATGTTGCTCAGTCAGACTATATGGGAAGCTGCTGTTCTCCTTCTGAGAGTGACAGGCATCACAAGAAATGTAGTGGGATGAGTGACACAAATGGCAAGGAAGCATAAATCAAAAATGGGGCAAAGGTAACGGAAAAATACTCTTCCAAAGTGACTCTGCTCATTTTGGCAGAGATTTAGATCAATGTACTCGCGACCAAAATTTGGTTTGGCCTCTCTTTTTTCCCCAGTGTGAAACAAAAAAAAAAAGCATAAACTAGAGACGCAGGCTCTTTTTCACTGCAGGATAAGAACAGAACATAAGTTAGAGATAAACATATACAGATCTCAAAAGTCACAGCACTGATCTTGAACTTCTTGACAACTAACATTTTTGCAAAGCTCAGCAGAACAGACCCCCTAATATAATTTGGGCTGTGATGTCCCCAGGTAAAGAAGCAAGCAAAACCTAAATGTTTACTTACTAATTTTTTTCTGCACCTTGTAACTTTTACAAAATGCTAGTCACAGATGAAATTTAAATTGCTTTTTACTTCATCTGAAAGAGACTGTCAATAACTAAGCAAGTTCTTTCTCGAGGAGAGGAAATTTTGGGTGTTAGGGTGTGGCAGGTTTTTATCTGAGCAGGTTGTTGATGTCTGCTTTTACCTTGATGCTTCTTGTGAAGGTCCTTCCCACTGAAGCTACAAGTGGTCACCAGGTGAACGAGCCCTCACTGCAGCAGATTGTCACCCCTGAGTCCAACATGGTGCTAGATGCTTAACATTAAGCACATGCTCAAGTACTTCCCCAAACTAATGCATGTTAACAGCCTTTGGCTGAGGACATATTTCCCAGTAACAAGAAGGGTTGAAAATAAAGTGCTGGGGTGACATTTGAGTGTTCCTTTAACTGTAATCTCTTTTTTTTTGTTTTTTTGTTTATTGGTATAAAGGGATCAATCTGGCATTTGTGCGTTCAGCCCTTTATGCTGATCAGTGCGTGTCTGCCTTGGTCTTACATGATAATACTGGTGATTGCAATTCTTTACTATTGAGATGATTTCTATATTATCATGCTACAATTTTTTTACTAAAAATTGTGAAATGGGGAGGAAGGAGGAAGTTTTCCATCAGAAGACAAAGAGAAATGATTGCTCTCCTCCCAGACTAAAGTACAAACTGAATACATTTAAAAGCAATGTAGTGGTTCAGGCCTCTATTTTTCTTAATTATTTCTTTTCTCATAGGAAAGTCACAATGATTTGATTGAAAATAATAATTAGGAAAGTTGCTGTTGTGTTTCACATCATGAGAAATTAATCTCTATTTTCATCAATCAGCAGGAGTGAAACTCATCGGTGCAGTAAACCAGAATAAGGGCTTCCATGCACCACAGAAATCCAATGTCAACATGCTTCTGGCATTAATTGTCTCTGTTGCCTAAACTTTGTACTAGTTCTCTGACCAGGAAATGACCATATTTGGAACATGATGTATCCTAAAATTGCACCACTGTTTATCCATATCACACTGTTACTACTGCAGAATTTGTTGACTAGCTTCACCTCAGGGTCTCTTTAATCACTACGATTTCCCAATTTTCTTTTGCTCATTGAATGCATGTGCTCAGGAGTAATTTCCCCAGGAGATAACTGTCCGCTTTTTTTTCAGGTTGATTCTCATTTTGCATTTCCAGTGCATATACTTTTCTCACTAGGCACTGTTTTGTTCTATTATGTCTCTATTCCTGTAGTGTTTATAGCCCCTCTCACCTCAGTACCACCTACAAATTTTATTAACATTCTTCTTCTCCTTCTCAAAAATGCACTTTTTTCAGTATTTCTTTAAGACTAAGAATCCTCCCCTCTATCCTCCCCAACAGAATATCAGATCTCTTAGAACAATGACTTAAAGAAGTAATTCTGTTTAATTGGAAAAATATCTCGTTTATCTCCTTTACAGAGTAGTTTAATCATGTCTGGTTCATAAATTTGAAAAGTTTACAACTGAAAAATAGCAGTATAATTCAATACCGTGAAGTCTGGAAAAACATGAACGGGTCCACATTTGTACCTGGTGCATAAAATATGCTCATTTCTCCCCAGTGAGGCTCAGACATCCATGTCTTTATGGCAATGTAAAGCCTAAAGCAGATGTATTCTCTTGTTCTCTATGTGTGAAAACAGGAACTGATGTTTTTCATGTTCCTTCCTTTCATTTTGTCATTGCCTGTTGTTGATGGATGACCCAGAAGTGGTTGACCATTTTGGACCACAGTTTCCCTTCTGTGTTATAATGTGTGTTGGGGAGCTACAGTAAAGGAAACCTCCTTTAGGGGATCATCTGTACACTTCGAAAGGGCTTTTTTGCTTCTGAAAATCGTTAAAATGCTACAATTCAGAAGCTGGGTTTGCAGTGTTTTCCCTTGACTGTCTAATGTACTTTCTCATGGCTGCTATCTAGGTCCTTGCTCTGTAAGCACACTGCTACTTCCTAATCCACCCCTATTTTTAAGACAGACATACAAAGGTTGCAAGAAAACATATTTACAGTAAGATCAGAAAAAAAGACCAATATTTTGCAATCTGACTACTTTTCCCTAACCATGGATATTAAACAGGCCACATCATAATTATGTGTTTTTTACCTTGCTGACCTTTGCTGCCTACTGATATATTCCCAGTTGTCTTGACATTGCCTGACCCATATGAAGGTTTTTCTGTTATGAGATGATTACAAGCAATGTTTTTCCCACAGTCTTACTGAAAATATTCATATCAAATAATAGCACAGAATAATCATTAAAATTGTGCTAGTAGAATCTAGAGGCTCTATTTTTCTCTTGATTGCAGAAGAAATTTATGAAGTTTGGCAAGCTGCTCTTTATGTAAATGCTGTCTTTTCTCATCACCAATACAATGTCCCAGTTATTTAAGGGTTTGCTAGTATACCATGAAAAAACATAGTTTGTTTGCGCGTGAGAGACTGACAGGGATTATTTTTAAATTTGTAAACAATGCATTGGAGTGTCTGCAAAGTAAACACGTGGGAAGGAGGAAGGAAAAAATAAGGTCTTTAGAATGATCCAGCTGGGGCTGTGTGGAGGTGCTCTTGCAGGGGCTGAGGGAAGCTCAGCTCCAGAAGCTGCTCTCTGCCCATCTGCCATCCTCTGCAGTTCTGCTGGGCAGTGAGCACAACGTGGACATAACAACAGGACAAGGTTGTGAGCCTGTACCTGACCTACTCTCTGGAAAATCAAGTGTTGTAGCATTTACACTTGCATGGCGCATCTATTGTTTGACATGACCTGTAAGGAGATTGGGTATGCTCAGTCCTCGATCACAGAAAGATGAAGGTAATTATGATGTCTTGACTCCCTTGCATGACCACGATTTATGACATCTCTAACACAGATGTTATCAATATATATTTGAGCTTGCTGGTCGCCCGCTACTGGCGTTCCTGAAGGGCTGACTGTATGGTAGCTTTATATTTATCAGGAGAGATTAACAAATAAACAGAGATGCTATTTATAAACATAGATGCAGATAATATCATCCTCAGCACTACCCAAATCGCATGATCCTTGATTAGTATAGAGGGAGAAACTTTTCCCTCCAGTGATTTCAAAACAGACAGAAATATCCAGAAGAATATACCTTTTTTGACATTCCAGCAGCAACAGGAAACTGTCACAGAAAGGACAGTGGAAACCTGAGGAATATGGATAGGATGAAAACAAAGAGAGCTTTTAGGGAGGTGACACAGAAAGGTGGCCTTGCAACATAATAGTGTCTTTCTGTTACAGGTTTTAAAAATTAACAGGGTAAATTACAGTCTACCTGACACTTTGTAGGCAGACAGCATCCCATGGTAACCCGCCACATCAGGTTATTCCAAGGAGTAAGTGTGCTGATAAATGCTACTCTAGAGCTGTATGAGGCAGAGAAACCCCAGTGGAAGCAAAACTAAAGCAGAATTACAGTAATTAAGCTTTGTAGCCATAAGGGTGGATTACTTTTGTAAGGTCACTGCAGATAAATACAGAGAATAGTTTAGAAATATTGTGCAGATGTGGAGAAACCATTCTTACACTCTGTCAGATGTAGTTTTCTATGGACACGGCAAAGTCAGAAACTACCAATTTTGTCTGGAAGCTGGCTAAGTGCTTTTCAGTGTGCTTCCTGGATAAAAGACAAAGAAAGCAATGAGCATTGCAGAACTAACTGCTCCCCTCTATCAAAACTCTGCCTGATAGGGGTAGAGAATAAACCATCTTTGTGTCTTCAGAAAACATTATCAGTTAGGTCTAGTACCTGCTGCTAGCAACGTCAGAAAATTTCCAGTGGGAAAGCCTGTTCAGCTGTGTCATGGGCTATGAGAACTAAAAGGACTTAACAGTGCTTTACTTCTGTATACATAATTATGAACTTGGCATAACATGCATGTGTCAGGCTAAAAACTTAATTTCTACTTTGGCCAAACTTCTAAAAAAGGCTTTGCAAGCTGCAAAAAAGGTGGATTCTATTGAAAAAGAAGTTTAATGTAGAAAACGTCTTGTGTACACCCAGCAAATACGCCAGTGGTATAACAAAAAAAAAAACCAAAACAAAACAAAAAAAAAACAAAAAAGGAAAAACTTGCACAGGTACACTAAGTAATTATTAACCCGAAGAGGTCATGGAAGTCAAGATGAGTTCCAACTGCCTTTCCACTGGCTCTCCTCTAGCTCACGTGAGAGCCTCATAACCTGTCTTCACATGGCAGGTGTGACAATATGAAGTCAGCTTGTAAACTTTCAATGCAATTAATGGGCTGCTTTATTCTTCTTGACATGATACAGAGTAATGTGTCTCCATGTACTGAATTGGAAGTATGACCATAAAGGTTAGAGAGGGTATTTCATAGTCTGAAACTTCTATATTGCAATAGATCTATTGGCTTGCAACCATGGCTTTATACTCACTATTATTCACTTCTCCACTTCTCCTGTCCTATGAAACTTTATTCTCCTGGAGTAACAAGGGCTCTTAATCTTTCTATTGATGGAGCTAAATGAGAAATCTCTTATCTAATGAAGGTAAGTAGGAACCCAATTATCCATTACTTGCCTCTATGAGTGGGTAATAGGATAACAGTAGAGCTGTCTGAAATTTTCAGATAACGCTTTTATAGGACTTTCCATACTCAAAGCAGTGTGAAAAGAAGTAATCCTCTTACCATCTCTGTAAGAAAAGGAGGTATCACTACTCCAACTTTACAAAAAGAAAAACTGCGGCTGAGAGAGCAAACCTTTCCAAAAATAGATGCCTAAAATTTAGAATTAAATTCAGAATTAGCTGTCCAACAGAGTGACCTAATTATCAAATTTCAACATTTTCTAAATCAGGCTGCTTGTTTAGGTGTCTAATATTTTCAGTTTGTATTTTGTCATATGGCTTTGACAGTCTGTATGGTGTTTTTCCATTACAACTGAATTACCTTCTTGAACAAATAGTCACATTTCCAAATTCAAAATTGGTTTTCAGCAGTTCAGACAAATGGTTATATACTATGTTTGCCAATTTTGTGCACATTAGGCTTAGTAAACTCATTCACTACACAGTATGAAGAACAGACACAAAAGAATGCAAACACAGGAAGAGAGAATTTATAACCCTCAAATAAGACATCTTTGCAGTGCTAGTCCACATTTACACACAATACTGGACTTCAGATAATGTGTTCAAAATATTAATGTCCCACTTGCCAAAATATACCTGTGTAATTTTGCTAAAAATATCAACATTTTCTGCATGTTTGTGTCCTTCTTTATTTCCCTGTTCCTGGTCTCTCCCATGGTCATAAACTTCGAAGTGGTTGCCCATTGTAGCTCTAATAATTTCAGCTTGATGATTTGTTACTCAGCTTGTAAGCATATCAACAATATTCATTTGAACCTTATGAAGTTTTCTTACTTTGTTAATTGAGTTAGGGTCAGATTTAAACTATTGGTTTATATTTCAACGATAAATTCATTTCAGTTTAAACTTCAGAGACAAATTAGAACTAATTCTATTTTATGAAAGGAAAAGCTTTAATACCTTTTAAAATTCAGACTTAATTTGCTTTTGATATATTAAACAAGTATCTGTTCACATTTTAATTTGGATTGTGCTAACTTAATGAAATTGTATTAAAGACAACAGAGAAAGTGCTCTTCTGAGTGTGAATTATTGTAATGGTATTTGCTTTTATTTGGGTAAAAAAGAAAGAAATAAAGAATCAATCACAAAACATTACCTCTATAAATTATAGATACTCTGACAATTCAATAGTCCAATTGAATTTCATGGAAATCAACAAAGGGTTTCTTGGCCAAGAAAGCACACCAAAATTCAAAAGCTGATTGCAACTAGATGAAGTGAAAGAATGGACAGTCCTTCTGCCACCAACACTCAATTTCCCTCTGCTTTTGAGAAATTTGCTTCCTGTGTTTCAATACTGCCCCCACACTCTTATTGCACCTTTAAATTTCTGAGAACAAATTTCTGAGCACTGAAGTGAGTTTCTCATGAAAATTATTGATTTAAAAGGAAAATGTGGTATCTCATGTTTTCTAGCAAATGGAGTCTCCAGCCCCCCCACCATCTCTCCTTTCTCTAGCCATAAATCTTTGGACCGTATTTTTCTTTTCCCACAGGTCTCTGCACTGAAACTGGTGATGCCATTCCCAATTCACTGCCGCAAAACCCTAAATTTTTTAAATTTTTCAATCTCCTTTACGACATGGCCCTAGATAGGATGTTAATCACCTGGGATACAGTCTTGCTCTTCATAATAGCTGTGGTGTTTCAAAAAACCAATTTAGATCCTTTACACACATTAAGGAATGTATTAGTATCTGTGATGTTTATCCTGGAAAGAGATTCTAGTTAGGTCATTGTCCTGAATTATATAACAATAAAGCTGTATTTTTTAGGAGCAATTTATTTTTCTCTCTCCTCCTTCACCAGACAATATAAATAAACCAAGAATTTGCTCTTGACTTCTTGCTGCAGCATCTTGGACTACAGTAGCACACTGGTTCCCAAACAGTGAAGTACAACTTGCTAGTGAGGCACATCAGCATCAGATGATGCAAGGCATGGTGTGGAATCTAAGTTAACAGGCTTTGCTGGGCCTTCTAGTGGGTGCTGTTAGCCAGCTGCAAGGGTCTGAGCTGGGGAAGATGCTTGGCTGGAGGTACTGGGAGAGAAAAACAGGTGACAGGGAGGCTTGCTTCAAAAGATTATACAGGATAGCACTCACTTCAGGAACACTCATCCCTGGGCTGTGGAAATGATGCCACAGAACTAATATAGGAATACTAAATTTACTTGTTTGATATGCAGAGAGTGATGGGGGGACGAGGATATAATTTTCCATCTAGTTCAGACAAGACAACTGGGTCAATGTCATTTTCACCCATCTGTCTCTCCTTGCCTTACCTCCTGTAGTCCTTCTGCCAAATTTGCCCTGAGTTACAATCTGTGCAATCAACTTAGAAATCAAGATGGAGACTGCAGGCTGCAAATATTCCCAACAGGAGAGGATAGGATGAGGAAGACTGGATAAATGTTATTGAGGAGTGGCAGCCACTACACAGCACGGAGGCTGGCAGAATGGTCTAAGAGCTGCTGGTTAGACAGTCCATGTCCTGCCTTTGGACTAAGAATGATTGCCTAGTAATTACTGGAGTAATTACCTAGCTGATTATCTGCCGAGTATTGCTTTTCCTTTACACTGCTGCAACAGAATGTTAGCTGAGACAGGCAACAAGAATGCTAATTGGGGCTAATACTTTATGTGAGCTGCAGAAAATATGAATCTCAAGATAACATGGATTTCATCTCCCTCACGTCTCTGTGTCTGGCAGTTAGGAAGCAGTGGTCACCCACCCCTACACCATTATAAGTTTTCTTCCAATGTCTTGGAAGTCTTTCAGGGAGAGTCAAATCTCACTTAATATAACACAAGACTGGCTACATCAAGTAACTGAAAAATTACTTTTATCAATCAAAAATTGTAAAATTACTTCCCTGAGGGAATTAAAGTTGTTAGATTTAGAACTTTTGGAATGGATAGAGACAATAACTGAACCGAGCTCTGATGACGAATGTGACAGAGGGCGGGGGTTGCTTATGTATGGAGCACTTTAACAGCAGTAATTGCTAATGTCCTGTTGTTGTAACACAAAAGGCCATGGGTTTTAGAAAGACAGTAAGGCACAAGACGAAATGTGCAGAAATAAAACAAATGGTCTATGAGAATCATCTGTTGTCTGTGAGTAAACGGTTGGCAGCAATTCAGTTTGCTTACAATCTTGACAAGCATCTCCCTCTTTGACAGAGCAACTAACATGCCTCAGCAGTAGCTGCAGAAGTAGCCCAAAGTGATTAAATCTCACTCTTTCTTTCAGGAAATTGCCTGTGATGTCTTGTCTCACAACTACATTATGTCTCATTGTAAGTTCTGTCTCCTATATAGATTGGACTTCAGTTTAAAAGTCCCACAGAACATCTGCTGTTTAAGGTTTCCTATCAATATGGTGCAGATGACAGGAATATGTTATATATACATTACTGGAAATTTTTAATCATGTCTTAGGAACAGTTGCTCTGTAAGTGGAAACATCTTTGTTTCTATTTGCATGTTTTCTTTACTGGAACCAGAGATGCTGAGAACTCCTTTTGCTCTCAAAGGTGGAGAAATTTTCTTTATTCAGTGAAGGTAAACTCCTTCAACCTAAGACAGTCACCACAATAACTTGCAGAGGCTGAAAAAGCCCCATTATTTTAAAGACAATATTTAAATAAAGGGAGATTAATCTTGAAAATGTTGTTAGTGTGCATCAAGTTATCTAAGGGCAGTTATGATACACAGGGCTCCATAACTCTTCAAACAAAATGCAACTGTCACCTGGGCTGAAGTAGTGAACTTGTCTCATTCTGAGAATGTTTTTAAAAAAAGTATTATCTTCAATAAAGCACACCCAAAAATTCTAAAAGTGAATATGCAGACAACTTTAGAGTAGAAATCACTTGGAAAAGTATTTTTAAACAGTAGCCATTTAAATTGATTTCCATAATTTCTTACAATAAATAGTGAGTTACTGAAGAAATGCAATACACATAGCATTATGTCCCGAGGCTTTTGCTCTGATACCGTTTCTGCTGCTTATAGAGAAGGAGCTTTCATTTTTACCAAAGCTTTTTTGTCTTTTTTAATTCATAAGCTTTTAATCACAAGCTGTCTAAGCTAGCTCGCAATGCTGGGCTGAAAAAGTGATCCCACCTTTCACAGCAAAAATTCCCATCAGACATGGTCATTAACTGACCACCTCCAACAGCCACAACATAGTACTGAAGCACAAAAGATGCTGCTGCTGCTACCTACCCTAGAAGGGATTTGGAAATTTAGTCTGTTACTTATAGTCCTTGAGAAGGCCACTTCTGCCTTGTGGCATTGGCAAAATTGTAAGAGAGAAACTAGCTGCCTCCAGGGAACCAAAACCAGTCATTGGGCCATAGGCATGTTGTAAAGGAGCTGAAACAGCCTTCAGATGGTCCCTGTATATGGCAATGGAATACTGTCTATGGCATATAAAATACAAATATGCTGAAGAGGATTAGGGATTTGGAATGTGGCACTGATGTATTTTATACAGTTTGTTGGAATTTTTTTAAAACAAAGTACTAGTGCAAACAACAGATGACCGACTGTGTTTATCCCAAATGTTCCCATGTCTGATTTCAAAAATAATTGTTCAAAATCCTATTATTACACCAGTGAAAGGCACAAACTGACATGTGAGGAAGGAACTTTTAACTCCCTTCATTAGCACTGCGCATTCCTGAATGGCCACCAGTATGCACTGTCCCTTCAGGCCAGTTAAATTAAACTATACCTGCTGGGAATATCTGTGATTCTCTTCTGCTAGAATACATTAGCAGAATACATCAGAAGTTGTGAGGAATTACTGTGAATTGGTACTATACAAATTTTAGAGCAGAGTCCTATGTTAACAAAGAACTTCCTATTCAGATACTGAAAGGTTTTAGTAATCAGATCTGTACTTGATTATTACAGTATGTTATTAAATGTAAAAATTATTTACTGTTTTCTTTTTTTTCTAGGCTATGTAGCGCTTTGGACAGTAGAAAGAAAGATATATAAAGTCTTCTCCTTCCCTTAGGAGACATAAAATCCTAAGGCTAAACATTTCTCCCTAACAGAGCCATCAGTAGAAAACTTCACAGAGCAGCACATTTTGCAAACCACTGACTGCTGCATACACATATTTACCCTTGATGAAATCCAGAGTTTATCCAAAATGACCAGATGAAATACACTACAGATGTGAATAGGGATGAGCCCAGTTGGATTTCACTTATGCACAGAGAAGTCCTTTAACAGTATGTTATGATTTGATCATAATCAAAATGAAGTAATCAAAAGGAAGAAATCAAAAGGAAGTCTAGAAGGAGAGCAGACTGTAGCATAGTGTGAAACCTATTTGTTCTCCTGCCTGCATGCAGAAGGTGCTGAACTTCATTAGTGTACCTGCCTGGCACACCATTCATATATAACTCCTTTTTGAGCACTGATGATTTGAATTACAGCGGCTTCTACAGATCCTTCATGAAAACTTTATTCCAAGTCCTAGACAAGCACAGAAGAAACAGTCCTGGCCCAGAGGATTAATAACATGTAGAGATGAATGACAAGGCAGAAAGGTATTGTGTCTTACCTAAGTGTGGCACAAGGCAAACAGCAAAACTTCAGCTGAACAATTCCATTTCCCAGTCTTACCGCAGCACCATGTCCAGGAGGAATTTGTAGTGCACTCTACAGAATTTTCAACATTTGCTACTCTATTACACATTTCACCAGAAGAAACAAATAGCCCCCCAGTACTACATCAGGAGTCCCCACTACTCCTCATTGAAGCCATCTCTTGGGCATTTTTGGTCCCAGTTCTCCTCCTCGGTCCATCCAGGGACAGGATTTGTTCTTTCTTACACAAAGCAAAATGAAACAGACAAATCCTAGAAAAAAAGAAGAGGGAAAGAAAATAAAATGCTTTGGGGAACTTTTCAAAGCTAGTACTTGTCTGAGAATTAACAACATAGCGTGAAATAAACAGTGATTGGTGAAAGACCTGTACAACATCTCTGCCGATTTCCATTTCAATGGGATGAATTTATATCCTCCTCTGAGTTCAGGACTGGTATCTCTGACACAGAAAGGCCATACTGCGAAGGGGGAAGCTGATGATGCTTTGGAACAGACATGCTGTAGGTGGATAAGAATAACTACCCTCCTGGTTTGCCGTCAATAATCCTTTCTTAAAGGGACACAAAAGAACAGTGTGCAGTATCAACAGAGAAATATTTAAAATGTATTGACTGATGCACAAAACCATGCTCACATGCTCAGTGGTATTTTAGATAGGGGAAATCTGGTGTTATATTAGCTACTAGCTATAGCTATAGCAACATAAAAAACGTTTGTAGGATTCCAACACCACCACCTCCACCCCCCCCAATCATTTGTCTCTCAGCTATT